>NC_056738.1:537312330-537461707 GCF_019279795.1 Protopterus annectens | reverse complement strand
TTTTTTTTTGGACTAGATACCTACACCTTAAATATGCAAATAAAATAATCACATGACACACTCCAATTAATTTTACAGGTGCCAATATAAAAAATCAATTTTATAAAAATATGTATAAAAACTTAATATGATAATAAATCTAATACACTATATAAAAATCACATAAATATGCATGTATAAATATATAATTTAATTAATTATCTAAAATTATGCGTTAATAAAGATGAAGAACATGAATTACCTAAATAGTGCTCTTTTACTGAGAACAGGTTTCATGGGCACATGATCATTCAAACCATGTCCATGATTTGCTCTTAACATCACTATCCATTTAGCCTCTACCTCTTCTGTTCTAGCTCTAATGTCACCTACTCTTGAGTTCTCATAAGTCCTAGACACAACCATAAACAGGAATTTATGCTGTTCCCCCATACTTTGCACATGTTTAGCTAAGGCATTAGTACTACTACCTTTGCCTATATGGTAATTATGCTCTCTTATTCTATCTTTCAAGCTACGGTCTGTCTTACCAATATAGAAACATTTACAGATAGTGCAGTTAGCTAAATAGACCACGTGCATGGTTTCACAATCAGCTTGCACCCTAACATCATATACTTTACCCGTGTCTGGATGCACAAAAACAGTCTCTTTATTAATATACCTGCATTGTGAACATTTTCCACATGGTGTAGTACCAAACACCGTCACTCCATTCTTCCTTTCCTTAACATTACATAACCTCCTTCTCAGGTTTTTCTTGTTTTTAAAAGTAAACTGGGGTCTAGGGCCTATGATATCACTTATCTGCGGGTCTGTTAACAAAATATCCCAATGTTGATTGATAATATTAGTATATCTCCCTACATCTCTTGAATAGGGAATACAAACCTTAATTTTGTCAACCCTCTTATGGATTTCATTGGATGGTCGTTCTGAAAAATATGGTTTTGCTCTAGTCTCTCTCAATTGGGAGACTTGAGTGGCATTATACTCTACTAGCCTGAGATTATATCCTCTCTCAGTAAGTTCATTAATTGTTCTACGTTTCTGCTCTTCAGACTCACTATTCTTTACACTCAATCTGGAAGCTCTATAAAATTGATTATGCGCTACATTTCTAAAGACGTATTCAGGATGCATGCTATCCCTAGATAACAAACTATTGACATAACAGTCCTTCCTATACAATCTAGTTGATACCACATTAGTACTATCCTTCTCTACAACTGCATCTAAAAAATTAATACTTGTCTCTGAATAATTTAAAGTAAACCTCAAAAATTGAGTGGATTATTAATATACTCAACAAAGCTCATTAATTCTAATACAGAACCTTTCCACAAAATGAAAAGGTCATCTACAAACCTTCTGTAAAATAAAATTAAATCTCTAAAAGGGCCTTCAGCCAAAAAATCTGTCTCCCATTTCATCATAACAGCATTTGCATAGCTGTTCGAACATGAGCTCCCCATTGCCATACCATTTTTCTGCCAGTAAATCTGGTCTCTAAACAAAAATACATTGTTCATAAGCACAATAGACATCAGATTAATATACAATTCAATTTCACTTGTATTGTAGGTACAACTCTTTATCAATTGTTCCTTCAAAAAATCAAGCCCTTTATCATTGGGAATGGCTGTAAATAATGAAACAACATCAAGAGTGACAAATAGATATTTCATATTTAACATACCACGGTTAGTGCCTTCATACAAATCATGCAAAAAATGCTCAGTATCTTTAAGAACATAAGTAGAACTTTCTATTATTGGCTTTAATGTTTTCTCTAAGAATACTGAAATACATTCTGTACACCACCCCCTCCCTGCAACAATAGGATGCATAGGAGGTCTAACTGGGTTTTTGTGTAGCTTGGGTAATCCTTGTATTATAGGGACAGTATAATGAGATACTATAAGGAACTTAACAAGATCATCTGTTAATAAACCTGATTGTGTTAAACACTTTAACTGTTCATTAACTGATTCAACCATCATCTACATTCGAAATCTTGTTATTTCCTCATAAAAATCAACATTTTCTAGCATTTCATACATTAAACAATCATAATCTTTTCTATTAAGTAAAACAATCCCCCCCACCTTTATCCGTTGGTCTAACTACAAGGTTATCATCATTTTCTAGACCATACAGTGCTTGAAATTCTCCCTTAGTTAGATTATGTCTCCTATTTTTACGATGACTATCATTATAAACTTTATACATATCAGCTAAACATATTTGCTCAAAGGCATTAACCAATGGTATAGGTTTAGGAATAAATGTGCTGGGTTTCCTCAATGAAAAATCAGAGGCATTAGTATTCTGTTTAAACATGCATTTCAATGTAAGATTTCTAGTGAACATTTTAAAATCAAAAATTATATCAGTAATGGACATGTCTACAGTGGGTATGAACGATAAACCTTTACTCAAAACATTTTGCTCCATAACTGACAATCTACATTGTGATAAGTTAGTCACTAATGTCTTACTTGTTGAAACGCCTTTTTTATTGTATACACATTGCTCCCTTCTTCTTCGTGTTTCCTCTTGTAACGTGTTGTACTCCTCCCTCTGTCTCTGTGCTGATTGTTCTGACGCTGTCCACCCTTTCGGTTCGATGAGCTGTCTCTCATAGGAAGTGGAAAATTCAGTTGAAAAAATGGCGCCGTTTTAAGGGGCTGTGATGGTGTAATGATTGGATCAATATCATTAACATGGGGTGTATTGCATTCAGCCTCCCTGTGCACTTCAGCTGTAGTGATGACAATCTTCTTCCTAGCTCCTAAATTTGAAACGCTACTGTTCAACTGAGAATTTAATAAAGGCGCCCCTACTGCAGAATGCGCTGATTCACTTAATGACTCCTGTTGTTGTATGCCAAAATCTTCACTGGAATTGTGAGGGTCTACGTCATTGCGTGTCATAATTAGAAGCATTACTCTCGTTACTGATGTTAATCGATGAATCACGTGGCCAGGTGAAAATATTGCCCAATGAAAAATCCTGACGATCTCTCTGTAGCTTGTTCAACTTAATTTGCAAAAGTTTACGTTTGTAAGAACAAACTTTTCCTATAGTGTCAGATAAAAGTTCAGTTACTGCTCCATTCGGGTATTTAGCACTAATTTGCCCATATTTTTCTCTAATAACATCCAATATTAATATTTCCCTTCTCTTAGCTGCTTGTAAGAGTAGCTTAAGATAACTTAAGCTAGTAGCAATGTTCAATTTCTGCCATTCACTCAAAACGAGTGAATCGCACTCTGTCTGTGCCGGCATCTTTAATACCCTCAATCCACGAGGTATCAGATTCTCAGCCAAACACACCTCTAGATGGAAAATTTCATATTGAGTCCGTGCCAACCTACATTTATCTTTTTCTAGCATCAAAACATCTGTCCAAAGTGCTAGAAAATCAACATCCACAGTTTCTGGACCTTGTACGACTAAATTCTTATTGAACAACGGATTATTCTGTTCTTTAACTTGTGAGATGATAGAGTCAAAGCTTATACCAGTAGTTTGATCAGTCCCAGGTAATAAAATAGGATTATATTCCAGTTCAACTTCTTCAACTCCACTGGCCATCTTCCTGGTGCTCACAGCCAAAAAAGAACGTAGTAAAAAGAAACAGATAGCCAAGCACCAGAAACCTCTGCAGCTATAAAAAATGATAATGAACAGGATGCACAAAAAACTGCTCAGCAGTTTTTTGTGCATCCTGTTTGTTATCACTTTTTATAGCTGCAGAGGTTTCTGGTGCTTGGCTATCTGTTTCTTTTTGTAGAAAAGTGCCTAAAAACTGAAGCTGAAGATGTTAACTTGTGAAGCAATCGCTTCTTCCTCATTGCTTGGGTCAGAAGGCAGGAGTAGTAGTTGGAGAAACCTAAAACTCCAACTGCATGTTTGGCAACATTTGACAGAGTGATCTAAGAAGGTTAAATTTAACTCAACCTTCTGGACCAGCTATGCCTACACTTAGGAGACTAAGCATATGAAGTTTGAATAAGCCCTAGGCTCCAGCTGGCTTGTGTGACTAGAAGGTGTGTGATTATTCTTAAGACAGTAACCTTTTCACCTACTCATGGACACTATTAGTGTGTAAAGACGTCAAATAAAACAAAACAAACATGACTCCATCAGTGACCACCTCCCAGCCTATGCCCATCGCTCTACATTTTCTTCCCTTCTACATCATTACATCCACACACGTAACCTTAGTAATTTCAAACCTAGCATATTCTCTAACTCCCTCAAATTAATAAACTGGAACATTCTAAATACATTTCCAATTGATGATGCCGTTGACCACTTTAATTCCACTTTTTTAAATATTTTAAATAGTCTAGCACTAACCAGAACAAAAAGAATAAAAAACAACTCTGCCCCATGGCTCACCAAAGATACTAAAAAACTAATGCATCAAATAGACAAATCCTGGAAACTTTATCAAAAAAATAAACTCCCTGAAACCCTACTTTCGTACAAACAGCTCCCCAACCTCACAAAAAAACTAATCCTCAAAGACAAAAAAATCCTCCTTTATCAAACTCCAGTCCAACTATATACAAACCCCAAACAATTCTGGAAATCTATAAATTCTCTTCTCAACCCAGGTACCCAAAACAATCCCTGCCCCGACCCCTATAAATCTGATCAAGAATTAGCCTCTCTATTCAATTCTTTCTTTATTAACGCCATATCTGAACTAACAAAATCTTTTGCCAAAAATGCTCTCTCGTACACTCATACTTCCTCCGTCACAATCCCTCCTTCCACTGACTCCAGTTCCACTCGCATCTTCAACCTAAAACCCATATCCACCAACTATATAAGAAAACTTCTCTCCAAACTAAAACCTTGCTCTAATGCTCTGACAACATCCCCTCTATTTTTCTTAAATCTGCTGCTGATGGAATAGCATTCCCTATAAGTATATTAATCAATAGGTCCATACAAGAATCCTACATCCCCAAACTCTGGTGCACTGCCTATAGTCTACCTCTTCATAAAGGTGGAAAAAACACAAACATCTCAAATTTCCACCCCATAGCCATCCTCTCCCCAATCTCCAGAATCCTAGAAAAATGCATTCATCTACAACTAATGCCATTCCTAACTCAAAACCACCTCCTCACTCCTACCCAGCATGGTTTCTGACCTGGGCAAAGCACTACAACAGCTCTACTCTCTTTCATAGATACAGTTAACTGTGCCAGATATTCTGGGGAAATAGTATCCATAGTGCTTCTGGACCTCTCCAAAGCCTTTGATACTGTTTCCCACAACCATCTTCTGAGCCATCTCTCAAACCTAAATCTCTCTCAAACTAACCTCTCCTGGTTCCCAAGATACCTGTCTGATAGATCTCAGACTGTAAAATGGAGGAAAAGCATCTCTTTTTTTCTTCATACCCCAAGGATCCATTCTTGGACCAATGCTGTTCAGTATCTTTATCAACACTTTCCACTCCGCCATTCCTAATGCCAAAATAATCCAATATGCAGACGACTCAACTTTAGTCTGCTCTCCCTCTCTTCTCCCTGAACCCTTAACAAAGACCCAAACTGCCTTCTCAACAACCAAAGTCTGGATGCTCCAAAATCATCTCTTCCTAAATACTAACAAATTTAAAATTTTAATCTTCTTCCTTCAAAATCCTTCTCTTTTGACAAAACCTCTTTCCAAATTCTAAGCCAAAAAAACTCTGCTATTGAAGTCGCCCCTATGTAAAGTTACTAGGTGTAACTATAGATGAACACCTAAAATTTGACAACCATGTACTCCTAAACATCACAAAACACACAAAAAACTGGATATACTTCACAGGAATAACCACTTTCTCTCACATCTTACCAGACGTACTCTTGCCTCTGCTTATCTCCTTACCCCCTTCTAACTAACTTATCTGCATCTACTACATCCAAATTAGAAAACTGTTATAACAAAATCTCCAAATTTGCCACTAACTCCAAAAGCTCCTCCCATCATTGCCTTGCCCTTAATTCTCTAGACTGGCTAGAACGTCCAAACTATTTGGACTTCCTTCAACTCACCACTACTCATAAATTATTCTTCAACCCTATCAAATGCCCTGCTCTCAAAAACATCCTTATCCCCTATTTTCCAAACAGAACTCTAAGATCTGCACAGCAAAACCTAATATCTGTTCATAAACCCAGCCCACCAGCAGGACAACTACTTCTCTCTTTTTCCTTAGCCAAAAAATGGAATTCTCTCCCTCCTTCCCTAAGAATAATAGAAAATATGGAGAGCTTCAAAACACAGCTTCATTCCTACCTCGTTTCTATCCGGAAATGGACCTGCAGTCTTCCAACCTAGCAAGCTCTCCCCCTCCCCTTATTCCCTTTTTGTTCCATACTGTACATTTAACCACTTACTGCCAATGCTTCAATCCTCCACTCAAACTAATTACTTGACTCGATGGAATATATGCACCTAACAACAACACATCTGCTTCTAACCAAGTGTCTATCTCCTTCGCTTCTAGTTCTCTAATGCCAACTCCTTATAATCAAAAATGTTCTTCTTATGTCAAGATTGTAAATATAACTTTCTTTATTGTAAATAAACTAGTATTTGTATTAAGCATATGTTGTGTATTTGTATCCAGCATTTTACTTTTTACTTGTATCATAAATCTTTACTGCATTGTACTTGTTGGAGCTTTTCTCCCCAGGCCTCCACTGAAAATGGGCGCACTGGGCCCAGTGGACTTTACCAGTCAACAAACTGGAAATAAATAAAATAAATAAATAAAATGTTTCTATGTAGTCTGATGGAAAGCTCTCCAGATTTGACTGATATGTACTGGAAGGCCAAAAAGGCAGTAGCTATGGTAGTCACTGAAATAAAGTTAGGAGAAGAGCAAAACCAAAAAGGAAATCTCTCATGTGACCATAAGAAGGTTATGGTAAGCCATCCAACATCTTAGTGATGTTACCTACACTGTTTCAGAAAATGTGTAAAGTTGTTGAGCTCAGCCGGTGACATACCTCTCAACCTCTTAGCACAAGAAATCTGGACAAATCCTAAAATAAATGGGGGGGGGCAGAACAAAGGCCCAAAAATAGGGACAGATTTTACATATTTCTCTTCTAATCTTAAAAAAAATTGCTAAAATAACAGGATTTGTGTTAGCATGCATTTTCTGAAGGAAGTGAAGTCTGAAACTCAAATGTATATCATTATTTAGTGACGTCAGTCCTCAGTGTTTTCCCAGAAAACCACACATTTTATAAGGAATGGGCCAAAAATGAGGAAAACATCTGGACAGTTGAGAAATATGACTGGTACTATGACCTGGGCATTGAAGGAAAACTCTGAGCATCTCCTGAAGCCATTGAACATGCCTTCTTTGATAACACAGTGCCAGAAGAAATTGATAGAATTAGGTCCGTTTCTGTATTTGCAGTCTCTGTGAAGTGTGAACACTTTCATGGTAAAGCAGTATTAGAATTCATTTAGAAATGATGAACATTTTGGATACTGTTAGTATGTCATGGTTAACATCATATTCCCAATATTTCTTAGAAGTCAAGGACAGTGTTATCATTTTGACAAACAGTGACAGTGGTTCCCATTTTCTAAAAGGAGAGCAGGTGGGTATGCTTCAATTATTACAGAATAACTCTCATTTTCTTCACTATGAAGACCTATGACAGCATGCTGCCATGAAGCCTCCAATTTAGGAATGGTGATGGTAGTACAGAAGTGTGTTAAGGCTTCTTGGCTTTTATTATAGCTGTGTTTTTATCATTGTTTCTTCTTTTTTTTTAGAATCTAATGCTCTACATTTCTGCTTTTGGATCTTTTGTTTTTACTACGTAATTTTATTGGTAAAATCAAATACCATATAGTTGTTTCTGTGAGTGTCCTCAAGCAAGAGAGCACCTGCATGCATTTCATACATCCTTGAAAAAGCAAAGATGTGTTTTTGCACTGATGTACAACATGTCTGGTATGGCAGTGTAGGACTGCATCAAAAAAAGAAGTTATTCTTTCTTGTTTCACCATTTTTTTTTTTCATTTTAATTTGTTGTAGCTTTGGTTAATGAAATATTTGTGACTTGTCCATATTTTTCTATGTATAACCTCATTTAGAAGCCCTTCATTAGGTCTGCTTATGCTGAATGCCCATTTCTGTATTTTATTATGAGTTTCTATATCACTTCATCCTGGAGAACATTGGTTCTCACTAATTCTCCTGTTACTTCTTGGCACTGAGGTTTATATTACTTTGTGCTATTTTAACAATTCTGCCAGCTTCTCATCTTTCTCTGTCTATTAGCACTTCATTGGCATATTACTTATTCCTAAAACGTGCTTTAAATATTTTCAGCTCTTAACAGTAGCTGCCTTAGTATATTATTTTTGCTTCATTGGCTACCTGTGGCTGTCAGTATGGAGCTGTTAATGATAGCTATGTTAGTATACTATTTTAACTTCATTGGCCACGTGTGGCTGTCAGTATGGAGCTGTTAACAGTGGCTGTGTGCACAGAATCATAGGAGGTTATTAGGCAAATGGCTCCAGAGCCCTTTTAAGCCTAGACAAGTTCAACCCATGTTCCTAAGGGTGTCTGGTTGAAGCAAACACTAAAATCAGCACCTATTGCCCCTTTCCAACAGGGTCACAGGTGGAACCCCTGGGGTGAATTTCCAGTTACCCATCCAATCATCCAAAGTATGCTTAAATATGGCCAATGAGGGGCTTTGTTTAACATGAATAGGAAGCTTGGTCCAAGGGTTGAGCAACCTCTGTGAGACAAATCTGTCTCTCCAGCAAGTTCTGTTGATGTCACATACCAGGTTAAGGTCCCTTGAGCGAGTGACCCATGTGCCATTTGACTTGCAAATGTGCAGCATTTCCATTAAAGCTGGGTCAGAGATTGCTCTATATGCAATGCACAGGTCACCTCTGAGCAGTCTGTATGGCACAGAGTAAAGTGACAATCATTTCAGTCTGTCCACATAAGACAGCTCTCAAAGACCTTAAATTGTCTTTGTAAGAAACCTTTCTGGTCTCTACAATTGCTGCAGGTGTTTGGAAAGGAGCATAGAATCATAGGATCATAGGAAGTTACTAGGCTAATGGCCATAGGGCCCTTACAAGCCTAGCCAAGTTCTACTCTTATTTCCCCGATCAGCACCTATTGCCCATGTCCAAGAGGGACACAGGTTGAACCCCCAGGGTGAATTTATGGTTACCCATCCAATCATCCAGACTGCGTTTGAAGAGGGCCAATGAGGTACTCTGTTTGACATGAAGTGGGAGTCTGTTCCAAAGGTGTGGTAAGTTCTAGTAACATACCAAAGGGAGCTTTGCACTTTATTATTGGCCTGTTGATGGAAGAGCACAGGGGGCTATAACTTCTAATTTTCTGGAGGCAATGCCCTTACTTATGAGATGAGCAATATAAAATGCCCTTCTTACCACTGTGGAGACATGGTTAAAGAAGTTAATGTTTCTGTCGACATGTGTGACCAAATCTCTCACCAGTGACTGGTTGCTTAGGGTATTGCTATTGATGTGGTAGTTTGCAGGAACATCTCCCTTGCCGAAGAGGATGATAATGCATTTTTTTGCATTAGTATACTATTTTTATTTCGTTGGTGACCTGATGTACATATTGATTTCTGCATATCAAGTCACAATTCCTTGCAATACTTTCCTTTTTTCTCTAATAACATTTCAAATTCTAGAAGGCACCACTTTCATGGGCAAATAAGTAATTGTTTTAGTTCCCAAATTATAAAAGCAAAACATATATCTGAGCAAAATGTGTGTGTGTGTGTGTGTGTGTGTGTGTGTGTGTGTGTGTGTGTGTGTGTGTGTGTGTATGTATATGTATGGACCTATTTTTAAATATTGAATGTCCATAATCCTGAAGACCAAAATATCGAGACCAAAATGCCAAAATCTTATAACACTGAATGTTTACAATGCTGAGTGTTATAAGACTGAAATTTAAAGGTTGCAGTTGTGGAATACCGATAATAATGTAAGATGTTCTGATTTATAGTTTTTAAATGAGGTGTGTCTGTTTAAGTTTGTACAGGAAGTTGAAAAAACAACTATGGTGGATGTTTCATACTCTCCTGGCAGTAGTGGTAGTGTGTAAAGTACTATAAGGTAAGAAAAAGGTATATTCCCTTTTCCCCACTGTAGTGCGATCCCAAAGTTGGTATGTATAGTTGTGAGGGTGTTGGGGAGCATAACCCCTCACATAGTTGGGTTTAGATACTCCGGTTTATAGAACAGAGGTAAGTTAGTTGTTATTTAATTTTTGCAAACGTTTGTTTTAGATCGTACAGTTTGTAGAAGGAAGGTAATTGACTAGGTATTTAAGTTTTTGTATAGAGTTGCTCATTGTTTTTGGAAGTGTACAGTTTTATTTTTTATAGTACTGCTTTGGTGTAGGTAGCTGTATGTAAGGTTTGATGGTTTGAATTTGATATTTTGAGCATCGCTGTTTTAACGTTTTGTTGTTTTGACATTTTGGCATTTTGGTCTTTGGGATTATGGAAATTCGATATTTAAAAGTAGATCCATAGACACACACGCACACACACACACACACACACACACACACACACACACACACACACACATATATGTATGATCACCATATATTTCAGCTTACAAATGTCCTTTGGTTTCATACAGTGTCTCACCCCCAAGAAAGACGTGGCATTCTGTCTACTTCTGATGCCTCATTAATGAAGTAAAATAGATAATGGCCAAAGACCTGTATGTCACCTTGTTTCGTTTGGACACAGACTGCCCCAAAGCAATATCAATGATGCTTCAACAGTATCAGAGACAACATGACTCTTCACTAGGAGTTCCAAAATATGCCTACAATGCACACTTGTGAGGAACGTAAAATGAAATAATGACCACAGGAATGTACTTCAACTTCTTGATGTTGCACACACATACTGTCCACTTTGAGAAACCACATAAATAATCATGCAAGAGTGACCAAATAATTGCCTGTTTTTTCACATACAGCATTCTAAATCCACACCTCAGAGGATAACCACCTTCTGTATAAGCCTTTCATGTTAGATTGTAAGGAAAGTGAAAGAAAATGTCTATAGTTATGTATGACAGCTTACTGCTTTCAAACAGTGCAAGTTCTACTGATTGCCTTGGATGTATGATCACCAGGAAACACCATAAATAATGGTAACAGTAATGCAGTTAAATATGCTGCTACAGACCTGTCTACTGCCATGATCACACTAATATTTAATGAAGACATAAATGGACTGCTGCTTTGGGCACTGCCCTCAGATATATTTGGTTGCCTACTGGGAATTATTTATTTATTTGTTTTAACATTATTTTACCAGGATAAATCCAACTGGACACAAAGTGCCCATTTTCAGTGGAGTCCTGAGGAGAAAAGCTCCAAGGAAGTTAATAGAGTACATACACGGTTTAGATAACAATAACAAACTGGTATAAAAGGTAAGAGAAACAAAGAAGTACAAGAACAATTTTGTAAAACAATAAGATACTCAAACAATAAAATACTCAGGAGTAGAACCCCTATTTGCAATATTTACAAAAAAAAAATACATATTAGGTGAGTATATCAGGTGAAAATATAGTGTATGCAATGGAGGCATACAGTGGGTCACTTATATGGAGTAGTGGGTCTTCAAGGGGAGGGGTCTTTGCAGTTACAAAGAGGGTTAGCATAGAGGTGTGAATTAAGAAGGCCATTGAAGGTGCTTGTGTGACTTTGTAGCCGGAGTTCAGGTGGGAGGGTGTTCCATACATTAGCAACATCATAAGAGAATAGAGCCTCCCCAGCGCTGTTATTGCATGGGTTGATTTCAATCAGGTTTTTGTTACATGAACATAGTTCCCTTTTGGGGTTGTGAAAGTTTAGTATGTCAGCTAGGGCAGGGCTCTTCCACGGATGAAAAATAATTTGATGGGCTATGATCAGTTGGTGGTAGCATAGGAGGTTTGGAAATTCTAACCAGTGCAGTTTAATTAGGGATTGGCAGTTGTGGGAATGTGATCTATTATTGGCAGTGAACCTAGCTATTTTATTGTAGCATGTGGAGAGTTTGTTCAGGTTAGTTTTGTTAATGTTGGTGAGGACTGGAGAGGCGTATAGTAGTGTTGATAAGAGATGAGTTCTGGCTATTGTTCTAGTTTCGGGGGTTAGGAATAGTATGCAACGATATAGGCAACCAAGTTTTTTATGGACTTTAGAGATAGTTTGGGATACGTGCTTGTTGAATTTAAGTTGTTGATCAACAGTGATGCCTAAGAGTTTGGACTCAGTTACTGGGGTGATGAGGATGCCATTGGTTGACATGATGGTAAAGGTGGCGGAGGAGTGATCAATTGGGTGGAATAGTATTAGCTGTTTTTTTGGTGTTTAGTATTAGTTGATGGTTGTTTAGCCAGTTCTCTACCTCAGTGATGCATTCCTGGGCTTTACTTTGTGGTAATTGGATGTTTGGTGCTGAGCAGATTAGAGTAGTGTCATCCGCATACTTGACAATGTTGGCTTTAGTGGTAGCTAGGTGGAGATTATTTGTAAATATGTTGAAGAGAAGGGAACCAAGGACTGAACAGGGAGTGGGGGGGATAGGGAGTTGCCCCATTTGACAGATTGTGACCGGTTGTTTAGGTAACTGTTAAACCATTTTAGGGTGGAGTCATCGAGGTTGAGTTCTGCTAGGCAGGTGAGGAGTTTGCTATTGGAAACTGTATCAAATGCCTTGGATAGGTCTAAGAAGGTGGCAGAGACCAGCTTCCCTTGGTTCCTATGAGAGTTTATGGTATTGGAGAAGTTAATTAGAGCAGTGTTGGTGCTATGGGAAGGTCTGAATCCATGTTGGGTTTTGGTTAGAAGGTTGTTAGTTAACAGATCGGTAAGGATTTTGTGGTGGATACATTTTTCTAGAAGAGGGGTGATAGGATAGCAATGGTAGTTGGAGAGGTCAGTAGATGGACCTCCCTTGTGGAGAGGGATGATATGTGAGGTTTTCCATAATGAAGGAATAGAATCAAGGAGATAGATCTGTTAAAGCATAGGGAGACGGGGTAGGCGATGGTCTTGGATGCAATTTGGAGATATTGAGCTGGGAGACTGTCAGCAGCTAGGGTGCTAGGTTTGAGTTTAGCTAAGAGATTAGTCACCTACAATAAACATCTTCTGCACCCTGACAACAGTGTTTCTTTTATTCAACACACCCTGCTCTAAAACTTAAATCCATGATTGAGTTTCAACTTACCACCTCACTACCTATTAGCCTATCATGTCAGAAGAATAAGTTATAGGTTTTCATTTTGGAGGTAAGAATTACAACATATTGTATGTTGTGTCCCTATCAGTTGATCGAGTTTTCAGAAACTCAAATTCCATATGGTCGAGACCATATGATCAAATTTTTTGAAAACTTGAAGCTGCTGAATAGAGATCATGGTACAGCGAGGATCTGGAAATTTAGCCTTTTCCTCACTGTAGTGCAATCTTGGAGTTGGTATATGTAATTTGCATGGGGTTTGGGGTGCTTGACCTCCTGCAAAAATGTAAAAAAGGTAGATTTTTGTGTTTTTTTTCTTAGTGTTAGAATTTTCGGAAACTTGATCATATGCTCTCTTTGATATCTTTTTCATGTTTCTGAAAAGTCAATTATCTGACACAGACCCTGCATGTCAGCTGTTCCTGGTTACAAAACAAACATATGGACATTTTGGAAATTATTACATCGGCTTAGCATGACACACAAAAGCCTCCAGGAGGTCTGATTGTAGTCCAGATGTCACAGATTGTGCAAGCTTTGCTCAGTACCCTATGAACATATAAAGTTACTATACACAGTGCAATATGTTAATATCAAATAAAACTCAATGGCTTATGAAAAGCATTGCCTAATGAATACATTTGTTAGCCTTGCATTTCCAGCTAAAAATGAATCAATTTTTGGTACAAGCCCCAGTCAAAAAGCTCCAGAGTAACAAATGAAATAAAAGGCAATTAAGTGACTGGAACAGTGACGATAACATATTTCCATAACAACAGAGTATAACCCTACAGACAAGATAAAAGGGATACTCTAACTAAAAGAGAAATAAAGATTATATTTCTGCATCAGTTCATTAGAAGTATAAAATACTATTCCTCTTATGCAATGAAAGCAAACAGTCGTCAAAGTTAGTAATGAATAGTAATGTAAAACAAGAGTACAAGACATGTTACAGATAAAAAGCTTGGTGGTTTTCATCTCACGCAAGACATGAATATTAGTTTAATGTGAGTGGGGGAAAAAATCAAGGGTGCACAAAAGTTAAATAGGGAACAGTAACACCACAGGTGGAATAATCTGCAGCAATGCCATTCATAGTATACATTTAAGAGCTGGGGATACTTGTCACAGATCACATCCCATTGTTAGATTCCTCCATCTATATGCTGTATGTTACTGCTGTAGTTTTATAAAACTGTGCTAGCAGTTGCTAGAAACTTATGGTTACCATGTAATGGTGCTAATGCTTTGCACTACTTTATTTCTTTCACGTGGATTTTTAGTTTACATTGTCATATTATAGGTGCCCTGGTACCTTTCAATAACACAGAAACTTTTGTTGTGGATAGAGCACTGTGCATTAGTGGTCTACACCCAATGCAATATACTGTGTACTGTTATGTGTGATGTCCCTCCTGCTTGTACCTTGTGTTGCACTTGTCTTAGGTGTACATGTATGTGCTAGCCTGACTACACTGCACTGTTTTCTGTGTGGTACTGTGATACTGGTTGTAGTAGTGCAATCCCTAGATGTGCTTTTGAGATAAGGCCATATGCTTGTAGAATCAGGACATGTTTGGGCAAAAAAAAGTGACCATGATATAAATAATCACTGAACTGCTTCCTTTTGAGGCTATGTATTTTCATGTCATCATATTCCTCCTTGCAGATACTATTTACATATTGTCTGTACTATCACATCATTCTACTGGTCACCTCACTGTCTTCTCCTAATGCTGGTGAGGGCATGAATCAGCAGATAAAACAATCCAATGCAACCTCAGGTAGAATGTAAGTGATGGTGTAGAATTGGCAGTTACCTTACAAAGTAGCCATTCATGTTATACCTACATGACAAACACCACAGGCCCAAGTATCTTTAGACAGTGTGGAATGCATTGTGATTATATTGTGGAAGATGTTTTCCTAGGTAATACAGAAGGATCAGAATATGGCATTATCCCACAATAAATGCAATGATCCTCAATGCAGGACCTTTGCTAAACAGTGTTTTTTTTCTAAGTAATCCTACAAACAAGCTGAAAGTATTATAAGTACAGCATGTGGGAATGAGGAGCTTAAACTCTTGCTGTGGCCATACTTATCTCACACCACTTCCATAGTCTGTGTTGCCCAAATGTGAATAGTTCATGCATTTGCATTTTTTTCTTTTGCTTCCTTTGTGTGTGTCTGTTTTTGTGGCAGTGTCCTTTTTCTTTTCTAAGTCTCTCTCTCCTACTGGTCTCTGACCATCATCAGCCACTTCCATTTGCCAGCTAAGCCTGTATTTTCCTATCCCATGACTTTTCAGTAATGGCAGGAGTAAAGAGCTAGCCAAAGTAAAGCCTATCGTTTTTGCATGTTTAAAGATGGATTGTGCACCTGTTAAGATGTCAGGGACTGTTATACCAGTCTAACTGAGGCCGGATGCATCCAGACACATGACAAATCTGGTTACAGCATTGTGTGCTGTTTGGCATAACTGAGTATGTTTCAGCCCTTACACTGCATGCTTTTCACCCTCCTGAAACTGAACATCACTACCACAACAAACTGTATTACCGTATTTCCCCATATTAGGTGGAACAGGTCTAGCTGTTTACCCTCCTGAAACTGAACATCACTACCACAACAAACTGTATTACCGTATTTCCCCATATTAGGTGGAACAGGTCTAGCTGTTTACTCCCACTCTGCATGTACAGCTGCTTCAGCACCCAGGTTGTTAGTCAATGCAAGATCATCTGGTTATAATTAGGGTTCATCCATCTATGCTACAGAACCAGCATACTAATCCCTTCCTGACATATGAATATTTATGTCTTATCCTTTCCTTTGCTTGCTGTGTATGTTATGTTGTTTAGTCTTCCACAAGATATACCATATTATTTTATATGCATCCTGCCTGTGCATGCATTTCCTGTACAAATGTTAATACACTGGAATGTGACATCTGAAGAGATATGACATTTGTTTTAATCTACATTTGTGCTGTGTACACCTCTCCTTGGTCTGATGTCAGTCATAGTCCTGGGGTTTGAATTTTGCTTATATGTTTGCAGGAACCATTTTTTGTGCTTAACTGCTGTTGGTGCACATCACTGAGACATATTTTATTTTGTTTTTACTCTTTTGGAACCTAAATATGTGCCACTATGTGTACTGTACAGTGCATTCTTCTTTTATGTGTGATCCTCTGCTGTATGGCTCACTAATGACCTGCTTGCCAAAACTGTTACAGTGACTCTGCTGATGTATATCCTGTGTTGCAGTGTTGCACTGCCTATATTGCTCCCACTCACTAACTTTCCAACTACAGCTTCTCTAGCCCTGCCCCTCCCATCCTATCCCCTAGGTCATTTTACTCATTTTATGAAGGACAGTGGACAGTAATACAGAAGCATGACAGTGATGGAGTAAGACTTTACATAGTTTCATAGTTTCATAGTATAGTACTAGGCTATCTGCCCTAGGGCATTTATAAGCCTAGCCAAAGTGTATGTGGCTTTCGCCACCCCATGTAATGATACAAAAGTGTACAATTTAAATTAAATTTAGTTTACTGTGCCTCTATCTAGCAATGACACAGAGATGACCCCCGGGGTAAATCTACGATCACCCATCCATTCGTCCAGATTTCTCTTGAAGAGAGTCAGTGAGGGGCTCTGCCTAACATGGACAGGTATCCTGTTCCAGAGTGCGGGAAGCCTCTGGGTTATGAATCTGTCCCTCCAGCATGTCCTATTCATATTTGTGCTGAGGTTTAGATCTTTAGCTCTCGTGGCTCTGATGGATTTGGATTTTTTGAGGTGGAGCATGTCCATTAATTCTGAATTGGACATGGCCTTGTACATAAGGCACAGATCACCTCTGAGCAGGCGGTATGCTACTGAATAGAGCTAGAGCTTTTTCAGTCTGGCTGCATATGACATATGCTGGAGACCCTTGATCCTCTTGGTAAGGTACTTTTGGGGTCTCTCCAGCTGCTGCAGGTGCCGGGTGAGGTACATACCAAATGGGGCATTGTACTCAATCATAGGCCTGATAAGGGAGGAATATAAGGGTACAATGACATCCTTTGATCTGGATGTGAATCCCTTCATGATAAGGTGGGCAAGGTAGAAGGTCTTTCTAACCACTTTGGCAACGTGGGTGTCAAATGAGAGGTCACTGTCAACTTGGGTCCCCAGGTCTCTGATTACTTTTTCCATACTTAATGGATTACCACCTATGTGGTAATTTGTGGGTACTTTGTTTTTTCCAAAGGGGATGACTATACATTTTTTGGCATTTAGTTTAAGGCCATGACTCTGGCACCAGTCGTCTGTTTCTGTGAGGCCCTTCTGGAGGATGCATGTGTCAGCTGGTGTGTCGACTATGGCACCTAGTTTGCAGTCGTCTGCGAACTTTGTCAGCCACAACCCCCCTATGTTTGCCTGCACATCTGAGAAATAAATGCCGAACAAGAGGGGTCCCAAGACAGAGCCCTGTGGGACTCCACTTGTGACTGGCTTAGAGTCTGACATAGCCCCAGCTATTCTGACTTTGTGGGTTCTATCCTTTAGCCAGTTTGCAACCCATCTTGTGACAAACGGGTTTATATTTAAGCTGTTGAGCTTGTCTATGATGCCTGAGTGGGGTATTGTGTCGAAGGCTTTTGCCAGATCCAGGTAGGCTGTATGAACTGCTTTGCCTTTATTGATGGCTCTAGTGACTGTTTCAAAAAAGTCCACCAGGTTTAAAAGACAGGATCTGCCTTTTACAAAGCCGAACTGGGTAGGGTCAATTGTCTGTAGGTCCCTGATGTCTTTGTTTATGAGTTCCATAATGATCCTTTCCATAGCTTTGCAGACCAGGCTGGTCAGGCTTATGGGGCGGTAGTTTCCAGGGTCTGTAGAGGTGCCACCTTTGTGGAGTGGGACCACTGTAGCTGCAAGCCAGTGTTCAGGGATGTATCCTGTAGCAAGGCTAAGATTAAACAGCATTCTTATGTGCGGGTTTAGCTCCTCTAGGAGTTCACGTAGCACGCAACCCAGGACACCATCAGGTCCCATGGATGCTGTATTTTTAGCTTTGCTGAGGGCAGCTCTCACCTGGACAGCTGAGATTTCAGGGAGGTTGCATTCAGCTGAGATATTTATTTCATCTTTTGGGGGAGAGGGAGGGGAGAAATTTGCACTGAACCTGTCTGCCAGTATGTTGGCAATATCTGTGGGTTCAGTGTATTTTTTGCGGTTATGAGCTAACTCTGCACATATCTGAGGGTTTCCGCCCAGGTTTCTAACATAACTGAAGAAGGCCTTGTGATTATCTTTAGTGTCCTTAGTGATTTTTCTCTCGAAGTTGGCCTTTGATGATTTTATTAGCGAATGTAGTTTTTTGCTAGTGCTGATCAGGGATGCCTTCCCTTTATGGGATTTTGCTCTGTCTTGCAGTAGCTTCCTTCTCTTATTATAGAGTTTGTTTATGGCTGGGGTCCACCAGATAGGATGCCTGCCTTTGGTGGAAAGGGTCTTGGTTTTATTTGGGATTGCATGATCCATGCATTTTTGAAGATGCCCGTAGAAAGCATTTGTGAAGGATTCAGCAGTGTGGGATGTGGTTTCCACTGGCCCAGGGGGCTTGAAGGACACCATTTCAGTCCTAAGGAGTGTAAAGTCGGCTTTTGAGAAGTTTCTCACTGTGGTCTTTTGTGCTGGGGGTGGAGGTGGGATATGAATATCTAGGGTTATTAGTTTATGGTCTGATCTCACTAGTGAGGAGTATACTTCCGGTGTTGAGCATTTTGTCCCCATGTTTGTGATGATCAGGTCAAGTATATTATTTCCCCTTGTGGGGGAGGTGACTAGTTGTTCCATCGCATTTGAGTTGATGAATTCCAGGAACCTTTGGGCTAGGGTGTTGGGGCTTGAGTAATGCACCCAGTCTATGTTTGGGTAGTTGAAGTCTCCCAATATGATGGTATTTGGTGAGACATTCATATCCTCCAGTGTCTTCAGGAAGGCTGAATGGAGTTCCTGAGATTGCAAAGGTGGTCTGTAGCATGCTACAAGTTGTATAGCAGTTTTGCCTACGGTTAGTTGCACATAGATGGTCTCCGATGCTTCGTGCATTGCCACTAACCTGGAGGTGTGGGTGTCTTTAATGAATATGGACACTCCCCCTCCTTTTGTGGTTCGGCCCAGGTTTTGGGGCCAAAATGCATGATACGAGGTATAACCTGGTAGGGCTGGGGTGCTCTCAGGAGCCTTGAACCAGGTTTCAGTTACTGCACAGACATCGATGCTCTCCATACTGAGGAGTGCTTTGAGAGCCTGCATCTTGAGATTTAGACTTCTGGCATTGAGCAGCATTACCCTTAGTTTTTTTCCTTTATTGTTTTCTAAGGTGGTGGGTTTGTCTTTTGAGCCTTGCCTAAAAAAGGCACTATGGGGTGGCAAGAGCCTTAGCCAATATCCGGAAGCCCAGTGGTGACAGGTGCAAGCTGTCCCTTGCGAAGCAGCGTGGCTTGTCCAGCATGTCATCCCAAGCAGACAGACATTGGATCCCCCTAGAATGACACCAGTAATTGAGCCAATTATTAAAGCTGATCATCTTGTCTTTGTATTGTGGCATCATTCTTGGTGAGGGCAAGATGCTGCTCAGGGTCAGGGTCATACCGGCCTGGGCTACATAATCAGATTGCTCCTCTATGTCTCTTTTCATGTAGTCCAAGGAGGTACATCTCAGGTCATTCACGCCGGCATGGACAATGACGGAGTCATATTTGTACTTGCTTTGGAGTGACCTGAGTGCTTGTGTTATATGGTGGATCCTAGCTCCCGACAGGCAGCTCACCATTACCCTCTCTTTGTCCAGCCTGGTAAGTGGGACGTCAGTGTGTCTGACTATAGAGTCACCTATTACTAGTGTATCAGGCATGGTGTTTCGCCTTAAGGGTTGTGATTGTTTAGCACATTGACTTTGTGTACTATGTGTTGCTTGTACAGGGTTTTGAGGTGGTGTTTTCTTGGATGTCTGCTTTGGGAGCCTCTGTTGTTTCGGTAAGTTTTTTATTAGAGCCTCCAAGTATGTCTTTGTGTTACTATGTGTTTGGTTTGCAGTTGTGGTTGGTTTATGTGAGGCTGGGTTTGTTGTGTGTGTGGTTACCTTCTCCTCCTGTCTGGTCTTGCTAGTCCTGTGTTGAGAGAGTTCAGCCTCCAATTTGGCTATATAGTTGCATCTCTCACATGTGTTTGTGTTTGTTGGGAGGAGGAGAGGATTGTCTGTGTACATGAGACAATTGTAACATTGTCTCAGGATTCCCAGATTAACCAGCTGAACTGGAGAGGACGTCAGTAATATACCACTCGACATGCCAGAATAGTATAAGGGGGTGATGTGTAACTGGGTCAGAGAGAGGACTTTGAAGGGAAGTGGGTATTAGCATGGGTTGTAGGTGGATGTAGTGCTTATGTTAGTTTAAGGGTACTTCACTTAAAAGAAATGTTTTAGGAGGAAGTGCTAGGTTATGATAAAGCGAATAGACTGATTTTGTTGAAAGTAGAGCTTTCTTAAGGGAAAAATTGAAGTGCAGACTTGGCTGAGCCAGGAATAGTTTAAGCCTGTTTAACCGGTGCTGCGCTATGCGCACAATTGCGCAAAGCCGCGCAAACATGGATTTTAAACAGGGAACTTCAAAAGAGCTGATAATGGTCCAAAACAACCAATTGCTACAAGCTCTTGTGCTGAGGTCACTCCTTCAGGGACAGATGGGCTGCTCAAGGCTCCCCACTCCCACTGATGAGCAAAGAAACTTCCTTCTATCCAAATAAGGCAATGGACAACACAGGAACTACACCACAGTCCAGGATACAGCAAAGCCTGTATACTGGTCTAAACTGGTCGGGAAAGGTGGGAAAACAAGGATTTTTTTTTTGTTTTTTTGTTTTTTAAGTTAAAAAGTACACAGAAATGCAGGAAAAACAGTAATAAATCACTTACACAGGCTAGCTCAGTGATAGCGTAAGACTTCACATTTGAAAAGTATTGCAAGTGATAGCGTAAGACTTTACATCTGAAAAGTATTGCAAGTGATAGAGTAAGACTTTACATCTGAAATGTACTGCAAGTGAAGACTTTACATCTGAAAAGTGTTGGAAGTGATAGCGCAAGACTTTACATCTGGAAACTGTTGCAAGTCATAGCGTAAGACTTTACATCTGAAAAGTGCTGCAAGTAATAGCATAAGACTTTACATCTGGAAAGTATTGCTAGTGATAGTGTAAGACTTTACATCTGGAAAGTGTTGCTTACATAGCACTACACAGTGTGTTGTTATGCTATGCCATGTTAGTGCTAAGC
Source organism: Protopterus annectens (assembly GCF_019279795.1). Taxonomy (NCBI): domain Eukaryota; kingdom Metazoa; phylum Chordata; order Ceratodontiformes; family Protopteridae; genus Protopterus; species Protopterus annectens. The sequence continues at coordinate 537,440,048 of NC_056738.1, read as the reverse complement.
TATTCTCTCCTTCCTGTTTTCCATGTTGTGCAAATGCAATGCTAACTTTGCATATGTAGCACTTACAACTGTTGCTTATTACTTACATAACACAACCTCAAATTTAATAATACAGAACCATCTACATTATTAAAAAACCAAGCACCCATAATGTTTAACCTATTATTGCATTTGTAATACAAGATTTAGTCCATCTATTAAAACGTTTTTTGGATCAAAGTATAAAAATTATGACACCATTATTTTTTTTATGTGCTCCATCACAATTTCACTGCAGTGATAAACTATTGAGTATGCATGTTTATTAAAGATACTCTAGAACTGTATTTTAATGCCTCTTTATATTCAGAAGAGATGATGACACATGCTGATGTTTTTCTCTTTAAAACAAAAAGTGAAGTAGTGCTTTGTGAGCAATAATTCAACAGTAATTATGAATGCCCTAATATCAAAAGTACAAAGTTATTAATTTCTCTGACCTGAATAATGAACCTCTGACTTATAATAGTTACATAATTCAAAAGGGAAACTGTACAGAAACAGTAATTCAAAACTGGCTGCCCTTTAGCAAATAACAGCTAGTTTCTTGCATTGTATTCTTGCTATAGAGAAAATCTAATACCAAGAGTCACTTTGACATTATATTTTGATTACATATGGAGAACGCTGATGCATTAAACATTAGTTGTTCATGTTATCCTATTGCAAGTCTTGTGATTACAACATCATGTGCTTGACTTCACATGAAACTTTTGATCGCCATCAGAGCAGTGATTTATAATACAGCAGATTAGCAGTGCTAGCTGTACATTATATTCCTAACAGCAATGTAGCGGGCTAACATTTAGCAATGCAGTGTTACCTTGTATGTGAAGGAATAATAATTCAAAAGCAGGTTTTCATTCAGCAGACTGATGATCCTTGAGGAAGGTCATGGCATAAAACATTTTATAAGAGAGTTATTACTGGCTAACTTGTTGTACTGTATTGCTAGCCTGCAATATTTACTTCAGTTTATTCTGCTGTGTCCACTATATCCTCTTTACCTATCATTCCTGTCATGCTTTCAGATTTATGATTTTAACAGCTTTAAGATGGTTTCAGCCAAATTTTGATTTTAAAAGAAACATTTCAAAGAAACAAAATACAACTCAACAAGAGTACTATTTGTAAAGTGTGGTCTTTGAACTGCTTATTGCATCTCATGAGGAACATATGGAAACACTTTGCATGAACAGTTGATAACTAAAACAATAATTGCAACACTTGAAACAGCTAGCTTTCAAAAAAGCAATGTCAAATTGATTGGTAGACATATCCAGGAGGTTCAGTTTATTTGTTTTATAGCTAATGATGACACAGAGCATGTGCAGGGATTACAAGCACCTCATTACAGGCAAGAATTCCTTTCCTAAAATGCTGAGTCTGAGCAAGATGGATGTTGTCATGTTTTACTAATTAGATTTACTGTAAACTTCAACTGACAAAGATCAGTAAAAGTTCTGCAATATTAATTCCTACCATAGTGGGCCCCATTTATCTACAAGTCTACCTCTAGGCTAAATGCAACTAAAACAGAAGGTAGCAGAGATTATTTTAGGACCAGTGTTTATGAATTGTAGTAAGAACTGATTGGAAATAAATTTCTGGAAAGAACTGAGATGAAGTATCAAATCCCAGAGTCCCAAACAAATAAAAATGTAAAAAGTCTGCCAAAAATAGTCAGAACATGGATAGCTTTGTGATATACTGCATTGGAATAGCAAGGTCCATATTTAACATATGGAAAAAACATTACATGCATCATGGATGATAGTTAATCTTGGCATGCAATCTCAGATGTAAGAGCCTTGTCATGTCTTAACCATATTTAATTCCCCAAATGTGATGACAGTGATATTAATTTACGATTTCATCCTAACATAGCTAATCTGGAGAGATGTAATTTTGCTGTTAATCCTTTTAATGTAGCTAGCACATTACCTGCTATATTTTGTCTGAATCCTCTGTATAACATGTGCCATCATTTTGTGTATCTCTGAGCCACCAACACCTTATCTATTTGCTCATTGTAAATCTGTTTTAAATCTTCACTTTATCTGAAATAATGAGATGATATTTCTAAGTAAACATTCCTTCTGAAAAGTGGGAATAGTTATTAGCATTAGTAATGTAAGTAATATACATTGAAAAGTATTAGACATTAGATTTTAATACACTGAAAAAGTGTAAAAAAATAACACTTTAGATTAAAAGCTTTATAATCCAGTTTCAGAATGTGTTATGGTAAATATGAGAAAGTACATGGACTTGTCATAGTCAGTTTAATACAGAATTCAAGAGCTAGTATTGTCACATTTTTCAGTGTTATGGCAATGCCATGTGTCCTAGTTCTGTGGCAAACTACACATTTGCAGGATAAGAGAATTAAATTTAATGTAAGAAAAGAGATACATCATAAAATTCAGAAATAAAGTGTATTGTGCATAATGGTTAGTAGATAAAAAATGCAAAACATTCTGCTGACACTCTTCAGTCTAATTACTTTTCTTCCTTATTCGGAATCATGAAAAGAAATAAGTATGACACTTTTGAGGTAAAAAGGTAACATGTCAAGTGGTTAATACATTCTCTTGCCACTCTGCAACTGACAATGTACTGGGTCAAATTATTCAGATTTAGACAATAATTATTTTAAAAATGAAAAAGCTATGACTTCAGGATGAACAAAATATAGACTTATTTTCCACCTCATATTAGTATTAATGGTGAATAATGTATTAGAATGGTTATTGTATAGCTTCAAATAAATATCCGGTACTGTTGTTGTTGTTTTTCTTTCGGCTTTTCCCGGTTAGGTAAATATCCAGTACTAATTGAAATAAAAGATCCCTAGCCAAGGCTGAAAGTGGGACAGCATGTTTTGTTTCCTCAGCTGTATCACATTTGTCACTGCTTCATTGTAAAATGTCTAGTCTAGCCAGTACACTGTGGCTATTCTCTGTGGTATAAGCACTGACTTTGCTTTGATGCAGCCAACAGAAATACATATTGATGATCTATCATCAGATATGGAAAGACTGCTAAGAGGCATGGACAATCCAAGCAGAAGGATGGTTTTCTCTTTCAGGATCTTCTATTGGAAAAAAAGAGTGTACATTAGAAAAATCTGTAGATGGTGTATGCTGCCTGCACTGTACAGAGATCTCATAGAATCTTTTTTTTTTTAACTTCATACAAGTTACAAATGGTGAGTTGAATAATAATTTTCTTTTCTAAAATAAAAAAACAATCACTTATAATAGAGGAAAAGGTCAGCTACAACACAATACTTTTGGGGGGACCGTGCCACCCTGGCTGAACAGAGGAATAAAACCTTGAATACAGCCCAGATGATGTAGGATTGACTAGTGGTTCAGGTGACTGACACAGCAGCAATATGGGATGGGTGTGCCCCTTCTGGATGTCGAGCATTGACTGATGGTGCTCCTTGAGGCAGATATGGTCCAAAGAGAAGGGGATGATCCATGAATGGTGTTAATGAATGTAGCAGTGGGGAGCAGGGAAAGGTGGGTAGGTTATACATAAAAAAATCCGTACTGGATAGTAGAAGATGGACAGCAGACCCCCCACACACACACACACACAAGACTCCCTAACCCCAGCTACAATTCTATCATTAGACTGGGGGTTGAACTCGAATGCCAGTAGAACCAGAAAAGTGTGGCACTGGGATGGCTGTCAGAATGACAGTAAAAGGGGAAGAATACCTTTGGGGGATAGGTAGATAAACTCTATAATCACAAAATGCTACTTCCAGTTTGAAAGCAAAAATATTTGCTGTGTGAGAGTAGGACATGTGTCACAGTTTATAATATGGCTATTATATTATGGCGATTTCCATAATCTTTGTTGAGTGTAACCTGGATGAGGTTTGAATTTAACAAATATGCTTCTCTCATGTAGCACAGTGACTGGTGCTTCTACACAGTAAATCACCGAAGATGCATTTTCTATTTGTGTGATGGCAGTGACTAAATGTTTTTTGATGTTGCTTTTGTTTTCGGTTTTGCATTTTTCTGTATTCTTCTGTGGCTAATTGTTACAATAGGAGGTACTGCCAGCCATGCCAGGGAGAATTAGGGCAGTAGATGTAAGACTTGAGCCAGCACAATGAGCTGGAATTTTATAAATAATTGTATGTCATTAGTATACCAACCTGATCTGTACAGATGCTTGTGCTGAAAATGTATTTGTGAGCTCTGCTTGCAGCAATTTTGTTAAAATGCATCAACAGTGCACCCTGCTGAAATGAAGAGAAATGCACATGCATTATGTAACTGAATTAAATGTATATGTTTTAATAGAGGACACTGGCACAGCAATGGTTAACCAGCTGACTTATAAGAAGAATATGGGAAATGAAATGAGCTGTTAAATCATTAAGTGGCACCCCACAGTGCTGAGTAGGCCCAGAGCCAGTTGGTCTGGGGGCAGCCATTATCTGTTAGCATTTGTAAAGAAGGGGGTGTAAATGTTTCTAGCTCCAGGCATTGCCATAAAAGCTTTAAATGTGTATTATAGCAGTCTGCTAAAGTCCAGTCTCAAATTTCAAAAGGAGATATTGTGAGAACCTAGAGCTAGGTGACCAGATGAGGTCATTCTGCAAGTCATCTTGGATATTATATTTTACAAGGAGTAATCTAAGAATAAAGAGCATTCTGTTTGGGGACTGACTAGAATGACTTCTCATGTATTTCATCTTGCCTTGCACAAGTAAGTAACTTAATCAGGGAACAGTGAAATTCTTTTAGATTCAGTCAGGAATATAGTGAAGCTTAGTTTAGATATTGTTTTTCTTTATTTGTCTGAGTCTGTCCTTCAATGTTCTTTTGAATATTTCCTGTGTTTGAACTTTGTGGTTTACTGTGAATATATATTCAGTATTTCATGTTCTTTTATTATTTATTATTAAATATATTTAAAACTTTTATTGTGGCTGGTTCTTGTAGAGAATATCTAACCTTTGAGAGTACAAATATTTATATGGTGACTGTGTGGGCCACTCCAGAAGGTGTAGCTGTCTTGGTGAACTACTACCATCTGTATTAATATTAATATTGCACAGTATAATTGGGCACCCTTTGCTAAGAAGAAAAACAATAGCTGCTGTAAGGTAAAGTATCCAAGGAGAAACCTAAATGAAAATTGTACAACCAAGCTCCAAAGATGACACCACGGCTTCAGGTAGCAAAATAATTAAATGAAGTTAGCACTTTCACGTTCATCCACTGAACGCTTCATCAAATATTGAACAAGTAAACAGTTCAACCCTTTTAAAAGACAGCATTAATTACTTAATTACACCAATCAACTTAAAATCATACTACATTCATTAAGAACACACTATTATAAACCACATAAAAATTCCCAGTAAAATACATATTATATCTATAATGTACTACTAATAAAAACTTGACTTTAAAACACATGCAATATCACAAACTTTTTTAACAAAATGCATCTAATGTATAAAAGACATAGCAGCTAAGACAGGCTTAAGTGAAACTTTGTCATTTAATCAAAAACTTCTGTCAAGCTTGTGATCTGATGATCCATCTAATCTCTGCTTGCTCTGTTAAAATTTTCACATTCCCTAACATGAGATTTTTCCTTATTAATTCTATCACTAAGTATTTAAACTTATGGCTAAGATCACTACTTAAAACATGATGGGCCAGTGCATTTCTTTTGTCTTCTATTTATAGCATAAATATACTCCCTGACCCTTTCGTGAAACTAGGGCACATACAGCACATAGCTAACTATATCAAATTACATGACTTACAGTCAGCATAGTGATCAAACTTGTATTCCTTAGAAGTAGTTGGATGTTTGAAAACACTACCATTAAGCATATACTCTCAGTGGTTGCAGTTTCTACATGAGTAGGTACCTTTCCTATCTGACAATACCTCATGAGAGTATTCCTTTTCATAACAAAGTAGTCTCTTTAAAGACTTATTATTCTTATAGGAGTATCCAGGTTTGGTGCCTACAATACCACAAAGCTTCTCATCAGCTGTTTCTTAAGGGTCTTAGAATAGCTGATTGTAGAGTGTCTGGTGGCAGTGAATCTACCTTATAGTTTGGGCAGAAGGGGGCATAGTTAGTACACCTGTGCCAGCCTTTCAGAGGTGTGTGTGTGTGTGTGTGTGTGTGTGTGTGTGTGTGTGTGTGTGTGTGTGTGTGTGTGTGTGTGTGTGTGAAAATTAAATCTTAACGAGTGTGTGCCTGCTACTTGGGGCACGAACATGAAGCACTGGGTTCACAGATAGGGTGCTGGAGGACTTGGCTTGGACATTCAGCCAAGGACCTAACCCTACAGCTGTAACACTGGGGAGTCTTACTGGGGACTTGGAGAGAGACAGATATAGAGACATCCAGATGCCGGGCTGAGTGTGTTCCATGTGTGCTCCTAATGGAAACTGTACTTGATGCAGAGAGGTCTGCATCTGGAAATATTGAGTGCATCCATGTGTATTCCAAGTGCACATCCCTCTCCAGTGTCAGTGGTGAGGATTCGGGCTCCTTGATTACTGGCTCAGCATGGGGACAACCCATATTGATGCCCATCATGTATTGGTAGCATTGGTGGCCATCACACTAATGTATATAAGAAAGAGGTATAGTCGATCTTCCTCCTTTCAGAAAGTTATTGTGCGTGTGTGTGTGTGTGTGTGTGTGTGTGTGTGTGTGTGTGTGTGTGTGTGTGTGTGTGTGTGTGTGTGTGTGTGTGTGTGTGTGTGTGTGAATTCCAGCCTTCATCCAGGAGAAACTTCGAGTACTTTCAATTCAGCAAGATGTAGAGAAATGGGTGTTGGGGATGAGGCACTCTTCATCGTGAGCACTGTGGATGCTTAAAGTTGTACTCCATGAGATGTATCACTTTTCTGATCTGGAGTCTCTTAAAAATACTTTACAGGGCTTATGGCTATAGTTGAACAAGTGACAATTTATAAAATAAGACATTATTATTATTTGACTATGTTCTCTCTGAAATGGAGTGGAAAAATAATACAATTCTCAGCAAATCTAAGCTAACTAGTGACAAAGGATTGAAGTGAGATATTAGAAGTATATGCAATGAGGTCCAACAGCTTTTAATAAAATAAATAAATAAATAAATTAATAAATAAATAACTGGTAAGCACCAACATACAGTGGTGAAGGAAAGTAGACTAAACTGGTGGAAGAACAAAAAATGCGGATTGCTATTACCTTTGTATATGAGAGGGAGATATTCTGAAAAACCACTCCAGATGTGGAAATCTCAAAGTTGTATGTCATTGAGAAGACAGCAAAGTAATAATCTGACTTTGAATGCAGGCTAAAATCTGTTGAGAATGTTTTATATGTGTTAAGTTTTCATACAAAAACAGTTCAGCGAGTTCAGAGGCCCATTAATTATTATGCTCCAGACTAAAGTGCTAAATTTATCAACTGAATGATTGGCTGGTGACATTCACAGCAGTCCAGTAGAGGTCTGAGTACTGGTGGTTAGAGGACCACTATAGCTGAAGATTTCTCAGGAGAAATATGTAGATGGAGAGCTTTTATCATTTCTGTCAGCTGGTACATGTGAAAGGACAGAGCTACAGAGTGGTTGTTGTATTAAGCTACACCTCCAGTCACAAAGCAAAGCAAGACCACTAGAAGGAGGCTTTTCATTAGGTGCAGATGTACTGCATGGTAAATGAAAGCTGTAGCAGGTGCAATGGACAGATGTCATCAGGATAGAACTGACCTCTAAGCTAAATCAAACCATGGAACCCACTATCTGCTCTGCCAATCAAGAATGCCCAGAAGTTACAGTCTGACCAGGATGATCCACATTAAGATAAGATCTGTAGCATAAAGGGGTCCTAATGGCAAACAGCAAACTAACACACCATTGCAATGAAAACAGGGTTTGGAAGGTAGTTCTCTAATGAAAAGTCTAGAAAGTCAGAAGCAAAATTTGAGGACCTGGCAGTATTGGAAGAGTTTGTGAATAGTTGGAGAAAGAAGTTGCTGCTTGATTGAAGCAAGAAAGGGTCATACATGAAAAGATTTTGGAGCTACACCAAGATTGATGAGAAGAAATATAAAATGGCTTCAAATGGAGACCAATGAACATCTGCTGGAAGATAAACATGGATTGGACAGAGACATCATTATTCTCACTTGTACATGTTGGGGAACACTAAGGCCAGCAGATACCATTAATCTGGCAACCTACTGGCAGCTGCATTTATATGCTTGCCATGCCACGAATTAATGACACTGGGTCCATATCTAGTGTTTTAAAGCACAGGGCAATGGAAATTTGATTACATACTTAGACAGGGCTTTAACAGCCTCCTTATCTACACACATTCGTAATTTTTTTGTACAGACCTTTATAATTGCCAGTTTGATTTTTGGTGGTAGTGGATTGAAAATGTTGGATATCATGTATATATGTATGTGTATGGATGTATTTATATATACGTACATATTCACATACATACACATACACACACACACACACACACACACACACACACACACACACACACACACACACACACACACACACACACACACACACACATATATATCTTGCTTCTGTTCCTTTAAATGGGTTGAAAGCAATTAATGGGGAAGTGATTGTGACTGATTGATGTAAAGTTTTAAAATCCTGTGTAAAGTGCTATGTTTTAACTCTAATGAAATCTCAATTTGTAAGGGGATGAAGTGCTTAGTGGATTAATGTTTTTTTATCTTCTACACATCGGGTATCTGTAACTTCAATTTTTCATTTTATGCACATTGTGTGTCAGTCTTATTTAGTAATCTTATAGAATCCTAAGTCTATCCCATTCCCTAACCCCAATATGTACCCTGTAACATGTGCATGCACGCTCACACACACACACACACACACACACACACACACACACACACACACACACACACACACACACACACACACACACACGCACACACGCTATCCCTATGTGAAATGCCAAAGCTCTGAGTATATTCAAAAGCTTTGGCATTGGATTAAAACCCCACTTACCTTCACACAACTACAGGTACAATAAGGAACACTCAGTTTTCCTAGGCTCAACATTTCTGGCATTTAGACAAGAATGCATTTGAGTGAGTGCATTTGATGAAAAACACATCAGTAAACTGTCAGTAAAGCATACTTGATAGTGGGTTCCTATCAGCAGACCGAAGACGCATGTTTTCCAATGCGTCTTGGTCGAACTGACAAAATTGAAACTGCAAAATATCGAAGCGGCATGTAAGCGAATTCTTTGCCTGGGAAAGAATTTGCTTGGTCGCTTCAGTACTTTGTCGTCTTGGGCACTGTAGTGTGGTCTTGGAGTTGGTATATATAAGTAGGGGGGTGGAAGGCACAGCCCCCCACATTTGGGGGTGTGGGGGCAAAGCCCCCCACTTAATCTAATGTTTTAATGTGCTTTTTATATATATACCTATAAATGTGTGTGTGTGTGTGTGTGTGTGTGTGTGTGTGTGTGTGTGTGTGTGTGTGTGTGTGTGTGTGTGTATCTCTCTCTCTATATATATATATATATTTATATAAAGATGCAGATATAGATGCAGATATGGATGACTGCACATGGTATCCCTCAGCAGAATGCCACAATATCTCAGTCATGAAAGGAAGCTGGTTTAGTAAATGTAGCAATACTTTGACTTTTTGATACTGCTGATTAGGCACTGATAAATCATTATACTCTCATATGTGCACATTGGTCCTCTGCATTCCACTAAATAGTTACAGTTGTACAAGTGTGAAATTAACATATATAAGTAAGGTGTGAAAGCATGTTATGCTGTGATTGTTTTATAGCGCAAGTGAAAGAGTGTTTTTTTTTTTTTTTTTTTTTTTAATAGAAAAGTCAAGACAGAGAAGCTAAGCAACATGGGAATAAATCTGTGTATTGTGTTTAATGTGTTTACTGTCATAGACATGATGGAGTTCTTGGACATTCTGATATTTATTTCAGTTTCTTTTTTTGTATTTCTTGTCCTGTCCACTGCTGCACGGAGGAACTCTAAGACTGGATGATAGCTTCACAATGTTGTGATGTTTTAAATTAATTTGCTTCTTTTGGTAGTAGGGTTTATCACTGGTGGTGATTTTGATATGTTTCTTCCCACTACACTTGTTTTGCATGACTGTGATATTGACAGTGATGGATATATATATATATATATATATATATATATATATATATATATATATATATATATATATATAGATATATATTTCAGACAATGTTACAAATTTAATCAGGGGACAGATGCCTCCCAAATTAGTAACCCTCAGTGTGTTGTAACTGCTGCCTTTCATTTCACTCGTTGTGACTCTGTTAGCATCTTATTACTGAATAAAAATGAAAGATTGACATGGCACATCAGAGCTGGCAATGTACATTTGTTCCAAGGATTCGGTATGGTGCCAATTCTTATTATCTATTTTAGACTTTGAAGGAACATTCCATTTTGATCTTGTTGTTTATAAGAGTGACAAATCAGTTAACTATTCCATTGTATCTGCGAAGTCTTGGAGGGTCTGAAGATTCAGTGGTTGCAAGATATTGTTCAGTGATCATCAGTTCATCAGATGTGAATCTGGAGGTGTATGTTACATCATAATGCACTAGAAACAGAAAAAAAAAATAGAATAGTAAATCAGAAAATGGCATGATGCAGATACTTAACATCTGAGAAAAAAAGAAATGCAGGAAGTCATGACAATGATTTGCATTACACAAAACTAATTGAGTCCGCATGTCGTGGGTCATGCTAAACAATTTCAGTCCTGAAATAAATGCCCTGATAAAGATACATGGAGGAGCTGCAGCTATTCAAACTCTGTAGAGAGGATCACCATCTTCTATTTCTAGTAACAAGAAGAGATGCGAATGACAAAAAGAACTCTAAAATTGAAACAAAATAGAAAATAATAAGAAATGTAAAAGAATGAAGCTTATCCTACATGAAGTGTCTAGAATGGGGAAGGGCAGAATTTCAAGTCTCAGTGAAGAGCAGAAGATAAGATATGGGAGGAAATATTTCTTGTGATTTTTTAAGTGATTTGAAAGACTGAAAGAAGGCTCAAGTTTTGGAGATACTAGTTTACCTTTTACCATTATTTGGTGTAAGACCAAGATTTCATGACAGCACAAAGTGATTAAATACTTGGAAAATAACAAAGTGATTAAATACTTGGAAAATAAAATTATTAAGATGCATTTGGATGTGTGCCGACTAAAATAAATTTATGCAATCAAATCTGAATTGAGTCACTCATATAATTATGTGATACTATACTTATATGTTGCATGTCAGACTTCTGCAGTCCCTTTTTGTATACAGGACAAGAAATAAACTAAGGAAACAGCAGAGAAGGATAAAAATGTGAAACATAAAAGGCAAGTGCAATTCAATTTCCTGTCTACCAGTTATAAACATAATTCAAAATGTGCATTCATTCTGGATTTGCAAATGGCTCCCAGCTGTAAAGTTTTAGAATATTTTCATTTCAGAAGGAAATTAATAAAATCACTCTCTAGGACTGTAGCATGTTTGTCAATAACCATAAAAGTGAAAAACACAGACTTATTATTTGCATGTGAAATATGAGCTGTGACAGCACAGTCAAAATGCATTCTCTTGACATCTCATATATGCTCCCCCACACAGATTTTAAAATGCATATATTTTATCAGCATAGAATGGGTGACATGTGTGAACCACAAAACAAAACAAATGGCCATTTGATATCAAATACTGAAAATTGAAAAAGAGAAAAAATCCTACACGTGGCCTGAGTCTGAGTTCTGAAGACATTGAAATCTGTTTTTTTGCAGCATTTTCACAACTAACCCATTTCTTTTTTTTTAGGTGATCTTCAGAATTATTCACATCACTATGAGAGACAGGGTGGAAACATTGACAAGAAAAGAGAATGAAAACAGAAAAATGCAGACTAATGTAGACGTTAATATAAACAAATTGCAGTAGTGTTATATTATCACATCTGCGTACTGATATATAACTGTATATAACTGTATGCTACCTGCAGAGCTTCTGTCTAATGGAAACAACCAAAGTAGATGATATTAAATAAAATAATAAAGGAGGGAAGGGTGAGAAATCTGTCCGAGACACTTCTTGTAAGACATCTAGAGTGCTATTGCTCATACAAGTCTCCATATGAAGAATTTTAGTTGTAACTCATGAATCTTTTTCTTCGCTTTGCCACTCTATATGTCGATCATTGCCCACCCCCACCCCTAGTCAGTAGGACAAGTTATTCCCCATCTCTGGAAAGAGGAGTTACTGGTAGGGGCTATCATTTGGCTAATCAAAGATGATTGAGGTTTTCTGCTTTACTTTTTCCCACTCTAATAGCCTATAGCAAAGCAGTGTGGAGCAACATGCAATGGGTGATCCACAGAGACCATTCCCATAAGAAAGCCCTGTTTCTCTCCTTGTGGTACAAGTGGCAGTTTTCTCTGGTCAACAAGGAAATTCACTCCTCAAGTATGCCCTAGAGTGCATATAAACCCCTCCAACTCCTGGGAGAGGCAAGTGAGTATCTCTCCTTCACTTCACCCCTCCATGCCTGCCTACTCTAGTGCTGAGACCATTATTCAAACACTAGTTAGCTAAGTCATAATCATGGCTTCATTTCTCTGTACCAGAAAGCCAGACTTGTTATCCAATTAAGTTACTACGGACTGAACTGGGGAGCTGCTATGTAGTTAAAGTTCACAGTCAGACAGCTGTCTAGACAGTTATCCCAGCTTAATAATTTACTAATTGATGGAGGGTTTAGATTTAATTTACTCCTTAAGGGTGTTTTAATATTTTTTGTTATACTATCAGTACTGTTTAGCATCTTATTCTGAAGATATTTGAGTTCATGGTTGGTAAAAACTCTATATGGTTAGACACATCTGGGCACTTAGTCAAATGATAGGATCTATACTAGCAGCACAGCATGCAAACCCCTTTCCCATGGAGATTAAAATATGATAAGATGGCAGAATATTTATTTGCAATGGCAGTGAAATGTTTGAGAGGTAGCATTAATATGTAAGATTTAAACAGAAATCCATTTTCTACACACATATCTAAGAGCAGTATTATTCTTAATGCCACGCAATGGATAGGTCTCAGGTAGTACAGGAGCCTGGACAAGGCAACAGAGGTGAGAGCCAAATGCATGCATTTCAGCATAAGACACTGCACCTGGTATAACAACTCACGAGTTAGAGGACATTCAAAAAAACAGTAAAATAGTCACCAAGATTATGTAAATGCCACTCAGTAATATACTAATGAAGCTAGCTTCCCAGCTCATGTAGTTGTAAAACAATTGGCAAGTGAGAACCAATAACCTGCAATAAAAGGATAGCTAGCTAGGCAGAGTTCATCTAATAACTGAACATACAGGCAGTTAACTGCTAAATTTTCTGTAGTAGGAATAACAGCTCATGACTATATTACAGACATGCTATTTTAGAGGTCTTTTAATAGTCCAACAGCAAGTCTAAAGTACTTAGGAGCATAGACTGCACACATCTGCCAGTATGGGTACCACCCAGCCCTTATGGGATAAAACATGTTAGCCACAAGGATCATTACAGTATGAAATGCTGTGTTGATTTTACAGACCAAGACAATCACATTTGTCAAATATCAAGAGCCCTTGGATTCCACTAACCACACTTCTGAAAGATCAATAATGTTTTTCTCAATTTTAAGCATATATAAAATGTTCACATAAAACACTGAAATGAGAAACAAATGGTAATACACACATACAGAGATGGACACACACACACACGCACACACACGCACACACACGCACACACACACACACACACACACACACACACACACACACACACACACACACACACACACACACACACACACACACACACACACATCTTAGATTAAGAAGAAGCATTGTCTTGAGTTGTAGCATAGTGTATAGCATTCTTCTGTGTTGTTAAGGCAAGCAAAATCTGATATGCAGCCTGGTCAAACAACATAAGAAAACCCACAGTAGAACAGCAACATGTAGGATGACAATCCTGATAAAGTTCCACAGAATAACATCGCATACAATACACTATACCACTGTACCACAATACCCAAAAGTGGTATAATGAAATCATAGCCTTGTATGCACAGAACAGTCATCTAAGCAGTGAGCTACTAAAACAAGTAAATAAACAAGCATTATTTATGCCCTGTGAAATACCTGTTGAGTTTCCCATTTGGGTTGCTAATGCTGCAAGATGTCTACTGAATACTTTGGTGGTTAATATATAGGAATAGTTAATACAGGCAGAAAAATATTTTTATGTAAATTAGATACCAGTGTTTAAGGTACGTATATCATTAACAAGTATACCACAAATAAATGGACAAATAACATGAGTTAATTAAAGATATAGCTGAAAATGTCCTAATTCATTATAACACAATATGTATATATTATTGTGACCAAAGTAGAGTCAACAGAACTCATATTTTTTGAAGTTCATCTTTTTAAAAGAATAATTGAATGTATTGCACATGGAAAACATTAAGATTAATTAGCAAATTCTTAGTAAACTCCATCTTATTTATTTAAATTAAAAGTTCAGAGTGTTTTCAAGAAATTTAATTGTTATTATGGAATGAGAAATAATTTCAAAAAGATATTGCCCATTTGGTTTCCTTAATGTTATATATGTTTGATAAATTATCTACATGTAAGAAAAAGATGAAACCATGATAGTCAAGTATTACATATTCAGGAAAACTTGAATATGGCCACTCAACAAATTAGCAACAGTTTTGGAGCTTAATAGTTATTCTTTAATGACTACAGGGCTACACTGGCTGCACAATCAAGTAAAGGTAAAGTTAAATAAAAGCAAAATGCAAGGTATTTTAAATGTTAAAATGAAAAAACTGACACAGGAGTAAAGAAAATAAAAATCTCATGTTCTTTATATTAATAAAAATAATATTAGAAAAGATTCACTTGTGGCAGATACATTTCTTATGAACAACATTTTATGCCATTATTTAATAAAGATATAAAAAGTTCAAGAAATTCATTTAAGGGAAATAAGTGAACAAACTATAAGATTAAAAATATCTCAAAGCCCCTGAGAAGTATGGTGTTTTGCCAGACGTTTATAAAGTATGACCCTAGAAATAACTGAAACATTGCATAACATAATAACATTATTATTAATAGCAACAACAATACTTTCATCCTGGAAATATTCAGCCAGTATTCTATTTTTTAAAAGTTAAATGCCCTATGCATTTTAATTAATACAGATGCATTTCTCCTTATCACATTAGTAGTTAGTTTTTATCATAGAACCTCATGCCAATGCTGCAAGATACACTAATTATATCATTTGTGAGTATAAGGTATCTTTATTTGCTAATGATATGCTATTAAGAGTTACAAAATGTTTTGCCATTTATCACATTACAAATATAATCCTTGGAAAATACAATAGTCATTAAAAGTGTCAGAGAAATATTCTAAAACTATGACTGCAACATGACTTGTAAGCAAACTATACTACAATAATTATATAATAATTAAATTATTGATATATTAATTACTATTAATATAATTAATAATTATATATTCCCAGAATGTTAGAGCCCCTGCCACTGAAATAAAACACAAGAGCTTAATACAATTCACCAAAGTCATGTTTGAGGCTAAAATACCCATCCAAGCCAAAAACAATTGCAAGGCATTTTTTTAGCTATACTGAGGCTGAAGATATAGCAAATCTATTGGCCAATAAATTTAGCTCTAACTTTACCCATCTCTTCCTCCATATGTTCCTCAAGATATACCTGAAACTGGCTCACCTTCAACTATCACACGACCAAGTCCAAAAAGTATGATCAAAAGCAAAAAATACTGCATCAGTGGGTCCTGACAATATTGCTGAATGAATCTTAAATATCATGAAGCATGATTTAGCCGCACCCATTACAACATTGTTCAATCTCAGCCTCCATATGGGTTTTGGAGCAAGTTAATGAAGAATAGCTGCAGTCTTTCCCCTGCGTAAGGGAGGACCTTCCACACACCCAGGTAATTACAGAGCCATAATTCTGACCATTCTCATATTAAAACCATGCAAAGACTTTTCATGGAACTAATCAATCCGGCCACAGGGACCCTCCAAAGACTGGACCAGTCTCAGTTTGGATTCATAAAGGGCAGGTTATGCTTACTCAGCCTAGTGGATTTTTTTTGAAAAGGTCTCCAAAACAATGGATGAAGCCAAACTGGTACATACTGCATACCTCAACCTAGCTAAAGCTGTTGACAAAATTCTCCACTCAGGCATAGAAGAAATAAACTGGGAATAAACCCCTATGTCACCCGCTGGATTACCAGTTGGCTTACAGATATGATGCAGGAAATTAAAATAAGGGAAGTTACCTCCACATAGTGGCCTGTCACCAGTGGAGTCCATCATGGTTCTATGCTGGGACCTCTCCTGTTTGACATCTACTTTTCTGAAGTAAAAGCTAATACCAAAGAGCTCTGGCTGGCTAAGTTTGCAGATGGATTTATTTGTCCTTTGATAACCGGGAAAGCCTGACTAAGCAATTGGCCCATTTTCAGTGGAGGTCAAGAGAGGAAAGCTCCACAACAGATTCAAAAACATTTAAACAGTAGTTGATTAACTATATACAAGGAGGGAAAGCCCCACAACAGATTACATATTTTACAGAGAGCTAGGAAGAAAGGCTCAACAATTAAAAACATTTTACAGTAGCTGATAAGTATTTATATACAAGAGGAGAAAATCCTCACAACAAATAAAAACACAGACTGAAATACATTTACAGAAATATTAAGAATACAATATGTACTGCAAGTTACAAGACACATTGCAAAATTGGATGACTTATGTCAAGCAGACAGATACATAGTTTTATCAAAATGTTGGTTATATTTCCAATAATGTATGGAACTAAAACAATAAGAGTATTCTAGTGCCAAAATAGACAAGCAGAATGAGGTGAGAAGGAGTAATGAGCGGGAGGGAAAATTAAGGGCATGGAGAGAGAATTATTATTAGAAAGATAAGAATGTTATGGAAGGACATGAAAGAGGAAAACAAATAGTGCTGGCTGAAGATGTAGAAGAGCATACATTAGTAGTATGGTATTATTAAAGTGAGAACTTCTTTTAATGTCAGGCCATTACTACTTGCTAAAATATAGAGGTGCTAGTGAATTTAAAGTGAGAAAGGCATAGCTACAGTAAGTAGGTGGTCATGCATCTGTTTTGGGGGTTGTGCATGTACAGTTCCAGGTGTCAGATATTTTTTTGGGATTGGTATTGAAATTGTAAAGGTTGCTAGTATGTTTAAGGGATGAGGGGATAGAGTTCCAAGAGTGGGCTTCATAGTTGCAACAGAGAGATGCTCCTGCTCTGCTGATAGGTGTGGTTTGTAGGTAGTGGGGAACATTTTTTTTCAGACTGAAGTGGTCTAAAAGGGCTGTACATATGTAATAAGTCTAGCAGGGCTTAGCTTTGTTCTGGGTTGTATATTAATTTGAGGACTAGGAGTTGTAAGTGAGTTGCTTGGGTAATTCAAACCAATCAAGCTGTTTAGTAGGCCTAAGCAGTGAGGGGTTCAGATTTTGTTATTTTACTGTAGCCGTGGTTTAGTTTATTTTGGATAGAAGCTTGAAGGTTAAGCAGTACTGGGGAGTCATATAGTCAAGTGGGGAGTAGGAATGTAGAGATCAGGAGTTTCCTGGGTGATTCATTTTAGAAGTTTTTTGTTCAGTCATATTCCCCTAATTTTTGGTGAGCTTTTTTGATAGCCTGTTGTAAATATAAGTCAAATTTCAGGTTATCAGCAATTGTCATTTCTAGTAGCTTGGTATGATGGATGAACTCTATAGTGGTGTTATCAGATGTTGTTATGAGAAATTTTATTAGAGGTGTTTAAGGGATTTTGGAAGGAATAACTTTTTCTTTTTTTTTTTGGATTGATCAACAGAACAGTTTGGAGGGGAGGGACATGAATATAGAACAGAGGATACACTGCTCTGGGACTGACCTTCGATCAACATAAATAAAGTTCATCCATGTACATATTTAACTACAACTTGGATCTATGGATGGTAAACAGAAACTTTACCCCAGGACTGCCCCTTTTACTACTAATGAATAGAGGCAGATCATATATACTTTATCCCATGCATGGTTCTCCTCAAATTATCCATGGTATGATCACAGTTATTCACGGTATGATCACAGTTATTCTGATTAGGAGTAATATATAGCTATCAACCATAGGACGGGTAAGGCCAATATCTAACCAAATGGGAGAGGTTAATTCTAGCACAAAAAGGGAAATTAGCTAAGTTTAAAATGGTCCGCAAGGGCAGTTAGCCTAGTACTTACCTATAAAGCTATGGCAGCTATGAAGATAAATTACAATTATATTTTTACACAGTAAAGTCATAATTAGCTGGTCTAAAACATTCCTGACATTTGAGGCAATATTTGAATATATTAACAAAGCTATATGTTATATAAACTCTTGAGTCCTAGCAAAAACAAATACATACAATTTAAGCAAACCTTTTTCATTTGTACAGCTGTTGAAATAAATGGACTTTAAAATCACATATTAAAGAATGTATAACTACTTGGTACAAAATGTTATCTCTGACTAAATGATATCACTATCAAATATAATATATATTATACAAATAAATATTTTGAATCCTACAGAAAAAGAAATGTAGGAAAGTAATCAAGTGCATTTATCATTTATATTCTCTATTTATATTCTCTTCAAAACAGATGAAAATTTCTTTAAAAGCTACATAAAATCTTGGTCATAATTTCAAAAGGCTTACTCTCAGTGTAAATGGCCACTTACATTGGCATACATACATACACTTAGATAGGCAGGAGTCAGAGCTGGACGTGGCAGAGTTAAAGATGTTAAGATTGGCACTCGGTGTGACGAGGGTGGACCGGATTAGGAATAAGTATATTAGATGGTCAGCCCAGGTTGGAAGGTTTGGAAACAAAGCCAGAGAGGTAAGATTATGTTGGTTTGGACATGTGCTGAGGAGGGATGCAGAGTATATTGAGAAAAAGATGCTAAGGATGAAGCTACCAGGTAAGGAGAAAAGAGGAAGGCCTAAGATAAGGTTTATGGATGTGGTGAGAGAGGACATGCAGGTGGTTGGTGTGGCAGAGCCAGATGCAGAAGACAGGAAGAAATGGAAACAGATGATCCACTGTCGTGACCCCTAATGGGAGCAGCCGAAAAAAGAAGATCTATCATTTACAGAATGTAAAAGCATTTTTAATCTTTTATGTATTTAAGGAATGATCAGATCAAGTTCTATGAATGCCTGAGTTAATAAATTCTGCTCAAAAGTGGCTTTACTATTACAGAAGTGGAACACAGCATTCTAAGTATATATTGTTTGATATTATTTATTGTACAGCATTGTTTCTTACCTTTTTCTTCTATAAATGTATTTTCTCATTCTTTCCTTGATTATATTTGAAATAGAACATTTCATGTTTTGTTACATGTAATATAGCTATTTTTGGGCATTTCAATTAAATATCAGTAGAAAGAGATTTTTATTATACAATTGTGTTATCACTACATGATTTTGTTCTCAGGGTGGCCACCCAATGGTGTGAACCTTGGTTCTTGATGACTCTCACTTTTGAAGTGACACCCTGACCCCATGTGAAAAAAATGAGAAAAGGGGTTTTGGATGGATGGATGAAGACTGCATGATTTTCTTTAACTTGCATAAGAGGTAATAATAATTTTGAATAAAAGATTGTGTGATCCATGTGTATTTTGATAACATCTGAGTAGCATGAAACATAAGAATGTTTTCTGCCGGAATAAGTAATTAGTTTGGGTGATGCAGAGTGATGTCTAGATGGTGATGAAATAAGATGGACACAATGTGGCTGTGGCATGGACTTTATGATATTAATATTCAGAGTGAACTGAACACCATTTATGGAAAGTAAACTTCACATGCAACTCTCATAGCTAGTTAATTATACAGATATATGGTTCCATGTGTAATTGTCAACATGCACATTAGTTGACACTATCGCAGAGCACATGGAGCTAAATTCTAAAATACTTAATCCAATGCATTTCAGCCTTTCTCATAACAAATCCAAGACATTTACTTTTGTAATCAGTAATCTAAAGTCACAAAATATACCTTACAATTTTTTTTTAATTCACTGGGCCTCATTTAATTTAAAAAAAAAAAACAAAAATAAAATAAAATAAAAACTACTGCAAGTACATTAGCATGCTACCTGTCTTAGAAAAATCATAGCACATACTAATAATAACACCATTAACATTATTAAACCATATGGCTATAACAAATGAGTACTCACTAAAAGAATATAATTCCTGACTAAAGAAAAATCAACCATAACTTTTCTCCATAGTGCATAAGGATGAAGCTCTGACTGCGATCCAGGATACTGTTTAAATTAACAGAACTAGCACTGGAAGAGACAGGCAGGGATTGAGAGAAAGAGAAATGAAGGGACAGAGCCCATTCACCTCTGTCAGGGGAAGGCTGGGGGTGGATGCTCAAGGTCAGAGTGACCTGGTGGAAATTGAATTAAACCAGCAAATGCTACATCAGAATTAATGGGTAGGACATACTGGTGATATCAACTCCTTATGGAAGTGGTGGGAGTTTTTCAAAACTTATATCAATTGCATAGCTCTTTGAGTGGCTATGGCTTGGTTGGTGCAAGGTGCAGGGTTTAAGTAAAAATAAAACCAAACCACCCATGATTGCTACTTTAATGATGCCCCCACACAACTGAAGGTTGTCATAGTGGTAGTCATAGTGGCAATGGGATGCATAAGCCAATTGACTGAGAGAGGGCTAATCAGCAAAGAGAAGGGAAAAAGTGGTTCCAAAATAAACACAGGTCTACCATGGCATAGATGCACTGTCATTACAACAGATAGTGACACATTCCTTACTTGTCAAAGAACTGAGTACTCATCTATAAATAATGCTTATATATAGATTCTCAGCTCCTGAAACTAAGTGTTGTTAGCTCATCTCCATCCTGTAACTGTGGTATCCTCCCATGTTGCTATCATAGTAAAATGTATCTCTGCTGATTTCTGTCACAATCTTTTTACTTCATACTACTTATTAGACATTGGAAATGAAGTTAAAGGAGGTAATCTGCTTTTCAAGCCTCTTGTCATTAGCAGATGAGTGAGAAAATGAGTTCACCCAGCAGGATATCCTTATTCCAAAAAAATGCACAATGCCAATTCTCATACCTTTTGAGATTCTTCAGGATTTGGGAAGTTTTCTCCACTTGTCCATTTGACTGCAGATAATGTACACGGGATGCTAAAGGTTATGATCTGTCAATATTATTATTATTTCAGGGAATGTGGAATAATAAACAACATATATGAAATATACATCTTCTTTGCACTAGAACAAATTAGAGCTCTCTTAGCTATATTGACAGACTGGTACTTCTTACCCTGTCATCTGTTTCGATGGAATGTTATGCTATCAACTGTAGATGGCACAACTCTGTTTTGTTTGACTTGTGTTCAGATTCCTGGCTAATACATTACCTTGTTGTCTATATATAATCACATGCATGGGTATGAATACATCTTGCTCACTATATCTAGAAATTTTACTGTGAAATGCCACTATAAATAGATATGGACTGCAGTAGTCGAAGGCACCACCATTGAATGATGCTATGCAGTGCACTGTATAATACTGTTTATTATGCACTTCTGTGCTTGAGATATGGATAAGTGTTGTGTAGCAAGATAGAACTGCACTGCAAGGAAAGACAACTTAATATAATATACTATATAGTATTAGGTAGCTATGTATAACTTCTTACTAAGGTACAGTATACCTATCTAAAATGAATTTCCCTTTTGTATTGTGGTCCACTGTAAGGAAAACTTTGTAAAGACTTTTCACCCTTAAGCATGATACTACATCTAGGGGCATCATCAGCTTTACTTTAGGGTGGGGAGGTTGTGAAAAAAAAGTTTCCTTGTAGTAGCAGGTATACTTGTATCATAGGGAACCTATTGCTTGCAGTATGTTTCCTACTGTGATACAACAAATCAGCAGAGAATGGAGAATGCTGCACTGACAGATCATATATATTTTTTGTGCTCAAATTTTGTATTTAATTTTCCAATAACAATAGAGAAAAAAATAATTTTACAATTTAAATGACAAATTGTGATAAACTATGTACAAAATTTACAAAGGCCTCAAGAGCAAAAGAGAAGGGAATAGCAAAATAATATAAACATGTAAAGAAACCATAAACCATTCTTGCTTCCAATATGATTAATTAGATAAAAATATATCTGGATTCATTGTGTTAATAAGAGAGAAAACTTTCTCCCAAGGATTATTAATCCATTTTCTAGGAAAAATTCTTAATTATTTAGCTTTTATTTCTGTTGATGCTACTTCGTCCAATAGAATCATGAAGTCTTCAAAGGTTGGAATGGAGGATGATTTCCATCTTCTTGTAATGCATTTTTTGGTTACTGCCAAAATTGTCCAAAGAAGATATTTCTTTTTGTTATTCATTGCAATAGATTCATTTACATTCAAAAAATTTAAGATTTTGATAATATAAAGGAATCAGTAAAGATAGCTTGAAGGAAATTTACAATACCTTCCCAAAATTTCTTAATGAGGGAACATTCATAAAAAAATATAAGACAAATCGGCCTTGCATTTTAGTGAGCATTTCCAACATGTTACCTCCTTAGAAAGATTAAATTTAGCAATTTTACTAGGAGTATAGAAAGCTCTATGCAAGAATTTCCAGGAAAAAATCTTCCAAACTTGTAAATTAGAAGTTAATTTAATGGAAAGTAAAAGATTAGTTTTATTCTCAGACATTAGGAACAATGTATAATCCTTAGTAATAAAATCCCAAAATTTCTGATTAGGGATAGTTTTATAGTTAATAATGATTTTATAAAGTTTTGAAATTACATTTTTCCAACTAAATTCTCTATGTAGTATTTTGTGTATAAGAAGTATAAATGTGGACGTGGATTTAAAGGAAGAATTCTTTATTGTTCTGCACAGATCCTGAGTAAATGGAAGTACGCTGTTAAGAGCTAACCAATCTGTATTTGATAAATTAAATGTTTTAATTAAATTTTGTGCATCCACAGTAACTAAGTTCATTGTGCAATGATACCAGCATGTAATTTTTTTCACTTCCCAATTATTAAGAGTACCTGCGCTGATATTATTAAAACTTTTTTTGTAATTTTAAAGGGGAATAGTAACTGTATCCATAGTTTAATATCAGTACTGTTGTTAACAAAACTTCTAAAAGTATTGTAAATATAATTTATGGGTTTAATAATATTATATTGTATATTGATACAAAGTGCATACCAATGTTTGTTACTCAGATGAGTTCATTGTAAATGTGTTATTAATTTATTTTCGTTTAGGATAATAGTTGCATGTAGGGATTTCCAAGCTGAAGAAAATTTTGGATCAATCCAATTTAAGATTGTTTTGAGATTAGAAGCTTTAATATAGGATTCTAAATCTGGAAAATGTATTCCTGCAAGCTCCCAGGGTCTAATATAATTTGATAAAGCTATTTTATTATTTTTTGTTTTTGGATACCATAAAAATTTTAAGAGAATTCTATTTATTTCTCTTAAAATAACTTTACTGGGTAATATAGGAATAGATAAAGCAATGTAACTTATTTTTGGTAACAGAATCATTTTAATTAATTGTAGCCTATCTTCAAAATGTAAATGTAATTTATTCCATTTCTCTGTAAGAGTTTTTAATATGTTCGCGATGTTGTTATAGTTTGTATTTAAAGTGAAATCAATATTATCACATAGTACAATCCCTAGATATTTTAAAGAAGAGACCGGTTTCCCAACTATTTCATTTATAGACGATTTAGTGTTATCATTGAGTTTTTTTATTTAATAATATGTGGTTAGATTTAGAACTGCTATTTTTTAATCCTGAGATACAGTAAACTTTTTAACTAATAAATCTAAATATTGTAATGATTCTTCTGAGTTTATTAAAGTAAGTAAGATATTGTCTGCAAATAGCATTATCTTTGAGTCAAATTGATTATATATATTAAAGCCTTTAATTTTGTAATTAGAATGGATTGCCAAAGGAAAAGTTTCTATTGCTAATGCAAATAATATTGGGGACATTGGGCATCCTTGTTTGGTACTTTTAGTAATTTCAAAAGATTCAGATGTAAACGGTCCTAATTTTACACAGCCTAAATTATTATTATAAATATTTTTATAAAAGTAATGAATTGGCTAGGGAACGTATATGATTCAAGGATTTTAAAAAGAAAATTCCAATTTAATGAGTCAACGGCTTTTTCAATATCGAGGGTGATTATAAGAGCTTTTTGATTATCTCTATTTAAGATATTTATGGTGGTTAGGATTCTTTGAATGTTGTCTTGAATATGTCTATTATAAATAAATCCTGTTTGATCTTCAGTGATGAGATGTTTTAGTGATTTCTTAATTCTGTTAAGTAAAAATATTCATTAAAATTTTATAATAATTATTAATGAGAGAAATTGGCCTATATGAACTGCACAAATAAGAATCTTTATTATCTTTTAGTATAGGGGTAATTAATGAATATCACCGTGAAGGCGGAATTATACCTTGTAAGTATGATTCATTCAGAGCCTTATGTAAGACTGATATAGCAGAGGATGTTAGAAGCTTATATATTTCATTAATATCATCTATGCCTGGTGATTTGTTATTTTTGCTTACCTTAATTTTTTCATTAATTTCCTTTAGGGAAATTTGTTTCTGAATCTCATTAATTACATTTTCTGGTAGTTTTTTTAATTTAGAAAAGTCCAGGCCATGGTCTGGAATACTATGTTGAACATCTTTGTTTTTGTACTGCTGTGAAAAGTGATATTTAAAGGCATCTAAAATATCACTTATATCAGAAACTTTTTTATTATTCCTCCCTTCATGAACCACACTCACAAGGTTGGGAGGGTGGCCTAATGGTTAAGGTGTTTGCCTTACAAACATAAGGTGCAGGGTTTGAGTCTCACAAGGGATAATTGGCTAAGCTTACAATGGCTTGCAAGGGCAGTCTGCCTAGTACTAACTTATGAACTTATGAACTATTATTTTCAATTGAATGTCTTTTTTACTCTCAATGCTAGGTTGTGCATATATTTTGGAGACACAGAGTAAGAATTTAGTTTTAATTTTTCTAGGGCCAAATTAGTTTTGTGAGTTAGAATGCCATTATATTTTTTATTTAAAGATTCAATTTCCTTTTTCTTATTCAAGAAAATTCTTGTATCATCATTGTTAATTAATACAATTTGTGTTTGTATGTTAGATAATTCAGACTCCCATTCCTTTGTTTTATTATTAAACCATGTAATAGTTATACCATATAAATAAGCTTTCAAGGAATCCCAGAGGATTACTACATTTACCTTACTGATTAGGTTTGTATCCAGGAAAAAAAAATATTTCTGAGTCTAACCAAGGTTTAAACTGTTTTAATTTGGTAATATAGGCTGTAATTCTTTTAGTGAAAGACAATTTCTTAAAATCCATTTGAAGAATAAAAATGAGTGCATTATGATCAGACATAGGGCACAGGATTATTGTAAAGTATGATATTTTAGCTTTTAGATCTTGTGACATAATAATTTTATCAATTCTAGTCTGAGTCTTATGTCTAAAATCACAGTTTGAGAATGCTAGTGAGTTATCATTTTTGAGATAAAATAAGTCATATAGCTGTAAGTTATCTGTCCATTTTTTAATATATTTCCCTATAGAGGTAATATGAAAAGGTCTTTTGTTAGAGGTTTCTGAATCATTAAGTAAACAGTTAAAGTCTCCTCCTAAAATCTGACTACCCTTAGTATTTTTAATCATAAGTTTTAAGTGTTTTTTTTATTGTTTTTATTCCAGTTCCAGGAAACCAATAAGCATTAACTAATGTCCAAATTCTGTTACTAAATTTTATTATTATAATTGATAGAAGACCCTCCTTATCTTCATAACTGTAAATAATTTGAGGAGAGAGAATGTTTTTCTTCCACAGTGTTAAGACTCCCTCTAGTTTTTTTAGTGTGTGAAGAATTGGATAGCTTTGAATATTCATTTGGATTCTAAATAAATCTATCCTTTGTTTTAAAGTGAGTTTCTTGTAAAAAAAAAAAAACTACTTGTGCTTTATTTAATTTCAAGTATTTTAGTAAATTAAATCTTTTCCTTTGGTTATTTAAGCCATTAACATTCAGAGAAAGAAAGGTCAAATCCATCTTATTTACTCAAAGGTTAAGAATGTTAGAATGATATAGTAGCAAGCATTTGTAATATTTAAATATTGTGCAACCTTCTTGGAAAGGTTAAATTTTTATGACAGATTGCTAATTCCCATTAAAAAATATAATTGTAAATTAGATTGAGGCCTGTAAAAGGAAAACTTTTTTTAAAAAAGTAATTAAACTTCAGTAAATCCTTTCACTGACATGGAATGAAATAATTCCTAATCTGACAGAACAAAGATATATAGTCAGATTAACCATCATTCCAAAAATTTGAACAAAAATGCCCGATTCGAGGCTCCAGAATATGTATTCTATGAAAATTCTATAAGATAATTGGTACGGGAGAACAACAATAAATTGATGTAACATATAATTTTGATTATAATGAGTGCATTTTAGACTTTACTAATAAAAATATTGTTTGATTAAGAAGGAACATATTCTCATTACTGTATGAATCCTCACAGAGTCAAATACTTAATAGCTTAACAGTGGATATGTATGAGAAGGTGTGTCAAAAGAATAGTATTCAAACAACAATTGACTACCTAAGCACTTCTATTAAAATTAATAGATAAATAATGTTAGCATTAGTTAGGATAAATCAGTAAATCAGCACTTGAGGACAATTTATAGTGACAATAATAAGTTTGAACATGTTGATGAATTGAGTCGCTTAAATACATTGCACTATTCACCAAGCAAGTAATAGTCACATGACTGACATTGAATAGGGAATATTTTATCAAGGCAATTCTAAGCTAGAGATATTGTAAGTCAAACTGTGACTACTTCCAAAAAAATCCTTATAGTTCACTCCATTTTTATTGTAAAAGTAAAATGATGTTAGTATAATCCAATTGACTATTGGTCTAATAGGCATCTTATTAGTCAATATATGTTAAAAGCTATAAGAGGTAGTATCAGTACATAAAGAATGACTTAGAGAGAGTAATTAGTTATAAGTCTCTCTAATGTGAGAAACTTTAGATGCATAGTTAGTTGCACTTTTCCATACTTTCAAGATTTAATTATATTATAAATCAAGGTAACATTCCATTGTACTTTTTAAATCTCACTTGCTTCCTCACTATCAGGGAGGCCTTTCTCAGAAAAGCGCACAGTTTATGTCAACTGAATCAATTTATTCTCCTATATGTCTCTTCAGCTTAACATCAGTATAAAGGTCATTGTGCACTATAAAACAAATAGTTGGCTACAAATTATGTCAATAAGACCAATCCATGCTACAGAATAACTTAATTAAATAATTTCCCTTACTATGAAGTGTTTTTTAAATGGTGCTTCCCTATTTAATAATTTCCCATATCACTCTACTGTTTCTAATAACTAGACAACACTACATACTGCAATTATGGGCAAGAGAACAGAGAATTAGTATGTACAATTGCAAGTGGTAATGATTAAAGGAAATCAAAACTGTTCAAATAGTGTTTTCTATCTGCTTGGATGTTTAGACAGCTTCCGATGACCATGCAGTGATATCAACATTAATTAACAAATCACCATTTTTGTTTCCAAATAAACCAAGTACAGATGTACAAGGGAAGCATGCCACATTAGTCAGTCTGCATTCAAACAGGTTTCACCTATATAGGATGAAATTTAGTGAATTAAGCAATTGCAGGCATATTTAAAGGGACGGAAACTGCTTTTTACTCAGCAAAGCATTCTGTATGTGTCAGCCGGTCTGCAAAACTATTTCAGATTGTTCATCTCTCTCTCTCTCTCTCTCTCTCCCTACAAAGTGCCTTTTAAATGATGCTTCCCTATAAAGTAACTTTCCCATTCAGTCTACTGTTCCCCAATAACTGAAGAACATTATAACTATAGACATTAATGTTTAACTATGTGTGAACTATGGATATGATGCCAAAACCAGGAATTGGAATTAATCAGTTACTGTTCGCTATGAGACTACAAACCCAGTTTTTCTTTTTCACTGTGGTGGTGGGTTTGAGACTTTTGAACTTTTTGCAGTTTTGACTTGGGTCATATAAAATTTCTGAATTTCAACAAAGTACAAATATCATATAATCTGTTGTAGTTTATTCCTCTTCTGTCAAGAGCTTATGTTTATTTTCCCTTCCACAAATCTCTTTTAATGATATGGGACAGCTTTAACATTATGTCTCCAGGCAATTGTTATTACATTTCTATCACATTAAGCAAGACATTTAAGCTCTTCTCAGTAAATCTCTGTTGCTGTTCTGCTATTCCACAGTCAATTTTTATGAACTAGCACAATTTTAACAGCGTTTCATTTTACCTGCTGGTAAATAATACGTTATTAAATATGTCCATGGTAACAAGAGTGAAGATGTGCTGCCATTACCAATCTTAGAGCAAAAGTGTTAGCAAAAGGTGTTTACTACTCTGAAGATGTGTTTGCCATTAGTAATCAAATACTTATAAGTGGTGGTGATTGTTAGAAATCAACTGTTCATTAGTAGAATGTATTCTATATGCTCGGAAGTTTTCATTAACTGAAAAATACAGCAATTATGGACAAAGAAACAAGGTACTAGTGTGTGTGTGATTACTAGTGATGGTGATATTGTAAACCAAACTGTTTGTTTATCTAGATTATCTATTCTTTCAGATATTTGTAGAGTTTCAGTAATCATGTGATGAGGTCATCATTAATTAGCATAGCACCGCCCTAGTTTCTATGAAGACCAATTGTTAAACAAAGGTTTAACTCAATGCCAATATTACCTCTAACCCATCACAATTTCAAATAAAACATCTCTTAAATAAATCATGTATCATTTAAAAAAAAAAAACGTTGACTGTTGAAACAATAAGACAGGCAAACCAATGTATACTGCATGTCTTTTCCATGAATCACCAAAAAAAAAAAATTATATGGAAACTCATTACATCACTTGGTTTGCAGTCAAAGTAAGCCTTACTCATATCAAATGAAGCCAAGCAGATAAAACAAGTGTGAGTGCATTTAATGGGAAAGAAACCACTTCTCATTTCAAAGCAAGGCTCGAGACTATTATTTCATGAAGGGAAACAGTAAACTATCAGTTTAAAATGTTGAAACACTAGGCTGACACAAAAAAAAAAAACATTTACAAGGGTTGATAAGTCTGTAGCATGTTTAAACCATATACTATAATAAAATATGTTGAACGAACTCAAGCAAATACACACTTTGTCAGACATATACAGAACCAAGCTCTGAGAGTAAACATTACAGATTCACAGATAACAAACATTTTAACTTTGTTAAAAGAAATTAAAGTCCAAGACAGGAGATAAGCGTGAGTGAGCAGAACCTAACTGACTATACATATTAAGCTTTCTTAGCAATTATATCCAGTTAAGAGAGAAATAATATTAATTTTAAGCTATATATTTCACTAATAAGATAAATGAGGGAGTATTCACAGACAAATAAAATAGTGATACATACTTCTTTAGATGTTCACGGACATTTTATGATTTCGTTTGATCTTTGAGAGAACTAGAAAGTCCAGCACTCTTAAAACCAGTCTTTAACACCTTCTGTTTTACATTCATCCAATTATTTTTCTCAGATGATCTTTTAAGAGTTGTAGATGGTGACTAGTCCATACATTCTGGGATTGTAATAATGTTTTTATTTTGGATGAAAGAGACAGCTTCTTCAATATTATTGAAATATCTCATTTCATTCTGATGAAAGATTTTGATTTTAGCTGGGTAGACAAGTTGTGCTTTGATTTTATTTTGCTTTAACAGTCTTACCAGTGGCCAAGAGTTTTTCCTCATTTGCAGGACTCTCATGGAGTAATTATTATAAAACCTTATTTGGTTTCCTTTGAATGATAAGTTACTTTTTCTCCAAGCAGTTTTGCGTATAAGTTCTTTGTCTAAGTAGGATAGGAGCTTCACTACCACTACTATGGATCTTGGGGAATCATTAGGAGAAGAAGGATTAGGTTTCCCAATGGCTCTATGTGCTCTTTCAATCCCATAGGACAAACCTTCTTTTAAGTCTAAAAAATCAGGTAGCCAGGAATTTAAGAAAGAGGTGATATCTTCTTCTGTTTTTTCAGGGAGACCAAATATTCTAATATTTGTTCTCCTTTCCCTGTTTTCAGCATCATCTACTTTGTTTATCAGCCAGTTATTTTGTTGCAGAATGAATTCACAGTGGGATTCATCTTCCATCTATATCACTCAGTGAAGTTTCAATGTCCAGAATTTTAGATTGCTGCTGGATGATCTCCTTCAAAACATCAGTTTGTTGTTGACAGTTTATCTTTATGTTTTCAAGGTTGTTAGTAAATCTATCCATCTTTAAGGATAATTCCTGGAGAGTGGTAGATATAGACTGGATTTCTTTTTTTAGTGAGTAGTCAGAATGTAAGGTTTTGAGTTGCTCATCTCTGTTCAGTTAAATAATCATCAATTTTGACAGGAAATTCTTTAAGAAAACACTCCAAAGTTGAAGATCTAGTAGATTACAAGTTCTAAAATAAGTTGTACAACTTTAAAGAGCAAATAATAGAATTTTAAATAATAATTTTCCCTATTTCTTAGTAACTGATGTGGAGCTCAAGAAAAAAAACTGTTACCAGTTGGCCATCTAGGCTCCGCCCCATATATATCATATTTTAATGCACAGATGTAGTCTCATAAGTTACACTGTTGAGACCCCTTTTATCCAGATGTGCACTGTTTGTGAATCATAGTCATTCCCGGGAGGAGAATCTGTTGAAGTACTCTATGCACAGAGTACTTAGCATGCAAATTAGGATAAAACTCTCTGCAGTTGTCTTACTTCATTGTGCTACAATATATATTAATCTTGTAAGGTTTTGTACACTGCATTGTAGCTCTTCTCCATGGCATGCAATGTTGACGGAGTCCACCATTTTTCTTTTATTCCTTCTTTGAACTTCACTATTCCCAGATTTGACTAGTGTATCACTCACATCCATTTGTTTTCTCACATACTTGGTAGCTATTGTTTTGCCAATTTAGTACATCAGTTCCTAGACACAACATAATTCTTCCTTGAAAAAAAAATAGGAATGTATTTCCTTCCAATTGACAACTTTTTCTTTCAGCAGTGTATCTATAAAACTTTTCAATGAATGCATTTCTAAGCCATTTTAACTGGATCTCATGAAACTGAGCCCTATTTCTTCTGTTAAGAGAACTGCAAAATTATTATATTTTTAGTTCTTCAAGTAGCAGTTTTTTATATCTCACTGGTAAATATGCTTTCCTTGACAAACATTCCCTGGTTATCTATGCAGTACACTAGCTACCATATTTTTCACATCTTCCAAGTTTTTCTGGTGGATTGGTTCTACCATACCATACACCTTGACTCCTGATTTTTTGTATCTCTCATGTGACTTCCTTTTTAATTTGTCCTGCCCCTATCTGATATTCCTACTCTTTTTCTATAATAATCCAGCACTAGTATATGTTAGTCTATTATGTTTAGCTCCTCTTCCTCTTGTTTCAAACATTCATATACTCACCATCACCTTCAAGTCACCTATCTTCCCAAATCCTTACAATAACTTTGCCACCATGCTCATTTCTTTAAGTATCTTTTCATCCTTTAGCTATCTGAGATTTAAATGCTGCTGCCATCATCAGCATTTATATTTTCTCTTCCCAGTTTATATACCACATAAACAAAAAGGTTCAAGTTGTCTTCTTCGGTTCTTTCCCATAAACTATATTCCAAATGTTGAGAGTTGTACCCACACTTAACGAGCTTCTCTATACACTCGCCATATATGAACTCAGCTTACCTCTCTGCTAGCAACCCAATCATTTGTCATCTGTGCTTTTCACCCTCAACTATGCTGTATACCATCTGCATAAAAAAACATCAAAGCATATTCCCTACTGGACTACAGACAGAATAATTTCTAGCTAGTTCCTAAACCTCTTTCCAAAAATCATCTTCCCATTTCTACTTTTCTTATATGCATCTCTTATTCATTTTTGTTTTAAATATTCTGCTTCTGGCCCCCACAAAGATGTGTAAAGCTTGCCTGTTCTACCTTTCAGCTACATACCTCAGTCACAACCATCCCTTCCACATCTTTGGCTTACCCTACTCTGCTTTAATACTGTCATTCAGCCTTCCTTAAGCCAATATAATTTTCCTTATGAATCACATAAAAAGACAACCTTTCCTTCCTACTCCATCATGCATCATTTCTTCAAATTTTAAAGACTTGGGCCTATTTGCCTTTCTTATACTTGGCTCATTTTCTCCATTCCAAGCTAACCTCAGCTCCAAACTTTTCTTTTCTGAGTCCATTGCCTTCTTTCTAGTACTAGACCTTGATGCAGTAGTTTTCACATATCAACCTCTGAATACTTTCCTTG
This sequence comes from Protopterus annectens, assembly GCF_019279795.1. Classification (NCBI taxonomy): domain Eukaryota; kingdom Metazoa; phylum Chordata; order Ceratodontiformes; family Protopteridae; genus Protopterus; species Protopterus annectens. Next base: position 537,407,140 of record NC_056738.1, on the reverse strand, counting down.
AAATAAATGAACTACCTCATTAGTAGCGTTTTCAATTTTGTTAAAAAAACTCCTTTCACCCATATTTCTTCTTCCCACATAACTTATATACAATTTTTATTTTTAATCCTTGAGTTTTTATGCTTTGATAATAGATGTGATATATATTTTGTGTTTAATGCCTAGGATCCCCTGCCTACTTTCTTTTCTAACCCCCTACATTCTGAGCCTAGAAGTTTTTTTCCTCCCTCTTTCCTTTCTACACAAATCTGTCAAATGTTTTTTCACTATCCTGCAATATCTTGTTTTTAGTATTTATCTTCATGCCATCCCATATCCAACACATGTGGTAATACCAAATATCTAACCACCTCTTCTTTCTCCTTTACTGTACCGTCCATGGTCATCCCGTCTCCACTAGCAAGCCCAGCAGACCCTTCAAAATCTAATCAAGTTTAGCTTTCATTTATCTCCCATTAAATCCTCACATTCAATATAGCCAGGGTACCACCTCTTTTACTGACTTCTGCCATGATAGTGACTGTATAAGAAATGTCTTCTCCCTGATAAATTTGTCAGTTAGTGGTATTTTACCATTAGGCAGTCATCTTTTTTGTGGTGTTCAGCAATGCCACCTCTTGGAGGCATAGCTATTACAGACATATTTTGTACAAGCTTTGCAAGATACTACATCATTCCTAGAAATCCCTGTAATACTTAGTTGTGTTCTAGCTTTGGCAGTTTCAGTGGCGTTAGGCTTCTCTGCATCAGATTTCTTCCTCTTTAAAAGTGGAATACAACATATTTCATATTTATCATATTTATTTTACTTGTGTTCTTACATAACTTGAATGTATGCTATCTTAATCAATTTAACAGCTGTACCACTATTTTGCAGTGGTGTTCTTATGTACAATCCTACATGAACAAACCATCAACAATGTTTATATCACCTTCTAAGCTTTCAGTTACTTGGGAAACAGTTCTTTGGAAGATCCTTGGTGATTGTAAAATACCTACCAGAAATCTAACAACTCCACAACTCTCTAATAGATTATTATAAACAGTTTGTAATGTGCTATATCTAGCTTTACTTACAAGAAATCATAATTTTCACCTTTTGCTTAAAATAACATAACATTTTATATTCTTGAGGCAAGTTCTTCAGCTAAAAGGAATATGAAGCATTTTCTTTTAATAGCTTTTAAGAATCAAAACAAATCTACATTTTACATTTTCTTGCATTAGCAATATATTTTGCTTCGATCTATTTTGGAAAAAGGAGGATTAATACTGATGAAGTCAGATTGACTACTGATGAAAGTGCTTAATTTCTTCAATAAAACAAAGCTATGGTAAAGGGTCTCATCTGTTGTTCTATTTCTAATTTTTATTTTTATTTTTTAAAAAAACAAAGATCAGAATACTGACATTCATTTTCATGAGACTGAAAATATTGCAATCTGACATATCCGAACGCTGAAGCTTTCCCAGGGTAAGCAAACCTTGCCCAACATGCCCTTTTCCTCAACTGTAGTGTGATCCTGGAGTTGAAATATATATATAGTTGGGGTGGTGTGGATTTTAACTACTTTAGTGAGTATTTAGTTTAAGTTTGCTCAAATGTTTACTTACCCTGGGAAAGCTTCAACATTCAGGTATATCAAGTTTCAGTAGTTTCAGTCTTGTGAAAAAGAACGTCTGTGTTCTTATGTTCGGATTTTTAAAGTTGATCCATTGTGCTCATATCTTTATGTCTATTGTCTTGTTTATAATATAAATGTTTTCCTTTTGCTGTAATTCATATCGTGCAGTTTAAACTTTAGATAACTACTGATGCTTTCCTTGGTGCATGTTTCTCTGTCAGTCCAATTTTTGTTTGGTGTATGATGTTTCCCTGCTGAAACATATACTTAAATGAGTATACACAGAGTATCACTGCTACTGTTGTGCTTAATATCCAACTTGTTTTTGAGAATATGCACTTGTTATACTTTACAGCTATTTATCAACTTCTGCTTTTCATCAGGCCAAGATATTGGGAAATAATAATAATTAATATTAAGTTTACTTATTTAAGTGTTGCATTTTTTAACATATAACTTGAATTTCTTACTTATATTTATAACAGTATACTTCACCCAGTATATACTGTTTAGTTCTTCTGAATCTTAATGCATTACCAGAATTATTAGACATAATATCATGCTCTGCATGTATCTAATTTAGAGGTCAACATTCTGATTATTAAATCTGACCATTTTCTCCCCAAATGTGACATGAATTCTTGTATCAGTGTTTCAACCTTCACTGTCTCAAGTCTTTTGACTACCATTGTATCGAAACATGCCTTTCTTATAACAATTACTTTTGTGACATATCTTCATATTATTTCTTATTCTGACTCTTAATTTAACTCACATTTTCATACTTCCATTTCCTGAATTAATACTTTTAACTGTGTACTAGTAATGTCACTTAGAAACAAAACTCTGCCATTTTGGGTAAAAGCATGGCTGCTTTTCTCAATGGTCTGTGGTTTATTGTGCCATTTATTATTACAGAAACTATTCAGTCTCTTATTAGTGAATCATACAACTCAGCAAATCTACGGTCTTTGGCACTGTTCTTTAATTCCTAACAGATCTTTGTTTTCTGCAGGGCCTAGTACCGTGGTCAGATATTAAATGCAGCAACACTGACTAATCCACCCAACAGCAAAAAAATGCCTGAAAAGCAAAAAAAACTTGAAACATCAATTCAATTAATATCTATGACTTCAAATGCAGTGGTAAAACAGTAAAACAGAAAAAAAATAAACTCATTAAAGACTGTAGATTTAAATAGCTGGGATAAAATAGAATTCATTCAAAAAGCAGTACAGATAGTAAAACAACTTTAGTTACTAATACTAACTTACATTCCTCATGCAAATTGTATCCAGTAAACTAAAATTAATTTTACCAACATAAATCAATGAAGGCCAGATATTTCATAATCAAAAGGCAGACACAAGATGAAAATAATGGATGGTATTCATTGTCCATAGGCATCTTACTTATCAGCTGAAGAAGGGGAAATGATTTATAAAAATATAAATATATTTATTGCTGTAGATTCAAGGAAGCTACTAATTCATATAGAAAGCATGTCATGAAAGTAAAATTGTACATTTTGTTAAAGTCTTTCAGCATTTCTTCACTCCTTATGGACAGATTAATTTCAGTTAAGAAAGTATTTGGCATTGTTTAATGTTCCATTTTGGAGTTATATTATGAAGGGCCTAACACAATTAGTTTCTTGATTAATTACTGGCAGGAAACCCATTACTAGAAACTGGAAAATAAATCTGTTATTTCATAGCTCACCTACTTTTTAAATATAAACAATATTATTTACAAAGGCGAAACAGGTATTACAAAATTAAGATTACAGTAGTCAATAATCCATTTTAATACCATCTAAAATATAGGTATTATTTAGTGAATACAGGAGTGCTCTAAGATTCAATGTATGGATGGGAGACAGAAAATTTACCCCAGGCTGCCCCATATTACTACTACTGGACAGAGGCGGCTTCTAAATGCTTTATCCTATGCATGGGTCCCCTCAAATTATCTATAGTAGTCTGCATGTCCTCCCACGATCGAGTGATGTTTAAAGATATGCAGGTAGGTGCGAGCATGAATGCTTGTGCCTTCTTTGAAGGTTGGGCATTGGACTGGCAACTCTGCACCATAAAAATCCACTGCCAATCATTAGCGGACCAGAGCACCGCTGTGGCGACCCCTAACCAGGAAAAGTCAAAAGATATGATCACAGTTATTCTCCTTAGGGATAATATATAATTATCAACCATGGGATGGTTAAGGACAATGTATAACCATGTTGGATATGTTACTTTGAGTTCAAAAAGGAAAACTGGCTAGGCTGAAAATGACCTGCAAGAGTACGCCTAGTACTTATCTATGGACCTATGATCTTAAACAATTTACTTGTAGTCTCTCTGATTAGTTATATTCTTATTGCATTACTTTCAATAAACAGATATCCTGGCTTATGTAAATAGTGTATATATTTAACAGAAGTGTTTTACTTTAATAATTTTCTTTATTTATACAATTACAAATGAGCATCAATGCAGAAAACGGATCTCTCTCAGTGGATCGATGAACAACATTGTCAAGACCAAATGATCGGCAATGCACTTCATCAATCAAGATAAACAAACAAAACAGCACCTGCAAACAAGATAAAAAACAATGTTTTTGAAAGTCCCTTGCATGCTCTGTGTTGGGAACTACACCCCCATACCCTATGCTAATTATATATACCAACTCTAAGATCGCACTACAGTGGTGACCTGTGTACATTCCCTAATCCCCACTGTATAGCGGCTTCAACCAAACTGGTTGACAAACTCCATGTCAGTTATGTGATCTCAACCATGTGGGTTTGGACAATGTCATTCCTCGACCAAGTAAAATAGACCCCAGAAAACAATGTATCATGATAGTCAAGATACATCATTAATACAACTGAAAAATTAATATCAGTAAAGAACACTCCATAACATCATATTCACTATGTACAGTTTCCTAGATATATTTATATAGTCAGTGGTGCAGAAGCTGTTGAAGATGTGGGGGGGGGGGTGAGAGGAGCACTTAGTGATCTAAAAAGGGCAATTTTTTAAAAATATTTATTTTCATACCATAGATAGTTGGAGGGGGATCTATGTAAGGGATGCAGCATTAGGAACTGCCTCTATCCATTGCTAGCATGAGGGGCAATCCTGGGGTGCATTCTGTTTAGATACCTGGACTGAGTATTTTTGATGCCATTTGACTTGCTGGTGTTCAGTAGGTCTATCAGTACTGGGTCAGATGATGCCTTGCTTGCCAGACACAGGTCACCTTTTAGCACTATGTAGGATACCAAGTATAGCGATAAGGCTTTGAGCTGGTCCATACAAGACCTATTGTTTAGGACTTGTATCTTTTTAGTAAGGTATCTCTGTGGACATTCCAGTTGTTGCTTGCATTTGGACAGATACATGCCAAAGTAGGCATTATACAAAATGATTTCCCTAATGAGGGCTTTGTAAAGGGGGACAGTAACATCTTTAGATGTAGTCACAATCAATTTTTCCATAAGCTGTGCAATATAAAAAGACTTATGACACATGCTGGTCGAAAGTTAGGTCATTGTCCACACACGTTCCCAAATCCCAAACAACAGGGTCAACTCTCAGGAGGCTGTTGTCTGTTTGGTAGTTCCCTGGGGTAGACAACTTCCCAAAGGTTATGATAATTTATTTTGAAATCATGATTCTGGCAACAATTACTGTTTGGGACAAACCTTCCTGCATGAAGGTTAAGTAATTTGGGGATTCAATAAGTCCTCCTAGTTTGCTGTTACCTCAAACTCAGTCAGCCAAAGCCCTTGGGTATTAGTTTTTTACTTCCAAGAGGTAGATGTCAAACAGGAAAAGTCTGAGCACTAAGCCCTGGGGGACTCCACTGCTGACTAGTCTCTTCTAGAGGTAGCCTCCCCTATTTTGATCTCCTGCATCCTGTGAGCCAGTTGGCAGTCCATCTAGTTATACAAGTGTTTATTTCCAGTTAATTCATACCTACTTTCTCTCATAGCATCTCTTTCACACACACACACACACACACACACACACACACACACACACACACACCTTCTCTTTCATAGATCAATGAACTGATACTTTAAATTCCATACACACACCTACTCTCTCACACAGTAACACACACACACACACACACACACACACACACACACACACACACACACACACACACACCTTCTCTTTCATAGATCAATGAACTGATACTTTAAATTCCATACACACACCTACTCTCTCACACAGTAACACACACACACACACACACACACACACACACACACACACACACACACACACACACACACACACACACACACGCACACACACACACACACACACTCAGGCACACTTTACCTCTCATACAAATAGAATGACTAATTTAAATTCCATACACATACATACATACACACACTTATATAAGGCATACAAATATGACAGTGGCTTAATCAATATAAGCTGTCACTCAAAGAACTGCAGCCATCTTTTTTTTTTTTTTGGTGACCATGTTTCATAGGTTCATAGGTTGGTACTAGGCTATTGGCCCTTGGGCCTATACAAGCCTAGCCATAAAAATTCCCAGGATATTTCTTCCCTTAACCACTGTCTAGCAGGGCGACTGATGTATAGGTTCATAGGTTAAATAAACAGCCTGTGCAAGGCTCAAACCTAGGACCCTACACACCACAGCCAAAGTGATTTACCACTAAACCATATGAGATATAAATAAACAGCCTTTGCAGGTCTTTAATGCAGGACCCTGTACAATATAATCACAGTAGTTAAACACTAAGCCATCACAGCTAATTTTAAACATTAATGTCACTATCCACAAAAGGAAAACACAATAAATATTGTATAAAAAATACCTATCGAATAAGCCACACTAAAACCTTCAACAATGACCACATCTTCTCAGTTGAGCTAAAATCCTATAAAGCAAAAAGAGCATGGTAAACCCCCTAGAATACCAGACTTCCCAGCAATCAGTGAAAGAAATAACCTGGTAGCAATGTAAATAACACTCCTCCATTAACACAAACACACACTGAAATTACTGCACACTCAGGAAAACTAGCAATCTGTAAATAAATTAAACCTATAATACGAAGCTTTACACTATATAAACCATACAGCATGGAAACAAGAAGTACATTAAACACATACTGTCCACTTAAATTTCTCCAGCAATGAAACCAAACAAGAGTTGCCATCAATAAGATGCAGCTTAAATCAGATTCTCCCATACATAAAAATGTTCACTTACCTGTAATGTCCAAGGGTGTAGTCTAGACAAGTCAGAGCAGCCTTCTCTCCTACAAAGTTGACTGCTTCTCCAGATGACTTGCACAGACACTACAGAACAGCTCTCATCCAACTTTCCCTTATGACTGTGAGCTCTACAACTGAGTGGAATTAGTAAAATGAAAAAAGGCTTCCACCACAACGAAAAGTTCACTGAGAAGTTCTGTTAAAATGCAGGCTTTAATAAAACGAAGAAATAAAAAGCACAAATTGTGCTGTTCAAGTTGCAGGTCAAACAAGAAAAGCACTTTCAGTTAAAAAACCTTCTTCAGATCCTGGTGTGTAGACCTGACTTACTGCTGTTAAATAAAGATCCTTAATTGCTCAACCAATCACATACAGCAATCAGATGCATGCCTTCCTTAAGCCTCCATTTCATTTCAAGAACAGCACAATTTGTGCTTTTTATTTCTTCGTTTTATTAAATCCTACATTTTAACAGAACTTCTCAGTGAACTTTTCGTTGTGGTGGAAGCCTTTTTTTCATTTTACTATTTTTGCCTATTAAGGCTTCCTCTGGAGGTGTTTTTTTGGTTTCGTTGTTTGTACTGAGTGGAATTATGTAGAAAGTGACATAGTTTGTATAATAAGAGGGCCTTTGTAGGCTATCTTCCCACTGTGTTATTCTGCAAAAACAAAATATAAAATTTTCAGAGAGCTTGATCACCACATAAACCAGTTTGCTCCTTATCATTTCTTACTGTTACTGGATAAACACAGTGCCGTTCAACCCTTCAACATACGAGTGTCCCTTCTGTAGATGATGTCAGTTGATATGTCCTCATTCACTCTCATCCACTTGAGTCCACAAAAATACTACTACTGTTCTGTACTGCTTATGCAAATTATTTAATTAATATTTTAACAACCATCTTTACATAGTATTCAAAATTTCTATATTACTTTCCTGTTAATTAGGGTTTTCACTTGAATTGTGTGTTTATTCTACATTTCACAATGTCATACGTGTCTTGTTTTGATAGCTATGACACATGCATTTTATTTTCTGATATTCTTGTTTCTTTTGCACTGAACTGTGCTCCCCAAAAGTCTAAATGACTGGACTACCACTGATCCTGATTTTATAAACAAGTGCAGTCACTGTCAGTATTTGTTTTTACACACTGAAAAAAGCTTTCTTTAACATTAATCATATACAGAAAACTACTAGTAAGCAAACCATTCTCAGAAACTAGATATTATAATCCTAAAGCTATTAAGAGTATATCCCATGTATTTTGTAAGCAGTCATTGATAAGCTCTGTTCAAACGAAAGGTTAAACAAAATACAACTTCTTTCAGGGGGTTATTATAATGGAGCCAGCTGTCCATGACATTTCTTGTTTGATCTTAGCAGTATAATGCAGGCAGGAAGTAGCTGAAAGTAGATTTTAAAAGTAACTGTTTAAAATCAGAAAATGTGGTGCCTGAAATTCTCTCTATAATAGCTAATTATTAATAAAAAATACCACTAAAAGATAACATATTTAGAATATGACAGAACAAGAACACTGCCACAGACACTACAGTTCTCATAAAAGCACGGTCTTCATTTGAAACATGAGCATCAATTTTAGTTGTTGTTGTTTTTCTTTTGGCTTTTCCCAGTTAGGGCTCTCCACAGCAGAACTCCGGTCCACTAATGATTGGCAGTTGATTTTTACGGTGCCGAGGTGCCAGCCTGATGCCCAACCTTCAAAGAAGGCACACCCATTCACACATGTCTTTCAAACGCCACTCAACTGCGAGGAGGACATGCAGACTCCACACAGAAGGTGCTCAAGCTGAGAATTGAACAGGAGAACCTGGCTGTGAGGGGATAATGCTACTGCTGCACCACCACGGCTTATCAATTTTTGTAAAAGGTTTTATTTTCTTATGGTTATTTATATAAAACTGTAATACTGTGTTCCAAATGTTGCACATGTATTTCAGCCATGCACAGACACGTACACTACATTTACATGTGTGTCTGTAGGACTGATTATTAAATTGTGCACGGCTTAGTACTACATATAAGCTGACATATGCACGTGCATGCGTGCGCACACACACACACACACACACACACACACACACACACACACACACACACACACACTCACACATACACTTTCTCTTTCATACAGAACATGTGCACACACACACACACACACACACACACTCACACACACCCACACACACACACACACACACACACACTCACACACACACTTTCTCTCTCATACAGAACATGTGCACAGACACACACACACACACACACACACACACACACACACACACACACACACACACACACACGCTCTCCTTAAACATCAACCTGAAATCCAGTTGTGACAGAGGTACTAGATTTATTTTTTAATAAAAGTTGTGGCTGCAGCATTGTCATTGCTATTATTACTATTTCACATATCTTTCTTCCTCCTGCATCCATACAGTCTGTACATTCTCTACATTACAATAGTGGGACAGAATTAGTATAAGGTACACACAGCAGTCCTTTGATCAATCAAGAGATGATTGTTTCAATACATCCATCAGTACCACAACAAAGTTAAATAACACATATTTGGGTGGGGAGCAGTATACAATTAAGATATCTGTAATTTGACTATGAAGTGCTGTTTTGATAACATTTTCTTCTACAGTACATTCAAGCAACTTTATAGTGTTTATGATGCTACTGCCTCCAAATCTGGTGAAATTATATGCAGTGTGTTATGTGTTTTGGTTTTTCTTTAACTATGACACACATGACTGCAATACAAACTCACTACAGAAAATAAATAACCGCAATAGGAATGTACAACTGAGTAGCTTCATTCACTGGTTTAAAACTCTTTTAGTTGACATGAAGTTATGTGCTGTGTTTCTAAAATGTATGTTACAGCTGCTGGTATCTTCAGACTGGCAGAGAAGATATTCTTTTAGTCACCAATTCAGCTCCCATCTGAAATGCCTCTCCACTTCAACTTATGCCTTCTAGTCCTAGATCATCCCATTCACTAGAAAATAAATACCCTCCTTCCATACTGTTCTTCACTGAAAGTCACTTGTATATTTATGTCTCAGCACCTTTCTGCTTGTTTCCTACAAGGATCTCAATTTGGGTCCTTCAACGTGTTCCCTTACAAATTCTGATTCAACAGACACAACATATTGGTTTTCTATTATCTCCCTTAACCTTACATCCTTACATAGGCAATGTTTCTAGAAAACAGTGTTGTGATCTAGTGTCCCATTAAGTGAAAATATTAGCTTATTTTTCCTGCTGATGATACCTCTATATGAGCACCCAAGCAGCTTATTCGATTTATCTATAATTTTGCTGAACAGTTGCCCTATTTTACGCTTGATAATCCAGATTACTGCTCTTCCTTTTCTATGTTATATTCCCACAACCCTGCAACTGTTGTTCAATGTTTTTGTGCCCCTTGGGCATTATAATGCACTGCAATAATATCCCACTAATAATACTTGTTTTTCAAAATAGATTCTCTTTGCTTTTGCCTCTGTCTCCAGCTGTGCAGCCAGTATTCTGTCTGGCCTACATACAGAGACTCAATTCAAAGTCAACAAATTTGTTTCCAGCCCTTTTTGTGTGTTTTTGTGCAAAATAGTATGAGTAGTTACAACACATTCAGAGCACATCTATGGTTTGCTGCTTTGATCACACATGCACTATGCTCGAAATAGCCTAAAAATGAACAATCAAAATATATTGGCACAATGGTTAAGGTGTTTACCTCACAGACACAAGGTGCAGGGTTTGATTCTCACATGTGGTAATTGGCTAGGCTTAAAATGGCACACAAGGGCAGTTAGCCTAGTAGTAATCTATGAACCTATGAAATAAATGTACTAATATCTCTTCTACTTTAAAAAAATGCCAACACTATTTGCACTAAACTGATAATAACATTCCATGAAGCAAAGCATATGAACCCACACTAGTTGCAGTCAGTGTATGATATTAACTTCAACACACACTGCATGTATGCCAATGTACAGTATTGGATTATTGCTAATTTGGGATCACAAAAGGAAGACAGCCATTACTAATGAATTCATTTTCATATATATCTAAAGATTGTTTAGGTAATTCTAGAAAATAAAACTTAGTGAGCAAATATACACAAAACCAAAAAGATCACTGAAATATTATTAATCTTCAAAAGAACAGAAATCCCCATGGGGTGAAGTGGGAGCTGCATCCATGGAGGGAAGATAGGAATGAATGGGTCAGGAGGGCATCTGATGTGGCCAGATGGTCATGGTAGGCCCGGGAGATAAACAGCATAAAAATTATCTGGACATAATCAAAATTTACTAAAAAGATCCACAAGGGAAAAACATAAGGTCTACAATACAAATAAAGGAGTATATACATACTAAGGAAATGTAAAAAACAGATATGTATGTTACCAGTAATCAAGCAACAGTTGGAGAAATTCATAGTTGCAATATTTACACAGTGGCAATGTGCTTTAATCTTTGGTACACCATTAATGAAATAATGAAGAACTGCAGAACGGAGGCTAAACTTTGCTACTACTGTTTGATTTACTGTTTACTTGCTGCATGATGTACTACTGCATGCCTACTGCCTTAGGTCAAAGTCACTACTAAACATGGTTCCAGATAAACAACATAGTTAACAAATTAAGCAAATAAAACAGGGGTCAAAAAGGAATTTCTTCAGCCTATAAGCCAATAATATGTAGAATGGTCTGCAAGTCCTCACATGCATATAGGCCTACAAACAAAAACAATTATTTTAAGTATCTAGATGCACAAAGGGGAGAAGAAAGATTCTGAGCAAGGGAAGTTATTTAACAGACTACCATTAAGAATTAGCAAAAGCCAGAGATTATTTAATAGACTGTCATGAATAAAGAGAATAAAAAAGGAATGGTAGATTTCTTCAGCTTTTTATAACAAATGTAGAGTTTCTGCCCCAGCTGTTTTACTTATAATTAATATACTACCCAACACAGCTGTTTCAATATGCACTTTCTATTAGTAAAATAAAGTACAGCCTAGGATTCCATTTATTTGTATTTATATGCAATAATTTAAAAGTAACACATGACTTGCTTGATTACAGAACTGTAACACTGCATAATGCATCATGAAGCAGGCATGGATTATTACATTAAAAATGTAAATTGGATCTACAGTTCAATACAACAGAGGCAGCACAGCAGGAACATTAATGTGCAGTACAAGGAATACATGTTACTGTGTCCAGCACAGACACACACACACTTTTTCTCTCATGCAGAAACAAACAATATTAAATTACAAACAAACACACACTCTTACCTTCTTTCTCAACCTAATCTCACACACACACACACACACACACACACACACACACACACACACACACACACACACACACACACACACACACAGATTTACCTTCTCTCTTTACTGAACTGCTAGCTTAAATTCTGTGCGTGAGTGTAGAATGTATTTACATCCATGTTGGGGTGTAGGCATGCAATGTACACAAGGTCCTCCTTAAAGGAGAAGACACTTGCACCACAGAGTGAAGAATTTTTTTTTGTTTCTTTTAATTGTCAATCTGCAGCTGTAAAAGTGGGAGGGCGCTCATCCACCCCCATCTCCCTATAGTTCCGGCACCTATGTATATACTGGCACACTGTCAATTGATTATAGAAGTCTTGACCAAACAATAAAGCAACTTAACTTGAAACAATCTGAGATATGAATCCTTTTATATACGCTATTAAGTAGACCACATATTGAATACTTCAGTTCATTATGTAGTTATAGTACGGGATCTTCTAATAACTTATACAAGATACAGAAATCATTAACACAGGAATATTACAGCCTTAAGACATTCTACAAGGAATGACTCTAGAAGCTCCAATTGTTTGTTGCACATTACAAATGAGTAAGGGTGGTCTGCTATTGGTATTTATGTTATAGAGATAACACATTGGCTTCAGTTATATTTAACAATAGCTGTTTAATTTAATGGTAGTAGTGTAATAATTCAGACTGGTAATATATGACTAGAGGTAAGTAACACATCATTAAAACAACGTTTTCTGCATGACATTACCAGGATTTGAATTTATTTACCCAGGCATATGAACATGCTATCTGATATACTGTATTTTAAATCTCTGCTTGACTCAGGAAATATTCTTTATTGATATTCATTGTAAATCTTTTTAAGTTTAGGATCCAGGATATTGGTTACAAGCTCAATGGTTACTTCCTTTTGTGGTTCTGAGTTTGTCCTCTGTAGTAGTAGTTCTTAACACTGTAATCTCAATTATGGACCTATAAGTAAAGAGTGTGAATGTAATAGTTTTGGAATTCTTTCTGCATGCATGAAGATTATGATGCAATACAAATGTAAGTGATATGGATGAATATGACAATAATAAATAAGATGATGAAGAAGCTAAAAAAGAAGCAATGATGAGTATGAAGATGATGATGGAGATGAAGATATGAAGACGGTGGTATATATATATATATGCAATTAAAATACAGATGAGGTGAAGATGGCAAAGACTAAAGATGACAAAGATAAGAAAAAAATGCCAGATATGATGATGATGGTATAAAGAAGACAAAAATTGTGATAAATATAACAATATAAATGGAGATTGACAATGATGAACATGATGCATTGAAGATGGTGTTGAAGATGACATGTAATATGATGATATTGGTGATGAAGTGACGAAGATAAAGATATGATGTGGTGGTGCAGATACAGTAAATGTGATGAAGAATTCACTGAAGACATTGATAACAATTGTAATCTTATCCATTTCTTGGATTAGTGCCTCAAGGAAAGCTTTTGGAATGATTTTACTCTTGAGGTGAATCAAATACTAGCAGTTCCCTTACTAAAAGTACTCATCCCAGGGAAGAGAAATATTTATTGCAATGTTTAGATGCTGTCTTAGAGTATAAATTCTACTGCAAGCATTGCAACAGTTTTCTATGTGGATCTCCATCTTCTTCAGTTTGACCTATGGTTATATTCCATGACATCATCACATCTTCCTCATCATGCTTATCTTTATTTTCAATGCATTGTCTGCATTACATTATATTCACTACCCTCAGATCTTGGCATCTTCATCTTTACTGTTATTACATCATCTTCATCACAACATAATCTTCACTATTTTCACCATCAGCAAACAGTATATGTAAACTGTAGCTTCATCATCATTTCATCTTCCCTTCTCATCTTCACCATCTTTATCTGAATTGCATCATTGTTTTTATCTTCACCACTGTCATTTTTATCTTCAGGATATCTTCACCGTCACAGATACCCACATTATTCCAAAAGTTTTCATTACAGCACTAATACACTAATACACTTAATGTATAACAAATGCAAACATACTTTCCTCTATAAATTTCTGTAAGATGATTCACAGCACCCCCCAGAATTCTCCTTAAAAGTGATTATTTCATGATCGATAATAACATAGTGCTCCATTCCTGTTGGTCCAGATCCCTTTCAAAATACACACCATCCTAAAATGGCATATGACCTTTTATTGAACATTCTTAACAACAACTTTATTGAACAAGATTCTTCATCACAAATCAATTGATCTTGCATAACATTTATTAGACACAACATGAACATAACAGCGTTATCTCAGCGTTATCTCAGCCGTTCACTTATTCTTACTTTATCAGAAGTAGTGTACCACTGTGGGCTTCCATACCAAACTAACCTCCTTACCAAATCCAACACCCAATGTCAGAGCAGAACAGAAGAGGTACAAGCTTGCCCCTCTTTTCTACCAGCCAACCAATCCGCGCATGAAATTATTCAAAATCATCTATGTAATAAAAAGAGAGGGAGGGTGGGCTGTAAGTTTACACCTTAATCTGATCTCCCAACTCTGCCACTCTCAGGTAATACACCTTAACCCCTCCTTACACTTACCTCACTTCCTCTCCTACCCTCTCCATTCACGTAACCCTTTCTTGCTCACTGTTCCATCAAACTTCCTACTCCTCCCATTCAAACCCATAACTTCTCTTCCCACACCTTTTATGTGCCCTTATTTCTATCCATCCCCTAATAATCCTGGCTACTTAAAGTGTCTCTGGACAAATTAGTTTGTTCCGAAACCACATTTATTATATTGTATGCCAAGCAGAGTATTTACTATTCCATTGTGCTTTTGATACCTTTAAGTTGAATGTAAGTAAATTTAGTTATGTATTGCCTGAGTGACTGACTGATTTACTGTGATGTAATCTGTGTTACTTTATTTGCTGAAATCTGATGCAGACTGCAAAACAAAACATCCCTGTATATTAATGTTTCTCCCCACCAGTGCATTTTCAGAAGATGGCACAATTAGGATGCAACTGTAGAGTCTCTTGGCATACCATAAATAAAAATACATGTTTATTATACTTCCACTAAAATAACTACAGCAAAAGCTACTTATTTTAACATCTGAGATCCCAGATTATACATTGGAAGAATAATTACAGCAAAAGGAAAGAGTAAAAATATTTTCCCATGATCGTGCACATGTGCAGTACCATACAGTACAAAGATATGAAAATGAAAATCTATATATCTGTATAACAAAGGGTTGCAAAATAAAAGCTCGAATTTAAATAATCAACATTCTATGCAGTTTTGCATAGAACAGTGATGACATCAAATAAGCAATATTTCTATACAGTGTTATATAAAACAGTGCTTATATTTTTCATATCAGTGTTTTACATCTTGCTTCCTCTTCTGCTATACGTTTCATCTTTTTTGATCTGCTGAGATTCTTCATTTCAAAGTAATTCATATGTTGTGCATACAGAAGGACTATGGAGTCCTGCTGTGAGCTCTGCTGAATAGCGTGGCTGCCCTGTGACAGAGGACATTGAGTACTGCTATTAAATGCAGCTGCCTGTTTTATATTTTTCATTACCTTACAATATAATACAATAATATACTAACAATTCATTCATATTTCAGTTAATAAGCAAAGGAATGTGTAGCTGCGCAGAGAACAATAACTATAAAGGCATTTAATTCAATTAAAATATTAATACTATTGCTACAGCTGTCTGTACTCAAATGCCTGCATCAATATTGTGCAGATTTCTAAAACGTGTGAAATACTTGTTATACTATCATTACTTTTTTTTTACACTCATTAACACAGAGTTAATTGGCTCTTAGCAAGAAGACATCTATAATATTAATCCTTTGAATTTATTTTGCTGACTGGACATTCCAGATACAATATGAAATATGCATGACTGAACTGTGCAGTCAGGCCACTTAGATCACCATTTCTTGACCATAGTTAGTGAAGGTCTGAGTTATTGCTTTTTTGAGCAACGGGTCTAAATTGAAGTTAATACAAATGCAAATGTAATGGCTGTAATTAAATAGTTTAATTGATAATACATGGCATTCAACAGAAATATAAAGCAGTTCAGCTTTACATTGTTAACCTTCATTTGCTGAAATATTACAGCTTGCTTCTGCATTAAAGTAAATGAATTATAGTGCTGTTTATGGTCAGTTGTTCCACAAATGCCATGCTTTCTAAAACTGGGTGACTCTCAACCGAGCCATTCATCAGTGACTGTAAATTCAGACCTGACATAGCATCTTGGAGATCCTAATGTCTAATCAGAGCATTTGATATCTGGTGTACTATTAATTGCATGACTTCCTTTGTAGCCTGCATGAATAAATACAAATTTCTGTTAATGAACACAGGGCATGCAAACTTGGTTTTAGAAGTGAGATTTCATGACACCCTATTCAATCTGTTTTAAATATAGTTCCTGGCATTCAGACAAATGAGCATTTTCAGACAGACCACGTCGGTAGCTTAAAATATTTTTTCTTTAATATGCATTGCTTATGCAACAGCGTACTATGGAAGTAGAGAAAGTGGTGGTTTGCTACAGCTCGAGAAACAGATTTAACTATGTTTGCATCTTTTGGATTAAATGTTGTACTGGAAGCAAACTCCTTAAATACATGAAAAGTCTGAATTATAATTATCCAAGACATCATAAAACTGAAAATCTAGTAAATATTGTATATTTTTGACTGAGGTCTTGTTCATCAAGATCTTCTTACCAAATTCCATATTCACACAAGTTATTCTTCTCTTTTGTGACTTTTATGGGGCAAATGATTTTTTTTTTACTTTTAGTTGATTGCATATCTATTAAACAGAAAGAAGACTCGGATTTACATAACACTGACTGTACCTCTGTCTTAATGTCTTAGTACATGTGAATATAAATTGTTAGGGGGACAGCCCAAATCTGGGCAGTGCAGAATATGGGGACTTGAAAGGAGGCTTGCCGTCATGCAAACAGTCTTTCCTTTTTAGATGATTATGTTTACATTGATTTCTGTGGTGTGTGTGTGTGTGTGTGTGTGTGTGTGTGTGTGTGTGTGTGTGTGTGTGTGTGTGTGTGTGTGTGTGTGTGTGTGTGTGTGTGGGGGGGGGCACAGAGAAGTGTTTGCAGTCAGTGTGGCAGTTTAATTTTATTAGATAAATGTGTGTTGCAATATATGTGGAACTATGAGGTGTGTGTGGTTTATTCTCAGATCTAGAATTAATTCAGATTAATCATTTGGTCTGTGACTTTTTTTATATGTTTGGATATTAAATAAAACATTTGAATACATCCGAGTATCCTCTTCTTCTTCCTAGAAAAATTTAAGCCTGTTTTGGCAAGCAAAGGACTTAAAGCTAGGAACCGGTCATGAATAGGGTGCCACTGTATCTCACAATGCAAAAAATGTTCACGGACAAATTTACATTTTGTAATTCACCCACTGACATGTATTTTGGAATGGCGGATAATACCAGACATCATGGAACACTGCCATGCAAATAGGGGCTCAAGGGGTCTGTGGCCTCATTCAGAGAGGGGTAACACCAGTGGCTGATCTTAACACTGGTGATGGCCCTATCAGTCAGGGACATTGAACCACAACACCGATCCTACATGGTCTGTAAGATTACCATGTTGGGACATCTCCACAGCCATATGACATGCAATAAGCCTTTTTCACAGCTGAGTGATTCAGAGAATCATAGAACCAGTCAGATGCATAAATTAACTCAGCCCAGCCATGTTAATACGGCCAAAAACCTATGGTCTCCCATTGTAGCCTGTGGGGTTAGACCATGTAAAATATAAGAACAAGCAAGTGTGTGTGTGTGTGTGTGTGTGTGTGTGTGTGTGTGTGTGTGTGTGTGTGTGTGTGTGTGTGTGTGTGTGTATATGTGCATGTGTGTGGAAATATGCAGAATGATTGCCTATATGTGTGAATGGCCAAGTAATGTCTATGAATGCACTTAAGTCTTTAGAACAACAGGCTTTGTAGCAAAAAAGACAGAAGGGGAGAGAAATGCTATGTGTAAAGGACACAGTTTAATGTTACTCTAAGCAACTTTAAAAGTTAATATAATTCAGGATTTGCAGCCCAAAGGATATTATGAACAATAAGTTGTAGGAAGCTCTAATGTTTGATATTAGTTAGAGACTGCAATGGTCAGTGATATACAAGGGTTATGCGTGTGGCTTCCAAATAAAACTGGGAAGGAGCCTTTTTAAATATTACTCTAATCCACCGAAGTCAGTAGAGCAACAAGTATTGCATAGTGATGCATTTTATAAATAAAATAAGTATGAAACTTTAATGTCTGGTATTACTGACTGTAATAGGCAGAGGTTTACAAGTGACAGAAAAAAATGAGAAAATATTAGGGGAATTCAGTAAACTCAGGGACAGGCAAGTGGTTTGTTAGTGTGTGTATGTGTGTGTGTGTGTGTGTGTGTGTGTGTGTGTGTGTGTGTGTGTGTGTGTGTGTGTGTGTGTGTTTGTGTGTGTGCACACGCATACTTGAATGTGTGCATGTGCGTGGGAGGAATGATGTACCTAGCACTAGCAGTAGCACACCATGATTCAGAGACATGCAAATCAGGCAGTCATGAGGTCTTTCCTTATGGTGACTACCATGTCTCTGAATCACATTCTCTACAATTGTGGAAACATCCTCTTTTAGTTGCGGCACATAGTGATAACAGTGATACTCTTTCTGAATCCCAGCTTCACAGGGCCAAATGAAGATGAAACAGATGCACTTTACCCAGATGTACACATTCAAACATTGACACACACACACACACACACACACACACACACACACACACACACACACACACACACACATTCATTTCATTTGGTTAATAATTGAATAAATAAATATATTTT
Organism: Protopterus annectens; assembly: GCF_019279795.1. Lineage (NCBI taxonomy): Eukaryota > Metazoa > Chordata > Ceratodontiformes > Protopteridae > Protopterus > Protopterus annectens. The sequence continues at coordinate 537,387,908 of NC_056738.1, read as the reverse complement.
ATATGTATATCTATATATAATCTATATATATATATACATATATATATATATATATATATATATATATATATATATATATATATATATATACATATATATATATATATATATATATGTATGAATTCACTTTATAAGCTCGAAACTCTGAAATCTCTAATTTTAGAATGTCGGGCCCATAAAGTGGAAAATCCAAAAAACCCACAAAACTGCGAAAGCCTAAATCCTGAAACCACAAAAAAGCGAAATTCAAACTCCCAACACTTTCAAACACCAATACAACACACACGCACACAACTAAGCAAGCACACACACCTACCCTTATGTTATGGAAGGGGACAAGCCCCCCACACCCCCCTACTTAAATATTCTAACTCCAAAGTTGCACTACATACACACACACGAAACACCACGACACAAACTACATTACTCCCGCACACACACATCACAGTAACAACACACACTAACACACACTACAGCCCCTACCCAACACCCTTAAACATAAACATTTACCTGAATCCATGAACACAGCACAACACCAGAACCGCTAATTCAAAATCTCCGCCACTCGAGATTTTGAATTTCGCACTTCTAGGTTTGCGATCTTCCGACCCTTCCACTTTATGAGCTCGAGATTCTGAAATTTGACATTTCAGTATTTCGAGCTTATAAAGTGCTCCTATATATATATATATATATATATATATATATATATATATATATATATAGATATAGATAGATATATATAGATATATATATATATATATATATAGATATATATAGAAGATATATAAATATATATAAAAAAAAAAATATATATATATATATATATATATCTATATATATATGTGTGTGTGTGTGTGTGTGTGTGTGTGTGTATGTATATAACAAAACAGAGCACCAAACGGTCATAATGGACAGACATAATCCTTTATTGCAATACCTACTGTAATTCAACAAACAGGGTTCCCAACTGAGATGCTAGAGTTTCTTCAGTGCTGACATCATCTTTTACAGCCTCAAATTTGTACTGATGGGGGGCAGAGAAAAATCAAGTGAAAATAAATAAAATCAAAGTATAGTGAGACAATGAAAGATATTTATAGGCATTGTCACAGTTTGGTGCTGTGTTTTGCCTGTGGTTTTCATATTTTGCATGAGCACCTTGATAGAAAGATAAATAGATGGATATAAATATATATCTATATAGGTTCATAAGAAAAGACTAGGCAATCAGTCAGCAGATTATTACATGCCTAACCAATGAGCAGACAATGAACACAGGTGAAAATGCAAACACACATACACCCACCCATGTGTCTGTGTATACAGCTGTCAATCTAGTTATCTCTAAGGCTTACCAGTAAGCCAGGCTGTCCATGACCTGAGCTGGTAAGGCAGAGCGGTATGCTCTCCCTATTTAAAGCATCCTCAGTGAGGAGGGTATCACTTTGTCAATGGCTCAGTGGATCTTCAGCAGTATTTTATGGATCTGAGGACTGAGGAAATGTGAGTGCCATGGAGCCTTCTCTCAGTGGCCAATTAGGTGAGGACTTTTTTCATCCCTAGTTTGATTGATGTTTTTGTTTAGGAAACTGGTCTATCAGACTCAGACTTAAAAATAGTTTATATAAAAAAAAGTGAGATGAATTCCTGGAGTTGGGTAAAAGTGGTGTCCATTTTTCTGCTTCTTCTCTATTGTTGCCACTTCATGTCATGCTTATTGGTGTGGAGACCGGGCTGGGTGATCTTTTATACTGAGGGTGGGATCAGAACTGTGGGTGCCATTGCAGTCAAGCCTTACTTAAAGGCATATAAATTTAAATCATTTTTACTTGCTAACTTGTCTACTTTACTTTAGAATAGTAGTATTTAAAGAAGTCCAGGGTGTCCAGATTTAATGTTGTAGTTGAATGTGTTAAACCCATTTTTCATTGCTGAATTGTTGAATAGTAGCCATTTTTGATCTTTTGACCGCATATGTGTGAGTACAAAGGGGGGGCTTTTGGACATGGTGTTTGCTTCGTCAGTGCTTCCTTTTACTACTCGTGGGAAAGTCCAAAACTGATCAGGCAGGAAAAGGTCATCAAATCCATTTGGATAAGTCAAATATCCCAGTTATTTGCCCAGTACATTGGTTCACTTTGCAACATAAGATGCTTCCCGAGGTGCAGTAATGTCGGTTGGTGTTAACTTCACATGTAGGGTCCATTACCCTAGCTTAAGCTACTGAATCATTGTCTAGAGCCCTTTTGTGTCAAGGAATAGCCTCCCAGGAGTACTGTTTACATTATTATTGCATTGGGTACCATCTGATTTAGCAATGGAGAGCTATTCCACAGAAGTACTAAAATGAACAGGAAGGTGGTTGATGGCTTTTATATTACATTAGGCCATAATACACTAATTTTTGTTACAGGGGAGAAATTCCCTGGCTCCTGGGACACTCCTTTGTCTGAAGAGCAGCCCTTCAAGTTTTGCCCTGCCCAGCAGGGCATAAAGGGTTGTTAGAAGATAGCATGTGAATAGTTCAATATTGTGATTTTCCACCGCTGTCTTGATTCCAACTTTGGGAGGTTTGCCACTAGCTTTTACAGAATGAAAGCTTGCCCAGGGCTTTAGTGATTCATGTCGGTAGGAGGATTTAACTGCAGTCCCTAAAATAAATTTTATTAGCAAGAATCCTGTCCAGTTTGCATAAGCTTCACTTGCTGTATTCTGATTTGGCCATATTTTGCACCTCATTTGTACCAAGGCTCCATTGAACAGCAGCCAGAAGGATTGCAGTGACTGAAGCCCCGAGGCATTTCGTTGACCACAGAGTGGTTAGAGTATCTATTGAAACTGGTATACCAATAACAGAACACAAAGAATTTGTCAACCTGATAAAGATTTTTATCACCCTAATGGAGTTCATCTCAACTGTTTGGCTCTTCCGTTTTTCAATGTGGACATTATTTTTACTACTGAGAGCTTCTTTAAAAAGTTGCACTGTTATCTGAAGGATGTTTGGGAGGAGGATGGCATGGCTTGCATGCCAGAGGGTGGCTGTCGTGTGGCTTTCTCTCCCTTTGTGCTCCAACCAGGTTGTAGTTCTTTGGCCTCTGCTCTGTGTTTAGGTTGCATGGAGTATTAAGCCTTGAACAAGGCAAGTGATCCTTTGACTGGAAGGCCAGCACAAGGGGCTTTGGAAATGGGGCCGGGGCAGCTTTTATTACACACCCTGACTCCAAAGATTAGCCAGAACAGGCTACCAGCATACACTGCAAACATTTACAGGCTATTTTATGCTGTGTTTGAAGTTATGTTGATCTTGTTTTGATTCTGGCATCTCTAATGTTGTCAATTTATTTAATAAAATGGTAGCAAAAGCAAAAATGGTGTTTTTCATTGACTCAGCTTAAAGACAAAAATAGAGAGAAAGATAGATTGACAGACTGATAGATTTATATATAAGACCCAGAAAAGCTAGAAAGTCTTCACCATGTAATACCTTAAACCTCCTATAGTTGCTACTCATGGGATATGAGCAGATAATCCCTTGCCATGTTTTGCCCTTTTTCTGAACACATCATTATGGCATGTCTGCAGCTAGTGGGGTCTGTTATTATTGGCCTCAATGCACCAGTAAAAAACTAAAAAGTAAAAGAAAGAGGCCACGGTCATTCAGAAGTCAACTGGAACATTGGTATGCCCTTAAGGGATCATTTTCATACATCCTATAGGCCTCCTCTACAGGCTGTTTATGGCATTACACAGTGAAGCACTTACATGAGTGCATGGATCGTGCTATCCCAAACAGAACCAAGACGCTATCCTCCAAAAAAAAGGAAGCCAATCTGGTGGTCCCCTGCCATAAACAAACTGTACAACAGAAGGAAGAAACTGTTGCAAAAGAGAGTAAAATCCCATGAGTGGAGGAGCTCCCTGGTCAGCCTCAGTAAGAAGCTGAGATCTTTTATAAGACCCTCCAAAGCTAGCTATGAAAACAAAATTGTCACTAAATCCAAGGACAACCACAAAGCATTCTATAGCTATGTCAAGAATCTAGATGGCAACACCCAGATCTGCTCTGAGTTACAGCACAAAGGCACGGAAATTAAAAAACCAACTGATATTGCCAACATCCTGGCAGATCGGTTCAGTGCTAACTTTACCCCCCTCTCACCCCCTAAAGGGTCCATATCTATACAGGAAGAATGCAGATTCCCTGTACAGAGAGACAGATTCATAACCCAGAGGCTCTCTTCACTCTGGAATAAAATCACATTCCAGGTTAGGCAGAGTCCCTCATTGACTCTCTTCAAGAGGAATCTTGATGACTGGATGGGAGATCGTAGGTTTACCCCGGGTATCACTTCTGTGTCACTGTTAGACAGAGGCACAGTATACTAACCTCGAAAAAGGACATAGCAAAATTAATTTAAAATGGGTGGCGAAAGCCAAACACACTCTGGCTAGGCTTATAAATGCCCTAGGGCAGATAGCCTAGTATGAACCTATGAACCTATGAACCTATGTAATCACAACTAGGCAGGTAAAAGCTGCACTCTCTAAAGCCAAAAACACAGCATCCATGGGACCGGACAACATCCCAGGCTGCGTTTTACACAAACTTCAGAACAAACTGCCTCCCCACTTAAGCACCATGTTCAATAATAGCCTTGCATCAGGTTTTGTGCCCACTGAATGGCACACAGCAACAGTTATCCCACTCCACAAAGGGGGAGCCACCATTGATCCTGGGAACTATCGACCTATTAGCCTGATGAGCCTGGTCTGCAAGGCCATGGGACGTATCATCATGGAACTCCTAAACAAAGAAATTGGTCATCTCCAAACTCTGGATCCCACCCAGTTTGGGTTTGTGAAAGGCAGATCATGCCTCCTGAACCTGATCGACTTTTCTGAGGCAGTCACCAAAGCTGTGGATGAGGGTAAGGTGGTTCTCACAGCCTATCTTGACCTCACCAAGGCTTTCGACACCATTCCCCATTCTGGAATTATAGCTAAACTCACTAAACTAGGTTTAAATCCCTATGTCACAAGATGAGTTGCCAACTGGCTCACTGACAGAACCCACACTGTAAAAGTTGCAGACTCCAAATCTGACCTCAAGGCAATGACAAGTGGAGTGCCACAGGGTTCCGTCCTGGGACCTCTCCTGTTTGGTATCTACTTCTCTGAAGTACAGGCTAACACAGAAGGCCTCTGGCTGAAGAAGTTCACAGATGACTGCAAACTAGGAGCCATAGTCAAGTCCCCAAATGACTTGGACATCCTACAGAAGGGCCTCACTGAGACAGATGCCTGGTGTTAGAGCCATGGCCTCCAGCTCAATGTCAAAAATGCAGTGTCATCCCCTTTGGTAAAATCTCTGTACCTATGAACTACCACATATGCAGCAATCTACTTAACACTGAATGCGTGATAAGAGACCTTGGGACCCAGGTGGACAGTAGTCTCTCCTTTGATAGTCACATCACCACAGTTGTCAGGAAGTCCTTCTATGTGGCACACCTCATCATAAAAGGGTTCTCATCCAGGAAAAAAGAGGTCATTGTTCCCCTCTACTAGTCACTCATTAGACCCATTATAGAGTACAACGCCCCTTTTGGGATGTACCTCACAAGACATCTGCAGCAGCTGGAAAGGCCACAGAAGTACCTCACAAAGAGGATTACTGGCCTCAAACAAATGCCCTACACTGACCACCACAAAAAACTCCAGCTTTACTCCATAGCATATCGCCTACTCCGAGGTGATCTCTGCCTAACATATAAGCTATGTCAAACCTAGAGCTGTTGGACATGCTACACCTAAAGAAATCCCAATCCCTCCAAGCTACACACTCTAGGGACCTAAACCTTGTCACCACAATAAACAGGACATGCTGGAGGGATAGATTCCTGTCCCAGAGACTTCCTATACTCTGGAACAAGTTACCGATCTATGTCAAGCAAAGTTCTTCATTAGCACTCTTCAAGAAAAATCTTGATGAATGGATGGAAAATAGGAAATTCACCCTGGGGATCACTTCTGTGTCTCTGCTGGACAGTGGCACAGGAAAATAACTTTCTTGGGTGGTGTAAGTTATGGTACCTTGCTGGCTAGGCTTACATAGGCCCTTGGGCCAATAGCCTAGTACCTACCTATGAACCTATGAAGACTTTGCTGCATCTTTCTTGTACTTTTTACTAAACTGTTTTTATATCCATCCATCCATAAACCCCTTTTTCCCCATTGTTGCACATGGGGAAAAAGGGGTGCCACTTCAACAGTGATGATCATCTACAGCCAAGGTTTAGACTGTTTGGTGGCTATACCTGCCACAGTAGTTCTTCCACATCACACACTAACATACACAATCATACCTACAGCCAATTTAAAGTGTCCAGTCTGCCTACTGTATGTCTTTGGAATGACAGAGGAAAGGGAAGCACTCAGAAGAAACCCACATGAACACAGGGAGGGCATGCAGATTCCACACAGAAGGCATCCCAGCCGAGAAATGAACCAGATAACCTCTTGCTGTGATGCAACAACATTATCTACTGCACCACTGTGCTTCCCTCACACATACATTAACTTAATGGAAGTTTTAACTGTACTAAAAATCTGCCATTATGTTTCATGCTACAATTTACATATTCAGCTTGTATTCTGCATAGTAGACATTAAAATGATAACATAAAACAGGAGCAACTAAGTCAGATTTTTGTATCATATCATTATTTGCATCATACATATTTATGGAAATGACTGGAACCTAAAATTGTGAAAAGTTAAAAATCTTTAGAAGGAATAAATGACAATTGTGAAAAAAGATCTTTTGAAGGGATTTAGGGATTAGCTCAAAAAAAATCTATGCTTTTTAATTTCTCCAAATCTTTCTAATACCATGATGAGAATAGACCCCATTCCTAAGTCAAAGTATGATTAAAGTTTATGAAATTAGTATTGTTTTAATCTTTGATGTGAGCCAGAAGTGCTCATTGCAGCAACAGCAATGTGCCTAGTAATGACTCCTCCTGCAATTCATACGGAGTTAAATGTATCAGTAACATATCTGTATGATTGTATATTCTTTTTTATAAGACCCATTGCTTCTACTACTATTGGAACAGTCTGGATATCCTTCTTCTACATTGTCCTCATTTCTGCCTGCAAATCCTGGTATTTTATGACTTTGTGTCTCTCTGTACATAAGACACTGTAGTCACTGGGACAACAGTTTCAATGATCAATGCTGCATTTGTCTTCTTTTCATGGACTCTGTATCTGGTTTTCTCGCATCAGTTTTTTGAACTGTTGCTAATGTGTGATCCCATGTGATATAAACATCATTTCAGTAAAGCTTTGTGGCTCACGTTTTCAGTATTTTTCAGCTACTTCAATATTATACTTTTTTGCATAATCCACAGTCCAACAGTCTTAGAGCTCTTGCCTAGTCTAGTGCAACAGTCTTGTCACATTCTTATGCCTTTCAGTATACAGTCCTGCCATTAGTAAATGACAACCAGTAGCAAAATGCGCAATTGTTTCCAATTTTGTTTTACACAACTTGCATTTGTCTGGTTCTCCTACATGTTCAATGGACTTTGTAAACCAACACATATGTGGTCTACTATCTTGGGTTGGGAATATTAACCTTTTGTCTTTTAATTTAAATTCACCTCCCCTTAACCATTCCTGTGTTCGGTCCTGAACAACATGAGTTTGTTCCTAGAGTTTTCTATGCTTACAACTTTATTTATGCATTTTTCACATTTCTTGCCTTCTCATCTGATCCTTCACCTTATATTCTTTCTTTTTGTTATTTGGCACATTCAGTTGCTGTCTGATTTTTACCTACTTCTGGTTTGATTTCCATTCCCACTTGACACTGATATACTTCTGCCAAACTAAGCAGGGAAGTCATCTTAGACTTATTCTCCTCATGTTTTAAAACTTTCTCTACATTTAGGTCTTGTGAGATCAGTAGATATGTATGCAGTCCTATGATTGTAGATCTATTAATGTAATAAATTTCAAGGAGGCCCATACCTTCTTCAGAACAGGGAATATATATATATATCTTGGTATACACTGATTTTTTTAAATCACTTGATAAGCATGAGGCATCCTTCTTGTTTTCCAGTCCAACTGATCCAGCACCTTTTGGCTCCAATCACTCACTCCAAAACTGTAAGTTAGGATAGGAAGAGAAAATGAGTTAACAGCTTGGACTTTGTTCCTAGATGTCAATGCTATTTTCAGTATTCATTTTAGTCTTTTAAAATATTTCTAAGTTTTATTTGTATTTGTTCATGTTTTATTGTTGATCCTTCATCAGTTTCCAAATATTTATACAGTCTCTCTCACTCAAGTTCTTTTATATCACATTCCTGTCCCAAACTGATGTTTTCTTGGTGCTGTAGCTTTCCTGATTTAAAGGTTGCTTTTGCACATTTATCAAGACCAAATGACATAGGATCATAGGAGATTACTAGGCTATTGACACAGAGGTCATTTCAAGCCTAGCTGTTTCTTCCCAATGTAATACCATAGCAATGCTAGTCAATACTCATGATTGCATTTAGTAATGACTGCCAATGTCCAAGAGGGTTGTGGGAGCTATCCCCCATAAGAATTTATGGTGCCCCATCCACTTGTCCAGATTCCTCTTGAACAGTGTCATACAGGTGCTCTGTTTCTGATAAATTGGTAGCCTATTCCAAAGATGTGGCAGTTGCTGGGAGACAAATCTGTCCCTCCAGCATGTCTTATTTACATTGTAGGCCATATTTAGGTCTCTGGAATGGATAGTCCTAGTCCCATTTGATTTACAGATATGTAGAAAGTTCATAAGGTTTGGATCTGAGATTGCTCTATAAGTCTCTCCTAAGAATTCTATATGATGCAGAGTATAGTGACAGGGACTTTAGTCGGTTTGTGTAAGGCAGGTGCTGGAGTCCCTTGATCTTCTTTATTAGAAATGTCTAAGGTCTCTTCAGTTGCTGAACATGCCAAATGAGGCATTATACTCAATTATGGGTTGGATCAGTGCAGCATATAGACAAGTTATAACCTCTTTTGCTCTCAAGGTGATGCCTTTACTAATCAAGTGTGCTATGTAAAAAGCCTTCCTTACTACAGTAGACACATGACAGTCGAAGTTAAGGTTGCAGTTAAATTGTGATCCCAGTTCCCTTGCCACTTTGTGGGTACTTAGGGTATTATTGTTGATTTGGTAGTATGAAGGGACATTGCTTGTGCTGAAAGGAATGATGATGCATTTCTTTGTATTCAGTTTGAGACCATGACTAAGACACCAGTTGTTGGTCTGTTTAAGACCCTCCTGACAACATTTGGGGATTCAGTAATTGCACCCAGTTTGCAGTCACCCACAAACTTGGTCAGCCACAACCCCTTAGTTTTGAACTGAACTTCTGAGAAATATATACCAAAGAGTAGGGGGGCAGCAGTGAACACTGTGGCACCCCATTGGTGACAGGTCTGCTGGTTGATGTGGAGTCCCCCGCTTTGATAGTGTTTGCCTGGTTTATGAGCCAGTTGGCAACCTATCTTACAACAGAAGGATTTACATTCAGTTTGCGAAGTTTATAAGTAATGCACAAGTGTGGGATTGCATCAAAAGCCTTTGCCAAGTTAAGGTATGCAATGTGCACAGATCTGCACTCATCAATGGCCCTGGTCGCATTTTCAAAGAAATTCACCAGATTTAACAGGCAAGATCTGCCTTTGATGAAGCAGACTAAGGTAGAGTCCAGGGTTTGCAGGTTGCCTATGTCTTTCTTTATGAGATCCATAATGATACATTCCATGGCTTTACAGATGAGGCCAGTTAGACTTACTGACACAGGTCTGTTGCTAGGCACCTTTGTGGAAGAGATTAACTGTTGCTGTTCTCCATTCCACAGGAAGAAAGCTTGTGGTTAGGCCATGATTGAAAAGGATACTTAATGGTGATGCTAGTTCATGTTTTAGAATGTTTAGAAGACAGCCAGAGATTCTGTCTGGTCCCATATAGGTGATGTTTTTTGCCTTGGACAAGGCTTTCATGACCTGCTCTTCAGATATGTAGGGTGGAGGGAAGTTTGGGGGAAGGTTTGTGATAAGTTTGGAGCGAATAAGGGAGTGAAACTTTCACCAGACCTATCCACTAGCAGGTTTACTATCTGTGTGTGTATGATGCTGTTGGTCACTAGTTCTGCACATGCTTGGGTCATACCTTTTAGGCTACATATGTAACTGTAAAAGGCCTTATGGTTAAGCTTCACTGTGCTTGCTAAGTTTTTCTCAAAGAAACCTTTAGAGGATTTGGTAAGTTGTCTTATTTGCCTGGTGAGCCTGAGGAAGGTACTTTTCCATTGTGGGGACTTTGCCTTTGTTTTCATTGACAGCAACTTTTTGTGTTTATTGTAAAGTTTGTTGAAGCTGGATGTCCACCATGGTAGCTTGATTTTACTTGGGACTCTTGTTTTGATTATTTTTAGTACAGCCAAGTCTATACACTTATGCTAGTAATTGTACATGCCTTTAGTGTAAGATTTGGTGTAGTTACCACTTCCAATTAGGGGTGGGGCTTGGAACATATTTATACATTCACCTAGGAGGATATAATTTACTTGGTGCATAGGTTCATAGGTGTGTACTAGGCTAACGGCCCTGGAGCCTATATAAGCCTAGCCCAAGAAGATTCCCTGGCATCATGCCCACAAAGTTAGTTCCCAGTGCCCCTGCCAAGCAAAGACACTGAAGTGATCCCTGGGATGAACTTCCTATTGCCCATCCACTTGTCAAGATTTCTCTTAAAGAGGGCCAGTGAAGTGCTCTGCTTGACGGGAATGGAAAGTTTGTTCCAGAGTATGGGAAGTCCCTGGGTTAGGAACCTGTCCCTCCACTATGTTCTGTTTATTGTGGTAATGAGGTTTAGGTCCCTAGAGCATGTGGCACAGAGGGATTGGGATTTCTTTAGGTGTAGCATATCTAGCAGCTCTCAGTCAGACAAGGCTTTGTAGGTTAAGCAGAGATCACCTCTAAGTAGGTGATAAGAGACAAAGTATAGCTGGTGTTTTTTGAATCTGTCCATATAGGGCATGTGCCTAAGGCCTAAGATCCTCTTAGAGAGGTATTTTTGTGGCCTTTCCAGTTGTTGTAGGTGTCTAGTGAGGTACATACCAAATGAGGCATTGTATTCTATAATAGGTCTAATGAGGGACGAGTAGAGAGGGATTATGACCTCTTTCTTCCTGGATGAGAAACCTTTTGTAATGAGATACTCCACATAGAAGGACTTTCTGACTACACTGGCAATGTGGTTATCAAAGGAGAAGTTGTTGTCAACCTGGTTCCCCAGGTTTCTTATTACACCTTCAGTGTTTAGTGGACTATGTGGTAGTTCATAGGCACCAAATCTTTCTCAAAGTGAATGATAGTGCAATTTTTGGCATTGAGCTTAAGGCCATGGTTCTGGCACCATTTATTGGTGTCAGTGAGCCTTTTTGTAGAATGTCTACATCAGTTGGAGAAATAGTAATGGCTCCCAGTTTGCAATCATCTGCAAACTTGGTCAGCCAGAGTCCCTTTGTGTTGCCTTGAACTTCAGAGAAGTATATGCTAAACAGGAGAGGACCTAGGACTGATCCCTGTGGGACACCACTTGCAACTGGCCAGTAGTCAGATTTGGAGTCCACTACTTTCACAGTGTGGGTTCTATCAGTGAGCCAGTTGGCAGCCCATCTTATGACATAGGGGTTTATGCCTAGTTTAGTCAGTCTATCTATGATTCTTGAGTGAGGGATGGTGAAGTTTTTTAGTCAAATTTTACCTTTTGTGAGTTCTGCTGTTAGTGCCAGCCCGAAGGTGACCGATTTGTGGTCAGATTTAACTAATGAAGGTCCGACAGTTGCGGCAATACATCTGTTTGACATGTTAGTGAGGACCATAGGCTCATAGGTGTGTACTAGGCTAATGGCCCTGGAGCCTTTACAAGCCTAGCCCATAGGATTACCCTGGCATCATGCCACCCGATCGTAGTTTCCAGTACCACTGTCAAGAAGATCCACTGGAGTGATCCCTGGGATGAATTTTCTATTTCCTATCCACCAATCAAGATTTCTCTTGAAGAGGGCCAGTGAGGTGCTCTGTTTGACATGTATGGGAAGTCTATTGCATAGGATGGGCAGTCTCTGGGTTATGAATCTGTCCCTCCAACACATTCTGTTGATTGTGGTAAAGAGGTTGAGGTCTCTGGAGCATGTGGTGTGGAGGGATTGGTATTTCTTAACATGTAGCATTTCTAACAGAGTTGGGTCAGACATAGCTTTGTAAGTCAAGCAGAGATCACCTCTAAGTAGGTGATATGAGACAGAAAATAGTTGGAGTTTTTTGAGTCTGCCCATATAGGACAAGTGTTTTAGGATCCTCTTTGTGAGGTACTTTCTGCGGCCTCTCCAGTTGTTGTAGGTGTCTAGTGAAGTACATGTCAAATGGGGCACTGTACTTGATGACTGGCCTAATGAGGGAAGAATAGAGGGAGACAATGACCTCTTTCTTCCTGGATGCAAAACCCTTAGTAATGAGATGTGCCACATAGAAGGACTTTCTGATCACAGTGGCAGTGTGGTGGTCGAAAGAGAGGTTGCTGTCAACCTGTGTTCCCAGATCTCTTATAACGCCTTCTGTGTTCATTGGACTACCATCGATGTGCTAATTCATGGGAACCGGGTTTTTCCCAAAGGTAATGACGACACATTTTTTGGCATTGAGCTTAAGGCCATGGTTCTGACACCAGTCGTTGGTCTCAGTGAGGCCTTTCTGTAGGATGTCAACATCACTTGGGGTGTTAATAATGGCTCCCAAATTGCAATCATCTGTGAACCTTGTCAGCCAGAGTTGTGTTGGCCTGGACTTCTGAGAAGTAGATACCAAACAGGAGAGGACCCAGGAGTGATCCCTGTGGGACTCTACTCATGACTGGTCAATAGTCTAACTTGGAGCCAGCTACTTTCACACTGTGGGTTCTATCTGTGAGCCAGTTTGCAACCCACCTAGTGATATAGGGGTTGATGCCTAGTTTAGTGAGTTTTTCTATGATTCCTGAGTGGGGAATGGTATCAAAGGCCTTGGCCAGATCAAGGTAGGCTGTATGAACCACCTTGTCTTCATCCACAGCTCTGATGACTGACTCAAATAAGTTGACCATGTTGAGCAGGCATGATCTACTCTTCACAAAAGCAAACTGTGTGGGATCCAGAGTTTGGAGATTCCCTATATCCTTGTTTATTAGGTCCATGATGATGCGTTCCATAGCTTTGCATATCAGACTTGTCAGGCTAATGTGGCGATAGTTCCCAGGGTCTGTAGTCGCTCCTCCTTTGTAGAGAGGGATGGCTATAGCAGTGTGCCATTCAGCAGGGACAAAGCCTGAAGTGAGGTTGTGATTGAACAGGGCACACAGGTGAGGTGCCAGTTCACTCTGTAGTTCATGTAGAATACAGCCAGGGATATTGTAAGATCCCATAGAAGCTGTATTCTTGGACTTGGACAGTGCTGTTTTGACCTGTGCAGCAGTAATACTGGGTGCCTGGCAATCTACTGGTATTGTGATTGGTCTTCTGGGTGGGTAAAGTTGGCACTGAATCTGTCAGCCAGTATATTGACAATATCTGTTGGCTCGGTATAGGAGGTACCATTGTGCAGTAGCTCAGAGCAAATCTGGGTATTGCCGTGGAGGTTCTTTCCATAACTATAGAAGGCCTTGTGGTTGTCTTTACTATCTGCTGCAATTCTGTTTTCATAGCTAGCTTTAGAGGATTTGATGAGGGATCTCAATTTTTTGTTGAGGCTGCTAAGGGAGTTTTTCCAGTCTTGAGACTTCACCTTATTCCACATCAGTTTCCTCCTTCTGTTGTAGAGTTTGTTTATGGCAGGGGACCACCAGATTTGCTTCCTTTTTTTGGAGGAGAGTGTCTTGGTTCTATTGGGCATGGTGAAATCCATGAATTTGTGTTTGTGTTCGTACAGTGCATTGGTGTATGATTCAGCTGTCATGCAACTATTCTCCATTTGCATGGGACCAGATCTCATATGTTTGTTCCTCTTGCCAGGGTAGGAACAATTTGCTCCCAGGCATTTCAGTTAACAAAATCAAGGAAATTTTGTGCTAGCAAGTTAGGGTTAGCATTGGTTTTCCAGTTGATGGTGGGATAATTGAAATCCCCCATAACCAGAGTGTTTGTTAATATTTAGATTGCCTCCAGTTTGGTCAAGTAGGCTTTGTGCATGTCATTACCCATGGAGGGTGATCTATAACTGATTATGACTTGAATGTGGGTCTTATCCACCTTAACCTGAACTTGGAGTAACTCCATGCAGTTCTCCAGTCTAACTAGATGGGAGGTGAATTTATCTCTAATATAGATAGAAACACTGCCTCCTTTGGTTCTCACAGGTTTGTTTTGCAGACTGAAGGTATGGAAAGCATTTTAGCCTTGCAAGGCCGGGGTAATGTCATAGGCCTTGAACCAGGTTTCTGTGTCTGCAAAAACATCTACATCTTCCAGTGATAGAACAGCTCACAGGGTGTGCAGTTTTTGATTTAAGTTCCTAGTGTTTAGCAGCATGACATTTATTTAATCATGACTGCCAAATTTCATGTTGTAAAGTCTGTTTTTGAGACCTTGCCAAAGAAAGGCACTATGGGGGATGCAAGATCCTTTTTCAGCAGCTGAAAGCCTAGAGGTGCTGGTACAAACCGTCTCTGGCAGAGCAGCGAGGTTCATCAACCATGGCTTCCCAGGCTGACAGGAACTGGATTCCCTTTGAATGACACCACAAATGAAGCCAGTTATTGAAATCAATCATTTTTTGTTTATACTGTGATATCATTCTAGGTGTGAGTAGTATGCTGCTCAAGGCTAGGGACATATCTTCCTGGGACACATACTCCGAGAGCTCAATCATCATTCTTTGGAACATTAGATATGACAGAGTCATAATGGTACTTGTTGGCGAGAGACCTGAGTGCATGCATGATCTGACAAATGCTGGCACTGGACAGGCAGCTGACCATGACTTTCTCCTTGTCCAACCTGGTGAGTGGGACATCTGTGCATCTCACTATTGAGTCTCCAATGATAAGAAAATGTGTTTTTTGAGTGTTACGCCTTATGGGTTTGTTAGGTGAGACACTGGTTTTACTATGTGTCATGGGTGCTGTGGGAACTGTGTTAGTTGTAGCAGTTTTGTGTTTTGGAGGTCTCTGATGTTTCATTAAGTTTTTTAACCTCTTCACTGTTACTGTTTTGAGTGCGAGAGAGCAGGGATTCAGGATTCTTGGTGTAATACATCTCTTGCACTCTGTACTAGACAGAGATATTAGTGGAGGGTTGTCAGTGTACATGAGGCAATTGCGACACTGCCTCAAGAGACCAAAGTCAATAAGGTTGGCAGGAGAAACAAGGGTAGTCCTACAATCCATAATGCTAGGTTGACTGTTATCACAAAGGGGGTCTTTTCAGGATTGATGAAGGGGGAGCTCAGTGGATGGATATTTCTGCAGTTTTTTTTTTTTTTCTCCAGGTGGTTTAATAGGTTACTGCTCACTAGCAATATTTCTTTGACTAGGAAAGTACTAAGGATGAGGGCTACAGTAATGTGCTACAGCTGCATCTAAAGGAAAAATTGTTAAATTTATCAGTCTGGCTATGGCACAGAACTGTGCAGCAGTGCACGATGCTGCACAATGTGCAAACAAGCAGAAACATGCTCAAACACAAGGCTTAAAATACCATTAGCTAAAAACTTGAACATTTTTTTAAAAAGGTTCAAAAGGACCAACGAGTATGCTTACTCAATCCGTAGACCAACCACCCTTCACCAGACAAGTCTTAATTAGCACACTCCTCTCACTTGAGTGCAGATGGGCTTCTTCCAATAAAAGATGGCCTGGAAAACATGCACATAACAGCCACTACAAACAGGCCCAGATGCATCAAAACTGTATCTGGACTATGTTACAGTTACACGTTACCCTAGTTTCATTGGGAAACACTAGAGAATGTTTAACACAGCAGAAAAATAAATAGCAGCGAGACACTAAAAAAATTTAAAACAGCAGAAAATCAGCAAGGAGACTAAAAAATATTTGAAATGGCTCACAAATCAGTTATTTTAACACTGCTCGGTGGGGAAAACCACAACAGACAGAAGAGATTGCTTTGCAACAGTAAAAAGTACCAGCAAATACTTAAACAGTGAAAAAAAGCAAAAAGGCCTTTGTAAACAGTGAAAACATCAATAAAATATTACTTAACAGGCACAGTAAGGCAGACAATAGCAGTACAAAAGTGTAGTTTAGCACTCCGTATATAAATACAGTATTAAAGTAGGTGACATTCATATATCACCTGAAAATGTTTTGACCACTTGGCATTTGTGCTTTCAGTTCCTCATCTGATGAACTATACAGTTTTAAATGATCTACAGAAAGAAGATGACAAGTCTTTATACTTTGTTGTTTTTGAGGAGCCAAATTGTAGCCATGAATTAATCTAAGTAGATAGCTTAATGAGTTAAGGGCAAGACAAAAGAGCAGCAGTGACAGAGAGTCATCCTGGAATACCTCCCTTTGAATTGTTATCCCTGGAATAATAATTTGCCGTTTATCATGGCTTAACTGTGAAGTGATTTGCCACTGTTTCATGGCTACTGTAATGTAACCAGTGTAGGATTTATCTTATACATTCTTAAGCACTCTTATCCATGAATGTGGGATCCTGTCAAATGCTTTTTTGTAGTCGGTTCAAGCCATAGTTAGATTCTTGCCTTTGTTAGTTTTCCATTATGACTTTAACAGCAAATGATGCTTTGTTCCATATGACTCTTTTTTGTTACACTTTTGTTCTATTGTCACAACTGAGTTTTTTTCTAAGTGACTATAAACTCTGTTGGCATCAATTCCAGTGTATAGCTTATACATAGTCAGAAGGCAAGTTATTGGTCTATAGTTTTTAGGATAGCTTGCAGGTTCACACTTAAATAGGAGCACTGTTTTTCCTGTTGTTAACCAGGTTGGTGCCTGTTTGCGATGTGCATATAAACAGATCTTACTAATGGCTAAATCTCCATTTAAAGATGTTAGTACTTTTAGCCAGAAGTCAGGTACTGCATCTGGGCCTGGGCTTTCCAGTTAGGAGCTTTTCTTCAATCTCTCTGGTCTTTACATCATCCCATTTCATATCCTGTACATTTAAACTTCTTATTCTTTATTTTGCTTCTTCTATCCATTTAGCATCTTTGTTACGTTCCACAAGATCTTCATAGATATTAAGGTTCATAGGTGTTTACTAGGCTAATGACCACAAGGGCCTTTTTAAACCTAGCTATGCATCCCAAATCTCTAACAAGTTCTTATGCCCTTGATAAGTGTAAGCATGGGCCTGGGAGATGAACCATTTGAAGGTTACGTGTGTCCATCAGAGACAGAGGTGCCAAACCAGGGATGAATTTCCAGTTTCCCATCCAGTTGTCCAAGTTGCACTTGAATTGGGTTGGGAAGGAACTCTGCTTTACATAGATGGCGAGCCTGTTCCATAAATGAGGTAGTCTCTGGAATACATACCTATCTCTCCAGCAGGTCCTATCTATATCACAGACAAGGTTTAAGTTTTTAGAATGGGTAATTCTGGTGCTGTTTGTTTTGTGGATATGCAGGAGGTCCATCAAAGTGGGGTCTGACAATGCCCTGTATGCCAGGAACAGATCACCCCTCAAAAGCCTGTAGGTGACAGAATACAGGGATAGGGCCTTAAGGCAGTCTACACAGGACATATTACCTACGCCGTGCATTCTTTTAGAAGGAAACCTCTTTGGATGTTCCAGTTGTTGGACATGCCTGGTTAGGGACATACCAAAGGGGGCATTGTACTCAATGGTAGGTCTGATAAATGCCGAATACAGTGGAACAATGTAAATAACATGAAGGAAAGCAGGAAGCCAGGAGTAGGTACACCACTGTTTTATTAAATCAAATAACTATAAGCGCTTTCGTCAAGTTCATTACAAGACTTCACCAGATAAAAAATGAGCTGAAAAGTCAAGTTTAAAAATCCTTCCCATGTCACATGATCCACCCCAAGTTAATTAACTGATTAACTAATTAACTGATTAAAATCAACAGTATATGTACAAAAGAAAACAAGGAAAAGAAATCACATTATGCAACATCTTAAAACACATACATTTAAAACCTTAAAACCATAAATATGTATATATATCATTATGTGAAGAACCATAATAACCAAACATATCTAAGTTGTGCCTTCATTTTTAGTACACAACCAATAGATGCTAGTTAATTTAAACCAGGAAAACCCACAGCATTTAAACTTAATATCCAGTATTTTCCAGAAACAACTGCCAAGGTTCATCCCTTTTAATCCATTTGACCTGCTCAATCACAATGAATTTAAAATAATGTTGAGGAAATTCTAGGATGTGCCTATAAACTGCATTTGTAGTTTTTTTTTACTTGTATGTCATAATTATGTTCATAGATGCATTGCTTAATCATTCGGTCAGTCCTGCCAATATAAAAGGCAGGACATGACTGACACAATGCCCCATAAACTACCCCGGTACTGTTACAGTTGTAATGTCCTTTTATCATAAAGCTGAAACCATTAATTTCAAACAGTTCCCCCACATAAATGAATTTACAAAAATGGCACTTACCACATTGGTACATACACCTGACATGGGCATTGTCAACTTCGATTATAGGTCTTTCCACCAAATTTTTAATGTTGAGTCCCCTTCTCCACACAATAGAAGGTTTTGTGCTAACTTTGCCTCTAACCTCACCATTCCCAGTTAGAATACCCCAGTTCTGTTGTAAGATTGCTTGAATTTGCTGGTGATCAACAGAATATCTGGTAATAAAGGACAGTCTAAAACTAACATTGTTAGTTACTTCTGTCCCATTTCCTTCCCTGTTGAATGTAGAGTTACTAGTAACAGAAAAGTTTTGAGGGTTTATCAAATTTCCAACCAATATGGGTGAATAAATACCCAGCTGTCTCTTAACCACTACTTTTTTAATTTCCTGTACAAATGCTGCAGGGTAGTCCCTCTTTACGCACATGTCTTCCAAAAGACTACATTTCCCAAGAAAGGAATCAAAATTACAGACCATCCTTGCAGCTCTGACAAATTGTCTTTTGACCACCACTTTTTTCTGGGGAGGGGGTGAAAACTGTCAAAATGCAATAATGCATTTGAGTATGTGAGCTTCCTGTAAATGATGGAAACACATCTCCCGTGCGCTACATCCTTTTCTAGTCTTACATCCAAATAACTGATGCTGTCATTCCCCACCACATGTGTAAACTGAAGAAAATTAGTTATGTTGTTTATGTTCGAATTTGATCGAAAGTTTGCTTGTTTGTTTGTTTAATTTAACTGTGGAGGCTGCCCACTAAAGTGTGCTAGCCTGTGTAACTAATTTATCACTGTTTCTGCATTTTCTGTGTGTTTCTACCAAAAAAAAAAACAAAAATACAAAAAAAAAAATCCTTGTTTTCCTGCCTTCCTCGACTAGTTTAGACCAGTTTACAGGCATTGCTGTATTCTGGGCTCTGGTGTAGTTCCTGTGTTGTCCATTACCTTACTTGGATAGAAGGAAGTTTCTTTGCTCACCAGTGGGAGTGGGGAGCCTTGAGCAGCCTACCTGTCCTTGGGGGAAGTGACCTTAGCACAAGAAGCTGTAGTAATTGGTTGTTTGGGACCGTTTCCAGCTCTTTTGTAGTTCACTGTTTAAAATCCGCCTCTGGGTGGTTTTTTCTGGCTATACTGCTCAGACAAGCTCCACGTGGGTTTACAGAGTGGTCCTAGCAGCAGGGAACTCAGAAAAGCGACTACCTTCTGGATTTAAGTATCTTTGCTTTTTTTTTTCACTTGAAATAGCTTCTGTAGCTTACCTTGAACAAGACTGAACTGTTTTTTAACTGATTGCTGCATTATTTTAAAATCTGCACTTAAAGTTACATTTTAGTCGAATTTGATCGAAAGTTTGCTTGTTTGTTTGTTTAATTTAACTGTGGAGGCTGCCCACTAAAGTGTGCTAGCCTGTGTAACTAATTTATCACTGTTTCTGCATTTTCTGTGTGTTTCTACCAAAAAAAACAAAAAAACAAAAAAAATCCTTGTTTTCCCACCTTCCTCGACTAGTTTAGACCAGTATACAGGCATTGCTGTATTCTGGGCTGTGGTGTAGTTCCTGTGTTGTCCATTACCTTACTTGGATAGAACAAAGTTTCTTTGCTCACCAGTGGGAGTGGGGAGCCTTGAGCAGCCTACCTGTCCTTGGGGGAAGTGACCGCAGCACAAGAAGCTGTAGTAATTGGTTGTTTGGGACCATTTCCAGCTCTTTTGTAGTTCACTGTTTAAAATCCGCATTTGCACGGCTTTGCTCGGTTGTGCGTATACAGCGCCGGTTAAACAAGGTTAAACTTTTTCTGGCTCCGCCAAGTCTGTTCTTCAAATTTTCCCTTAAGGAAGCTCTACTCTTAGTATAACCAGACTACTCACTGTATTATAAGCCTAGCACTTGTTCTCAATACTTCTCTTCTAAGTAAGCACTCTCGTACTAAGTAAAGCACTACATCTACTTACCATCCCTGTGAATGCCCACTTCCCTTAAAGGTATACCACTCCCTTATACTGTTCTAGCATGTCAAGTGGTAGATTACTGGCGTCGTCTCCAGTTCAGCTGGTCAATCTGGGCATCTTGAGACAATGCTACAATTGTCTCATGTACACAGACAACCCTCTCCTCCTCCCAACAAACACAAATACATGTGAGAGATGCAACTATATAGCCAAACTGGAGGCTGAACTCTCTCAACTCAGGACTGGCATGACCAGACAGGAGGAGATGGCAACCACACACACAACAATCCCAGTCCCACATAGACCTACCACAACTGCAAACCAAACACATAAAAACACAAAGACTCGGAGGCTCTAATAAAAAACTTACCAAAACAACAGAGGCTCCCAAAGCAGACATCCAAAATTCCACCACCTCAAAACAAAACACATGCAACACATACTTCAATAAATCAGTGTGTCAACTAATCGCAGCCCTTAAGGCCAAACACCTCGCCTGATACACTAGTAATAGGTGACTCCATAGTCAGACACACTGATGTTCCACTGACCAGGCTGAACAAGGAGAAGGTGACTGTGAGCTGTCTATCGGGAGCTAGGATACGCCACATAACACACGCACTCAGGTCACTCCAAAGCAAGTACAAATATGACTCCGTCATTGTCCATGCTGGTGTGAATGACCTGAGACATACCTCCCTGGACTACATGAAAAGAGACATAGAGGAGCTCTCCGATTATGTAGCCCAGGCTGGTATGACCCTGACCCTGAGCAGCATCTTGCCCTCACCAAGAATGATACCACAATACAAAGACAAGATGATCAGCTTTAACAATTGGCTTAAGTACTGGTGTCATTCTAAGGGGATCCAATGTCTGTCTGCCTGGGATGATATGTTGGATAAGCCACGCTGCTTCGCAAGGGATGGCTTACACCTGTCACCACTGGGCTTCCGGATATTGGCTAAGGCTCTTGCCACCCCCATAGTGCCTTTTTTAGGCAAGGCTCAAAAGACAAACCCACCTCCTTAGAAAACAAAAATGGAAAAAAACTAAGGGTAATGCTGCTCAACGCCAGAAGTCTAAATCTCAAGATGCAGGCACTTGATGCACTCCTCAGCATGGAGAACATCGACGTCTGTGCAGTAACTGAAACCTGGTTCAGGGCTCCTGAGAGCACCGCAGCTCTACCAGGCTATACCTTGTATCATGCTTTTCGGCCCCAACCCGGGCCGAACCACAAAGGGAGGGGGAGTGTCCATATTCATAAAGGACACCCACACCTTCAGATTAGTAGCAACACATGAAGCATCAGAGACCATACAGGTGCAACTAACCATAGGCAAAACTGCTATACAACTGGTAGCATGTTACAGACCACCCTCCCAATCTCATGAACCCCACTCAGCCTTCCTGAAGACATTGGAGGATATGAATGTATCACAAAATACCATCATACTGGGAGACTTCAACTACCCAAACATAGATTGGGTACATTATTCTAGCCCTAATACCCTATCCCAAAGGTTCCTGGAATTCATAAATTCAAATGCACTGGAACAACTAGTCACCTCTCCCACTAGGGGAGATAATATACTAGACCTGATCATCACAAACATGGGGACAAAATGCTCCACACCTAAGGTATACCCCTCACTAGTGAGATCTGACCACAAACTAATCACCCTGGATATACATATCCCACCACCACCCCCAGCACAAAAGACCACAGTGAAAAACTTCTCAAAAGCAGACTTCACTCTTCTTAAGACTGAGATGGTATTCTTTAAGCCCACTGTGCCAGTGGATACCACATCCCACAATGCCGAATCCTTCACAAATGCTTTCTATGGACATCTCCAAGAATGCATGGATCATGCAATCCCAAACAAATCCAAGTCCCTCTCCACCAAATGTAAGCATCATGTCTGGTGGACCTCAGCCATAAACAAATTGTATAACAAAAGAAGGAAGCTACTGCACGTCAGAGCGAAATCCCATGAAGGGAAGACATCTCTGATCAACATTAGCAGAAAACTATGTTCTCTCATAAAAACATCCAAGGCAAACTTTGAGAGAAAAATCTCTAAGGACACTAAAGATAACCTCAAAGCCTTCTTCAGCTATGTTAGAAACCTGGGCGGAAACCCTCAGATATGCTCAGAGTTGGTTCACAACAACAAAAAATACACTGAACCCATCAGATATTGCTAACATTCTGGCTGACAGGTTCAGTGCAAATTTCTCGCCTCCTTCGCCCCCAAAAGAAAAAAATACTTATCTCAGCTGAATGTAATCTCCTTGTCATCTCAGATGTCCAAGTGAGAACCGCCCTAAACAAAGCAAAAAACACAGCATCAATGGGACCTGACGGTATCCTGGGGTGCGTGTTACGTGAACTCCAAGAGGAGCTAAACCCACACATAAAAATGCTATTTAACCTTAGCCTTACTTCGGGATATGTACCTGAACACTGGCGTACAGCAACAGTGGTCCCACTCCACAAGGGGGGTGCCTCTACAGACCCTGGAAACTACCGCCCCATAAGCTTGACTAGCCTGGTCTGCAAAGCTATGGAAAGAATCATTATGGAACTCATAAACGGAGACATAGGGGACCTACAGACGCTTGAACCCACCCAGTTCGGCTTTGTAAAGGGCAGATCCTGCCTTTTAAACCTTGTTGACTTTTTCGAAACAGTCACTAGAGCCATTGATGAGGGCAAAGCAGTCCATACAGCATACCTGCACTTGGCTAAGGCCTTCGACACAATACCCCACTCAGGCATCATAGATAAGCTAAACAGCTTAAAAATAAACCCTTATGTCACTAGATGGGTTGCAAACTGGCTAAAGGACAGAACCCATAAAGTTAAAATTGCTGGAGCAATGTCAGACTCAAAGCCAGTCACAAGTGGTGTCCCACAGGGATCTGTCCTGGGACCCCTCTTGTTCAGCATTTATTCAGATGTGAAAGCAAACATGGGAGGGTTGTGGCTGACAAAGTTCGCAGATGACTGCAAACTAGGTGCCATAGTCGATACACCAGCAGATACACACATCCTACAAAAAGGCCTCACTGAAACGGACAACTGGTGCCGTAGTCACGGCCTTAAACTAAATGCCAAAAAATGTATAGTTATCCCTTTTGGAAAAAACAAAGTACCCACAAATTATCACATAGACAGCAACCCACCGAGTATAGAAAAAGTAATCAGAGACCTAGGGACCCAAGTAGACAGCGACCTCTCATTTGACACCCACGTTGCCAAAGTGGTTAGAAAAACATTCTACCTTGCACACCTCATCATGAAGGGTTTCACATCCAGATCCAAGGATGTCATTGTACCCCTATATTCCTCCCTCATCTGACCCATGATTGAGTCTTCTTCTTCTTCTTCTTTCGGCTTTTTCCCGGTTAGGGGTCACCACAGCGGATCGCCTTGTCCGCACATTGAATGGCAGTGGAGTTTTACAGTGTCAAGTTGCCAGCCCGGCGCCCAACCTTCCACAGAAGGCACACTCACACGCACACCTAGGGCCAATTTAGAGTGTCCAATCCACCTGCAGCATGTCTTTGGGATGTGGGAGGAAACCGGAGCACCCGGAGGAAACCCACGCGACCACAGGGAGGACATGCAGACTCCACACAGAAGGCAACCCAGCCGAGGATCGAACCGGAGAACCTCTTGCTGTGAGGCGTGACCCATGATTGAGTACAATGCCCTATTTGGTATGTACCTCACCCGGCACTTGCAACAGCTGGAGAGACCACAAAAGTACCTCACCAAAAGGATCAAGGGTCTCCAACATATGTCTTATTCTGTCAGACTAAAGAAACTTCAGCTCTATTCAGTAGCATACCGCCTGCTCAGAGGTGATCTCTGCCTGACGTACAAGGCCATGTCCAATCAGGATCTGATGGACATGCTCCACCTCAAAAAATCCAAATCCATCAGGACCTCGAGAGCTAAAGACTTAAACCTCGGTACAAGTATGAATAGGACATGCTGGAGGGATAGATTCATAACCCAGAGGCTTCCCATGCTTTGGAACAGGATCCCAGTTCGTATTAGGCAGAGCCCCTCACTGACTCTCTTCAAGAGAAATCTTGATGAGTGGATGGGAGATCGTAAGTTTACCTCAGGGTTCACATCTGTGTCACTGCTAGACAGGGGCACAGTAAACTAATTCTATTATATAAGGGGGACCTTCACTTTGTCACTACTAGACAGAGGCACAGTATTCTAGATTTATTCTGTACATTTTTGTATCATTTCATGGGGTGGCAAAAGCAACATCACTATGGCTAGGCTTACAGATGCCCCAGGGCAGATAGCCTAGTACTATACTATGAAACTATGAAACTATATAATCCATGAAATGAATAACACCTTTGTTATCACCCATCCAAATGAAAAACAAACCATCCAAGTATCTCAAGTATAAAATACAGTCATTAAAGCCAGAATAACCAAATAGAAATCTTCGTTCCCACTCACACATGACAATGTTGGCATAAAGTGGCCCACTAGAGGCTCCCACAGCAACACCTTTTTGTTGAAAAAAATACTGTTAGTCAAAATAAATATAATTATTTTTCAACACAATTTCCATCATTGCTGTATAGGTGTTGATACAGTCTTGTTCAATCTTTTTCCTAAACACTCACTGCACCAATCCAACCCAATGTCATGTCGAATTACAGTGAATAGATCTTTTACATCCACTGTAAAAAATATGAGACCACTATCAAATACAACACTATTACATTTGGAAAAAAATTCCATGAATCAATACAGAGATATACCTCTTAATAAATTTTTCAGTTTAACATCCAAAAAGTTTGCAATGGGAGAAGTGACAGAGTTACGAGCATTCACAATTGGACAGAATGGTGGGTCCATAATCTGTTTATGTAATTTAGGAAGTCCACAAATAGTGGGGAAAGTAGGGGCATCCATTTTTAAATATTTGTATTCAGGTAAAGAAATACTTCTTTCCATGAGCACATGAGCATATCACTTAGCTGAGCCTTGATCCTATTATAGTTGATATTTACCTCATTCCTAGAGACTTGACAATACGTGTTAGTAAATGAAATCTTGTACATACTTTCAACATAATCTTGTACATGAAGAATCACAACTCCCCCACCCTTGTCAGGTTGTATGATCCTGACTTTTTGTTGTCATATCAAGGACAATATTTCCCTTTCCTCAGGTTTTAAATTGCTTGAGTGGGCATAAGGCCCTTTAAATGAAGGTCTAATGTCAAATTTACAAACTTTCTCAAAGAATTAAAGGTTGGGGTGAGTTGGTGGGTTGCAAACACTAGAAAGTCTCAAGTCATTGTTGAGGTAAATCCCACTGTTAATAAATAAAATACTTAAATTCATTTTGTGATCAAAAAGTTTTAAATCCAGAATTAACTGAGAAAGATTAGATTTAAAACAAGGGACAAAAATAAGCCCCTTGTCAAATACATCAGCAATCTCACCAGAGTACTGATAAGAGCTGTAATTAAATACCTTAAAGTCCCCGGTACTATTGAATAGAATGCATGGTTCACTGCTGTCATCAGGCCTAAGCCCTTACATTATTAATTCCATGTTTGGCTCCATCTCTAACCCCTCAGCTGGTTGTAGGATGAATTCCTCCTCTGTTGTCCATATTGGTTCCAGTGTGGTTTCATTTCCCGGTCCATGTTCTGATACAGTGGAGCAATGACTTACTTGGACTTAGATGCCATACTTTTGTTTATAAGTTGTGCAACATAGAATGATTTTCTGGATGAATTTCTCCAAAATATACATATTTCTCCTTTTTTGGTTGTGTTTCAGTTCCTTTTGACTTGTTTCCCAATTCTCTATAAAACTTTTTTACTCTTCTATCAGTGACACTTCTTGTCTTAAAATTGCTTTATAGTCTCCACATGACTTGTATAATGTGCTATAAGTCTTATTGTTAAAAACAATATGAACGCATACATCAGCCAAGTAACATGTTTTAAAATGCATAGTTTGCAGTCCATTATATCAATGAAAATGTTGACATTGATAAAATATGATAAATCAAATTACATTTCTCAAGCAACCATCTTGTGATAAAGGAGTGCTGTCAGTAAAGCAGCTCTATCATCAGAAAGCAGATTTATTAAACTTTGCTCCATTATGCTAAGTGAACTTGTGTGACAAGCGGCCATGTGCAGGGTTTGTGCAATTCAAAAAACCCAGCTACATGATGTGGCTAAGCCAAGTAATGTGGTTGACTGTGTTATATGATAATGACTGCATAGTGATGATCTTTATATGATAATGAGGCAAAATAGAATGACAGCGTCATTCAAAAATGTTTAAATGCTATGTGGCAATGCTGTGCCCTCTTTAGATTTAGATTTAGCCAGATGCCCTTGTTCAGCCAGACTACATAGTGCAAATATGCTTGGGGTTGCCAGAGCCATTGTAAATATATATCTGTAGGAAGATCTCACTGCAGTTATGTAGCCTGACAGCATGCAGTGTCACTCCTGGAGGCATAGGGTCACAAAACCATGCTTAATTCTTCATACTGCCCAAGATACCAACATAGTGAATCATTACCATTTTCACTGTGACAACCATACAAATTCTGGAAATATATCAGCCTTGTTTGTTAATTTTATTAGAATGCAATTCACTAACATTCATGCTTTATGGCAATATATATGTTGCATTTAAGGTGAAGGAATGCTGGGGGAATCTTCAGAATTCTTTTAGTTGGATAGGGAGAATATAAAGAATATGGTAGGTTTGGAGGTAGTAAGACAACTTGTTCAAAATTTTTTTGAGGATACTAGTTAAGAATCATACTTATATAGGTTCATAGGTTAGTACTAAGCTAACTGTCCTTGCGAGCCATTTTAAGCCTAGCCAATTATCCCTTGTGAGACTCAAACCCTGCACCTTGTGTTTGTAAGGCAAACACCTTAACCAGTAGGCCACCCTCCCAACCCCAAATCACTACCAACTGTAACTGGGGCTGCTGATGAGGCACTGTTCAATTATAACAGCAGATGGGGCAGTATCAGTTACAACTGTAGCTGTACCATCAGATGAGCAGGGGAGAGGAACCTTTGGACTGAGGAAGCATGGCATGAATTTGTACTTCCACATAGGATGGAGTTTGAATATAGCTTATTAAGAGATCAGTATAATAGAAGAATTAGAGCAGATGTAAGAGTTTTAAAGTTTCCTAAGGGTAAAAATTATCTTGAATGTCATGAAACCTTAACCACTTGAGTCACAGTGGATCACCAACATACTGAGGTCTATGGAGGTATTAGATAAACCTTCTTTTTACAGTGTTGACAGAGTAGAAGAGACAATTATGGAAAGGTGGACTTTAAGGGCAGATGTGATATGGGCTGTGATTAGGACTAGGAAATATAGAATCTTTACAAGGAAATATCTGTACAATTTTTTTTCACTCCCAGATATTTCACTTAGATTAGTTTAAGCATAATGCTATGCATTTTCAAACAGTTTCATGCATTTTTAAACTGTTTATACATTTTAGAGTGTTTTTTCATTTGTTGTTTACCCCATACCAACAAGATATTTATTCCTAGATTTTTAAGCTCCTACTTGTTTGTTTTAGTCAATGGATCTACCCACAAACAGTTATTTGTTACTAATTATTTCATCAACATATTTACTGGCAAGCAATAGTGTTGTTTGTTCAATTAGCTGCATGTATTTAAACTTCATATTTTTTAGTATTTATTAGTTCTGATGAAGTCTTGA
Source organism: Protopterus annectens (assembly GCF_019279795.1). Taxonomy (NCBI): domain Eukaryota; kingdom Metazoa; phylum Chordata; order Ceratodontiformes; family Protopteridae; genus Protopterus; species Protopterus annectens. The sequence goes on along the minus strand of NC_056738.1, from coordinate 537,359,453 downwards.
GGGGACGAAAGTGAGTAACCAGTTGTTTGTACTTGAAATGAAGTCTGTTTTATTTATTACTCTGGTGCTTTACATTTTTGTTTTACTACTGCCCAAATATTGAAGCTTTACCTAGGGGTTTATGTCTAAGATTATTCAATCCTTAGACAGTGCATTACCAGTGTTTATCTTTGCTGTGTTCATTGGATTCACTATTCATTTGTTGGGTTCGCTTCATTACACAACACAAGCTTCTTGTACTTGTTATTAATTCCTTGGCTGCACATTCACACACCATTCACAGTGTGTTACAGTTTTGTACAAATATTGTTATACTCACGTAAGACTAAAAATGTTTTTTGTAGTGGACCTAGTGTATTCGGAATATAACACCTGGTAGTGGGGAGTCTGACAACTTATGTATTAGGGATCTCCACATTTAAGTTCTTTAAAACAGGAGGTTGAGAATATTGCTAAATATGTTCTAGTGGTTGATATTAAGTTTACAAAAGATTTACCTTTTGGGCCCTAATATAGTCCATGAAATAGGTAGGCCAAAGTATATAGTGTTGATGTTGGGTATGACTGTGGTTAGGAAATTATCACTTAGTACTGGAAATGTAGACAAAGACATCATCCCAGTAAATTAAGACAGATACTTTCAGAACTGATGGAGGAATAGGAATTTGTGATATTAATGTAAATAGGCAAGGGTCTAAGTTTAAATTGCTAAGTATGTGGCCTATTTGGGTTTGAACATTGAAAAAATGTCATGGTAACCAAAGTTAGTTGAGGATTATACTTCTGGGGATGGAAATGAGATTCTATATGCTGCTTTTGCTGAACATGTCCATTCAGGAGTGGTTCTTGGGTTTTTTAAATTGCTGGTTTTTATTTATGTATTCAATTTTGTGTTTTGCAGTAGGTAGTATGATTTCTGAATTCATAAAGTTATTTCAGTTTATGTATGGTGTGCACTATGTTAATGCTGTGATAGCTTTGGTTTCTGTAGGTTTTTGAATTGTTGTAATTAGCTTGTGTAATAACATTCTCTCTCTAGTGCTTCGGATGCAGACCTGGTGAACCCTCTTTGACCAACACAGAATAGTCCAGCTGGGCTGAGAGGAGAGTCTAAATAGGAATCCCTCAGTGTTTAGTGCCCCTGATCTATGTCTGACTGACTAGCTGACTCCAGGAGCCACACCCTAAACTAGGCAAAGCAGACAAACAAGCAATAGGATCAGGGGGCAAAAATAATATGAACTCACCCAGATATACACATATGGTGGAATGCAGGGACATGCCTCTCAGAGGACTGAAGTCCACCATGAAAATGGAGGACTAGATGAAGGTAACTCATGCTAGTGAGGGAAAATCCTTACTCCTTGGAAACCTACGAAAAGACGTAATGGGTGGACATTCCATTAAAATATAATGTCATCTCAGGTAAAACTCCTACAGTCCTTCTGCACATTGATAGGAATTCTCATATTGGTTGATGAGAAGCCATTCTTCTTAAATTTTGAAATATTCACTGGAGAGAGGAACAAAACAAGTATGCATACACAAGGATTGTTTTATTCTAGTAACAAGATGTCTTGTGGTTCAAACTGCAATAGTGAAAAAAGAACTGGTATATCAGGGGATAAGTGTACTTATGCTCTTTATATACAAGACTAAATATATATCATCACAGTCAAGTGCCTATAACTAAACATGGGACCATGCAGACAAAGCTATCAAATGCTGATTAAAGAGATAAAGTATTGTAGTATGCAACGACCTTGATGAAAAATCTGTCATATTTCACTACTAGCTACCATAAATAAGGCCACATATACATGATACTAAAGTTAGCCCAATATCCTGTACTGCTAATTCCATGCTGAACTCTGTCACTGCAATCAGGGTAAAAGTACTGGCGATGAGAATTGCTAGGGACATTCAAAGCTTCATAGCAAGTTCTCAGGTGGGGTTTTTGACTAAAAGAAAGTCTGCAGATTATCTGCAGCTGTTCTTTGCCTTTGATCAATAGACAGGCTTATCTCAAACACCAGCTGCTCTCTTTCTGCGTGTTATCTGCAATGTATTTGAACCTTTGGTGTGAAATTACTTGTTTGAAGTAATTCTCTATTATGGGTTTTAGCTCATGTATTCTGAGATGATTATGTATTGTTTAAATACCTGCCATCAGGTTAAATGTCAAGATGCCAGCTCTATGGAGTAGAAAGATAAAGCCTTAGCTATGTTCCAGACATACCAAATTTAATAGTGGCCCAGATGCTGGAGAAGCTGGTAAGTGGTAAGAGTGACAATAAGCTGATGCCTACTAGCCTTTATCAGAAGGAGGAGGAGGGAATGCATTTTCAGGGCATGAGACTGTTATGCCCATAGGACCACAGCACTGACTTTAATAAGGGCAGTGCATTTTGAGTGGTTTCATCATTGCTGGAAGTGAGTGACACACCTTAGCTGAGGCCCTTTGCAAGATGAACACTGTAATGAGCTACTGGGCACATGCCATGGGAGTTATGGCTTAAAAACAAAATGCTTGTCCTGAAAATAAATGATCATCTCACTCTCCACTGCTCACCACTCACACAAGGAGGAACAAGAGGGGAGAAGGACTCTAATCTCCTAATGGAGTGAATGGGCTAATTGGACAAGCAGATGGAGGTAGTCTGATAGTGACTGGGGCAGGAGAAAAAAAAGTTGTCAATGTGCCCATATTTGTCCTTTAATTTAGATCATAGTTCATGACCGTTGTCCCCTCCTGTCCTTGCAGGCAGTGGAAGTACTCCAGCTGTCTTGAAAAATCTAGAACTAATCATGTAAAACCTTCATATCAAGCATAAAGTGCAGTTGTGTAAAATCTTACCATAACAGTAGATGTTCTTCTCTTCACTGTTGTAGTATTCTTCACTATGGGGATCTTCTGCCAAGGATACGCCAACATACAGTCAGTATACCAAAGCCTTTAGATCTTATACGCATCGTATGTTACATGTTTGCTCCCTATATAGGACATACTGATGCAGTTACCCAGAACTGAATTCCCCCAGTAGAGAAAAGTCTCCATAGGATGAAAGAAGCTGTGCACATCCAGAAAGAGAAAATGCAAATGTAAAAGGAAGATCCTCAGCCAGGATGAAAACAAAAACAAAACTCAAAAGAACAGGGGGGATGGAGGGAGTGACCAGATACTGTAACAATGAAGATAAGGGAATCTATGTTATGGTAAGATTTTACACAACTGTAGTATGTCCTGCTAAGTCACTGTTACAGTATTCTGCACCTTAAGCAGTACAAAACGTGAAGAAAAATATTGGGAGGTGGAAAGCTGGGAAGAGCCCTCAACAAACCTATGCAGCATGGCTCCAGTAAAACCTGCTCTGGCTCTAGAAACCATATCCAATATATAAAGGTTAGTAAAGGTATGCACCCAAGACCAAACAGCAGCTTCAAGTATAGAATTGCTGTCCAATCCCTTGAAGAAAGCACCAGAACAGGCAACAGCCCTAGTGGAGTGAGCTCTAATGGAAGTAGACATTTTCCGTGAAAACAACAACAAAGGGAAATTGCATTAGATATCCAGGAGAAGATGGTTTGCTTACAAGCCGCCAACCCCAATATCCTGGAATGAAAAAAAAAAGCTGGTCAGACTTGCGAATGGCCTTAGTTTTATCCAAATAGTACCTGAGCTGACTGTGCAAATCCAAGGTATGTAGGAGCCTCTCACTAACAGACTGAGGAGAAGGGAGAAATGAAGGGAGTTGTACTCCTTGATTTAAAGACAACTCATTAACCACCTTGGACATAGAATAAGGATTAGTACAAAGGGACACACTGTCCTTGTGAAAAAAAACAAAAAAGGAAGGATGGCCATAAGGCCCTGAAGCTCAGAAACCCTCCAAGCAGAAGTAAGAGCAAGTGATAAGAGAGTTATTCAGGTACAATATTGCAGAGAAGCTGAACCTGCAGAGTGAAAGGAAGCCTCAGTCAATTTTCCTAAAACAAATTTAAAGTCCCAAGGAGGAAGGAAGTAAAGTCTTCCTTGGGAGCCTAAGATCCAGGACACCTTTAAGAAACTGTTTGACCTCAAACTGAGAAGCAAAAGGAGGCTTCAATGGCAGACAGGCAGAAATAGCTGACAAATGGGCCTTAACAGACAAATAGACCAAGCCAGACTAGAGCAACTCACACAAATAGAAGAAAACCAGAGGGACCCCCACTGAAAAAGGGTTCTGGTTGTGAGCATGACACCAGAAAAAAAATCTCTTCCATTTGGGTATACAAGACATTCTGGTTGACAGTTTTCTTGCCTCTTGTAAAACGCTGAGCACATCCTCAGAAAAGATGTGCCTAAATGGGATCAAAACCCTATCACCCACAGTGTCAGCTGAAGAGTGGACAACTGTGGATAGGTAAGTGACCCCCTTCTCCTGTGTGAAGAAGTGCAACTGGTGAGGTAACATTTGATGATTGCCCCTGGCCAGATGCATTAAGAGGGGAACCAATGTTGTCTTGGACAAAAGGGAGTCACTAAAGAGATGTTTGGGGAGTCCAGATGACTCTTCTGCAGGACTCTTGGAAGTACATGAAGGGGAGGGAAGGGAAAGAAATATCTCCTTCCAAGGAAAAGAAAGGGCATCCATCTTCCACACCAGATGGCATGGCATGCTGGAACAGAAAAGAGGGAGCTGACTGTACAGATGGGAGGCAAAATGATCTATCTGAGGAATAGCCTACCAATGGACTATATCTACAAACACATCTCTGTAAAGCATCTATTTGTGAGCCTGTGTTTTTGACCTGGTCACAGGATCTACCACTAGATTGTGCTCTGAAAGAATATATACTGCCTGAAGAGTTATCTGATAACTGAGATCCAGATCCCAGGCCTGAAGATCCACCCTGAAAAAAGATAAGACTTTGTATCCATTTGCTTGGTGACATACCACATCACTATGGTGTTTTGCATATAAACCTTCAACAGGCCTAGACAGAGCATCGAGTAAAAAGCCTGAAGGGCCAGAGACAGGGCTCTTATCTCTTTGATGTTGATATGGTATGACTTTTGAAGGGGGGGGGCAAAGACCTTGAACTTTCAGGTGACCACAGGAAGGGAAGCCACCCACCCCATGTCCGAAGCATCAGTGAATAGATTTTGAGAAGATACTGGAGGACCTTGGAGGAGGGTAAGTTGTTGAATCCACCACTTGAATTCCCACTTCAGGAGGAAATCTAGAGGGCGGTAATGCTGGAGCCAAATTGACTTGAGGTACCAATGAAGCTTCCCTATGTGCAATCTGACAAGAGGGAGCATTGCAATAGAAGAGTCCATTATCCCCATGGCTAGAAGAAACTCTCTTGCTGGAATAGCATATAGAGGAACAGACTGAAAGAAAGCTGTTAAGGACATAACTTTTGGTGGTGGAAGACAGGCCAACATTGACACTGGCTGAATCCTGCAATCCAAATGCACTTGATCTTGAGAGGGAGTCAGGACAGACTTCTGGAAGTTGATAGTGAACCCCAGACTTTGAAGGAGAGATATGGTGAACTCCAGATCCAATAACAGGCAACTGGAAAAAGGTGCTTGAAGCAACCATTCATCTAGTTAAGGAAAAATCTGAATGCCTTGGAGCCTGCAAAAGGCAATCACAGGAGCTATGCATTTTGTGAATACCCTTGGGGTGGTAGAGAGGCCAAAGGGCAAAGCAGAGAACTAAAATGAGGGGAAAAAACTGAGAAATGTAAACACTTCCCAAAAGGATGGTTAATAGGTATATGAAGGTAAGCATCCTTCAGATACAAGCACACCAAAAAAGCCTGTGGTATTAAAAGAGGAAACAGAATCTAAAGAGTAAGCAGCTGAAACAAAGGAATTCTGAGAATGGTGTTGAGCAAGGAGAGATCTAGAATAGGTCTCCAAGTGCCCTTCTTTCATGGAACCAGGGACATCCTGGACTAGGAACCTTTTCATACCTGAGGAGGAGAGAGAGGTTGAATAGCTCCCTTGTCTAACAGGGATGTAAAAACCTCTGATAAAGGAATAAGTTATTCCAGAAGAGGTTTGTCAATCTCTGAAAAGGAGGGAGAGACTTGCACACTGTTAAGTAACCTTGATGGATGATAGATAGAACCCATAAATCCTAGGTGATGAGATGCCAGTTTGGAAGACAGATGGAGTGCCAAAAAGGACAAGGAAACCTGGACAAGAAGTGTGTGTGTGTGTGTGTGTGTGTGTGTGTGTGTGTGTGTGTGTGTGTGTGTGTGTGTGTGTGTGTGTGCGTATGTGTGTGTGTGTGTGTGTGTGTGTGTGTGTGTGTGTGTTTGTGTGTCTGTGTGGGTGGGGGGGGCAAGATGTCAAAGACAGGCATGCTTGTCAGATAAAGGAGGCTTCTAAATATCAGGGCCCTGACAGGACTTAGCAGGAGCAGCTTACTTAGCAACCTTCTTGCCTTTAGTGGTCTGACAAGGCTGGCTGCAAATAAAAGCAGACCAACTAGGATAGTTCCTGTGGAACAGAGATATGGGACATAAAAATGTGCTTAAGGTCCTGCAAAGATTTACCTTTTTCTTGAACAGATTTCTGATTTCCTGAAGAGACTATTGATTTTTATTTTCCACAGGAGTATCCAACAACCTGGCCTTAATGTCTTCAGGTAATGACTGCAGGTGAAGCCAAGGATAACTCCTCATAACAGACCCAAAGCAGTACTTCTAGAAGAGGCATCATAGCTACACTTGATAGAATGGCAAGCCACCTGAGAGGTAAAACCCAAAATAGAAAGAGCAGAAGATTTTGCTTCAGAATCAGGGAGGTCAGAAAGAACCTGACAAGCTTGGGCAATCAAGTCCAGAGCATCATATGGGTCTGATAACTGATGGCCTGAAAGACCAAAGTAGAAGCAGTTAAACCTTCTTCCCATTTCTCTCCATTCCCTTACTGTCCTTATCTGAAGGCAGAAGTTTGGAAGAGGGCAAAAGTTTAGAAGGCTTGTCAGAGGAGACTGATACCACAGCAGGGTCAGCAGGACAACACTTAAGAATTGACAATCCTCAGGAACCTTATAGAACCTGTCAGTTTCATTGGAGCAGGAGGCTGAGAATCATGAGATGTAGAAGCAGCTAAAAAGGTGTCTAACAAAGCAGCCAGTGCAGGAGGTACTGCAGAAGATTTAGAAGTATCCACCTGAACCAGCTAGATGCAATGCCTCGAAAAGACATCCCTAAAAAGGATACTCAGGACTAGCAGACTCTTCTTCATCAGAACCATAAACTAAAACTGAAGACTTCTGGAAAGAGTAATACAAGGACCCATCATCAGACTCTGAATCATCATTGGAGGGATAAGGTTCCCTATTCCATTTGTAAGGAGTTGAAGTCCAAGAGGGTTTAGGCACATAAACCCCTTGGGTAAGCTTCAGGGTCATTAAAACATTAAACAGACCCTGAGTAAACTCCTGCTGTTCCCTGTGATGATCCTTAAATTGATATAGAAGTATGCATAGTCTTCTGCTTTTTCTTGGTAGGAACATCTGCCCTAACAAACACCAGAGGTTTCAACCATTGACTATATTCAATAAGAGTACCTGGAACCTCTTCCCTGACCAGAATCTGTGGAATCCCTCAAGGGCCCTCCGAGATGATCAACTGCAGTTCCCCCTTGAATTTTGGAGTAGATGCCTGCAAAGTCTCAAATGACATGTGAAAGGAAGTATTCATGCCGGCCTCTGACAAGGACATAACAAATTAATCTGATGTAGATACTAGACAGCCTACAGAGCCATCACTCACTTCTAGAGAAATGTCTGGTGGAGGCTGGACAGCAAAGAATCCAACTGAGATTTTTTGGCCTTCTTATTTAATAGTACCTCAGGGTTATTATATTCTGCCATGCTACCGAGCACTAATAGTTTAAGCCTCTGATTCTCAATGGCCAGGGAAGACAATCAGCTTCTAAGATTCTCAGGCACAAACACTTTACAAATGCTACAGGATGTATGGTCATGAGAAGAACACAGACAAAAAAGACACTGTTTGTGATGATTCTTATGGGGAATTAGCCTCCTGCACTGACATTTTCTCTTCTTGGATGATGTTAACTTTAGGTAAACAAAAGAGAACAAGACTAAAAGAAAAAAGACCTCAACAGGGCTCTTATCTGATTGGCTAGATGTTCAGCACAACAAAAGGGCATTCAAATGAGCAAGCAATGATGGCATTCGGACTAGCAGCAAAGTAGTTCTGGTAAACTGTGTCTATGTGTCTCCTTGTATGTCCTGTACAGGGAGCATACCTATGACATACAGTGCATACAAAATCTAAAGACTTTGGTATACTGGCTGTACTTGGGGCTATCCTTGGCAACAGATCCTACAGTGAAGTATACTGCATGATATAAAAGGACATCTATAAAAACAAACCAAATTAGTAGCCTTTAACGTCCATCATTTTATAATCATTCACCCTGACATATTTGGCAAAACTGCCTTTTTGTGATTGCAAACTCATTATACATGTCACTTAAATATTAAATTACGTAGAAAAACAGTCACATCACAGATTTAATTACAAGTATTCCAAAATAACTAATCTCAAATATACATAAAAATTGCTGCAACTATAACTGTTAAAATTATATGCATTTGCTTTTCTTGCTTTTGCACTTTATTTAAAACACCTTAGAAAGTGGGTTTGGTAAATCAGCAATCCTCATTGGATGCTCAGTGTTACAAATGGGGGAATTATTGTAGAGGAAGAGCATGGCAAAAAGAAGTGCCCCTGACCCAGCATGGCATCTGTGGGTCTTGACTTAAATCTTTTGTGAGCCACCATTTCCTTTCTCTTTACCAACCACAGTTCTTAAAAGTCCACATTTAGAGAGTGGAAGAAAACAGACAGGGCCAATGAAATTAACAGCAGCAGAATTTACAAAGAAGTGTGTATCTGTGTGTTTATGTATGTGTGTGTGTGTGTGTGTGTGTGTGTGTGTGTGTGTGTGTGTGTGTGTGTGTGTGTGTGTGTGTGTGTGTGTGTGTGTGTGTGTCTGTCTCTTTCTATCTCTGCATCTGTCTTTGCCTATATACGCGTGTGTGTGCATGTACGTGGACATTATTAAATACTTACATAACTTAAAGTTTGGATGAAAAATACTTCCTCTAACAGCACTTATATATCCAACACCCACTTTGAAACCTTTGTGACTGGAAATAGTTGGAAATAGTTTTCATCAAATAAAATAAAAATGTGGAAAAACCTAAAAGTAAATAAGAAGCAATTTAAAAGATAGCTCATCTTTTATGTGTAATAATGTCCTACAAGGTGTTTATTACTCAGAAATTATGGACTTTCCAGGGGTGAGAAAGCCTTGTACCTGTGGCATTGGGCTTTACACCACCACCAGATGGTGGTCCATTATTTCCTCTAACTCTCACCCTCTTCGGTATTATTGCCTGCATTCTACCAGTCATGCTCACTAATTGTATTTAAATCATTTGATATACCTGTAATGAACTGATGTAAATACCTCCATACATTATATAGATGTTGCATCTTAGTATGTGAAGCATTTACTGTATTATTAAGAAACTGTGAGGGGGAGGCACTGTTTGCACACTTTGCTCTTGCAGGCTCACTTTACCTTTCCTTTTACCACTTAGGTGGCTGGCAGTTACAAACAATAGCTTAAAGTATATTAGATGCATTGCAGTCCCACTTGTTCAGATAATGTAGTAAACCATTAATGAACAATGTACTGCCTTCTCCTTTAAATGATGTGCATCACAATATCCATACGATGTCATCTCATGAAGAAGTTTTTTTAGGCTACAGATTTTTAACTACTAACCTCATTTAAATTAGTATCCTTGTAAGAAAATACTAGCTACTTAGGGAATATGGCAGTCATTTGGGTGTCATCATGTAAAATATACCAATTTTTCATTACCAAATTTTTAAACTTCTCTAAGAGTCCACTACAAGAGCTTTCCCACAAAGAACATTCTCTCTTTCCATTTTAATAGTAGTTTTATACGTCTTATCACTAGGAAGTTTAAAGGCCCAGTCCTCTCTAACTCATAATATGACAGTAACCTGATTCTTAACATCTTGATCAACAGATCTAGTTGTAGTCCTTTCTCTCAAAGTAGTTGACTTTAAGGTGAAGATTTCAACATGAGTAAGGTATACATATTGCCCACAGGAAAAAAATTAGCAGCTCTCTCTTCACTATGCAGATCACTATATATGAAGTTGCTTGCCTCTCTAGACAGCTGAACATCTAAACTGAAGATGTAAAACTTGTTAACTTAATAGGTGAAGGACAGAGCATGTTGATTATTATATAAAGCTGTAATAAAAGAATAAAAGACGATTATGTCACCCTTATCCATCCATCTACAACCCTTTTTCCCATTTTTGTACATGGGGTCGGGGTGTCACTTCAACAGAGACAATAATCTATAGCCAAGGTTTTACACCGTATGATGGCTAGCCCTGCCATGGTACTTCTTCCACACCACACACTCATAAGATTACTCATAACAATGGCTGACTAGTTTAGAGTGCCCAATCCAATACACTATGTCTTTGGAATGTGAGAGGAAACCCACACAAACAAAGAGAGGATATGCAGACTTCGCAAAGAAGACACCACAGCCAAGAATCAAACCTGGGAACCTCTTGTTGTGATGTGACAATGCCATCTGCTGTGCCACTATGCCACCCTCTTATGTCACCCTTATACAAATAGTCAATCATCCACATCAATATACTGACCAAATAAAATAATGCTAGAAAGACATCAAATTCAGTCCAAAACAAAGCATTATAACATTGACATAGTTTGGTGAAAAATACACATTCACAGCCACAATAGTATTCCGTAGATAAAACTGACTAGTAAATGAGAAATAATTATGGGTTAAATAGAAATGTAAAAGATTCATAGCAAATAAAGAACAACACACCTCACCCAAGTCTTAAATCACTGTTTCTTTCCCAGATTATTGCTGATTAGATGTAGACAAGCATGACACCCCTGCAAAACCTCTGCACCACCATGCAAACCTCCATCCACTTGAAAGTCCCTGAAACCTCCATCACACTCGAAATTCCACTAAAGCTTAAAGACAACCCATACTCAACACCTTTACCATAATACCCCAAGCTTGCTACACCCTGATCTTACTACCTAATTCACAGCAGACCCACCTGTATGCAACTACCTGATCATTAGTCACCTAATTTGTCCTTTTATAATTAACTATTTAATCCCCACATAAACCAAGAGAACACTTACCCACTGCACTGTAAACTTCACTAATCTGCACTATGCACGATAACTATATTAACCACCACTAGAAACTTATCACTGCTCCACACCTCACATGACAAAGACAAATCTCCCCTCTACCACCATGAAACAAACTTATGAAAGAAAATTATCCAGATACCTAGCTATTTAACTCTCCATGCATTAACTGATGAAAATTTATCCCAGTTAATGTAAAGCAATTACCCTCAACAACTCTGAACTAGCTTTTCAATTTAGCAACAGCCAAACACATAAGCTGTCTATCTAAATAAACTTTCTGGAAAGTACTGACCTTCCACCTCTCAACAGATCACCAAATGGCCATCTCTCCCTAACCCCAATCTAGTTGTAGTGTTTGAACCTATTCACTGCACCTGTTAGATAAAAATCTGTTGACATTCACCCTGTTGTATTTCTTACCCTAACCACCAAACCATCTTGGGCCTCAACTAGGCCATCTTCACCTGGAGGAGGCATCCAGCCCGCATTATGCTTAATAACCAGTTACAGCACTCCTAACCTTCCCAAAAGTTAACTAAACACTTGCTCCTCACTAACTTGTCATGATTCTCTCTTAAATTATCATAAAGTTTACTAATCAAGCAACTCTGACTCACTTGAAGACCCCCTTTCTGCAAAGTCCAAGACAAGACTGAGCCCAACTCATTAACATGACATAAACTTCACAACACTTCAGCCTATCCTTATCAAATACTTTCCACTCTAAAACACACCCAGTGAAGTCCACATCTGCACACCAGCCAGAGTCCAACAAGCCTTTAACCACCACCAGTAACCATATATAGAAACCTACTGACTCCTCACTACATACCTTAACTTTCATCTGCTTAGCTGCAACCCTGATATGCTTGCCAGTCCTCTGAAACATTATGCCCAACTGTCTGACTAATAACCTAACACCCACTAGACCACTTATCCTGTGCCTTGCTATAAAAAAGGTGTTACTCAATGCAAAACTCATCATCCTCCCTCTATGCAGTGAATTACTATGTGTCAATGTATGCTAGCAGGGTATTATCCCTGGTGAGGGTTTCCCTCCAACATACCATCTTGTAACTTCCAAAACCCCAGTGAACTTATTCCTGGTCTTATCTATAAACTTACCTGGCCTCCTCTTGTCAAGTGAGACAAATGCAGCCAACAATGCATTAACACTAGTAACTTCTGCATCCACCAACTCTGCATCCCATCTGAATTAGTGTTCCAGCCACGTGACTCTCTCTTTAACCAAGATAAATATTGATCTGGCCACGGACCCAGACCTGCCACCCCATTTAAACAATAATAAAATCTTTGACTTGTAACTGCTGGGCTACTCCAAAGAAGTTATGCAAGTCCTGTTTTCTTCAACTCCTTGCCAGTGGTTTCCCCTAGATGGACACTCTGCTAACACCTTTCTCTTCTCCCATCCTCTTGTTAGCAGCTCAGGGATGATATCTTCTCTCTGTTACTGCTATAACCACTGGCTTCTAAACATTCTAAAAACAGAAAGCAAACTATTAAGAGATCCTCCCACTTTGGTTTGGCCCCCCCACACACACATATTAGGCCTTAAGACCTCCTTGCCATCCTCCTTATGCTCCCTCTCCCCCAACAGAACTGGAGATAGTGGACAACCATCCACGATCCACTTTCCCTCTTAATCGGCCTCTTTAACTACTCCTCTGCTCATCAAACTCAATACCCTTGTGATGTAGCTAACCCTAAAGAATGCTATAAGCTAGAGCTTTTTTGTATTGAATTAAAGATGCACATGAACTTACCCATAGATATATATACATATTTTATATATATATATATATATATATATATATATATATATATATACACACACACACACACACACACACACAGCCTAGTCCACTGAGCCTACTTCACTTAACATCCCTATTAGCTATCCATCTTCAACCAGATATCCAGGTCTAGCCTCATAATTACTGGTCTCCTTCTCATAAACCATGTGGTCTGCTCTTAGCCAATGAGAACTAAAGCCACCAATTAATGACAAACATCTGAGTTCAGCTTAACTATCCTTCTAAAATTTCTGCTAATGTAAGATATGTTATTCTAATAAGTGTATGTTTTATACAAAAGATTTAAACTTTGGCCTTGTTCTGACCTTTATCCCCATGTCATGTTAGGAGATAGCCTAAACTTTTTAACTTGCCTAACAGGATGTACCTCCCATGGAGGTACTGAAATACAAGTAGTGTGGAACTTCTCTACAATTTGCCAGAATACAAAGTCTACAACAAAGTCAGTACATCCATCAACTTTATGTTTGTATAGAGGTAAGCACCTGCTTGACCCCCTTCCAAAGCCAAATCATAAATTGGACCATTTACCCCATGTGTTCTTCTTCCCTTTTCTTGGCCTGCATTTTCAAAGAAGTGTGAAACCTGGATGCTTGGAGCTAAGTAGTGCATAAACCTCCCTCTACTACCATGTATCCATTACCTAGCCCACCAAACATATTTAAGTAACAGAACAGTGTGCCACAACTTTGATAACTTTACCTATCCTCTTGAGGAAGTACAGACTACCTGCTTTCTACTTTTTTTGTTTTGTTTTTGTGATATGCCACCCACTTCCTGTGGCATGCTTTGTGATACCCTGCACATAGAAGTTCCTCTCTCTACTTCTAGTAACCATCAAAGTAAACCAGATTCTGCTTGCCAAAGTAACAGACTAAACTGAAACCACCGATGGGTGACAGTACAGCTCCCAAGGTCTAGGAATGCCCCCTTTTTCTGTTCAGATGAATGCAGACTCAGAGCCATTAGACAATTACACTTTTTTTTTGTATAGAAAACTGAGGATAGCAACTCCCTTGTGGCACTGCTGGTCATGCAGCTCCCACTGCTGACTTGCCTAATCCAAAACTTTGTCTTCCAGCTCTTCTGGGTCATAGCCAGGGCTTTATCGATCATTAGCACTACTGTGGCTCTGCATGGAATTTTAGGTAAGACGACACTTCTTTGCAGTGATAGGTACCCATGCTTTACGATATAATAACAATTATCTGTGTATTATAGTTTTGTTTCAGGAGCCTGTAATATAGGATCTGGGTGGCTTTGATTTCTGGGGTTGTAAGAAGAAGGTTTCCTTATTATTTTGGCTGCCAGAGAGGAAACTGCATGTCAGTGTAAGAGTTTGAAAATGTGAGGGCACAAGAACAGGTGAGATCTTTGTTTGACTGGGAGCCACGTTGCTTTTTGTGTTGTGCAGTGGTGTTCATGATTTATGGGAGAGTGTGATGAACATACATATTTTGTTAGTGATTGAGTCATTGTAATTTATTTTTCTTTTTTGAGGTGTATGCTGTTATAGTAGTTGGAGTTCATATTCTACCTGGGTTGGTAGAATGCCTTTGCCTATTTGCCTATTGCTATTCTGGAGTATTCGGAAAGAAATTAGGAGATTTTGTTGAACCAGTACGGTAGCAGATTAATATTTTTCATAGTGTTTTCTATGTGTAGGTTGAAGTTAAGGGATGGGTCTAGACAAATTCCTAAGTATTTAAATGAAATATAGTTTTCTTAAGCAATGTTATTGTGATAACTGTTTAACAATGAGGGTTTTTTTTCTTGGTCGTCTTTTGGCCTTCACCTGCCATGAATATCGCAGACTTCTCAATACCAAACACGTAATTGTTTCATCAGTAACACTACCCCAGGTTTTGCTGGATTATATAGTTAAAAGAAACAAAAATACACAGAGGCAATATTTGACAATATTGACTTGGATCTTTATCTGAATTTGACTCGTACATCATTAAGAGCATGAACAAAACTGGAGATTAAGTCAAACAATTGAAAAAGTTATAGCTGACAAGGATATTTAAAAGGGTTTGTGGTGGGGAAGGCAGATAACATTTTTTCAAACTACAAATTAAAACTACAAGTTAAAAACTCATAAATTCAGTTTAAATTCTAATGTACATATAAGCATCTATTTAACACTACTTAATATAGCTTCCTTAACACTACTTTGCATAATATAGCTTCTTTAACACTACTTACATAATATAGTTTACAGATACACTTGAAGTCAGTGTTAGCCCTGCTCCACTCGCCCTCGCTGAGCTCGGGCTTGTTTCGCACCCCTCCCTTCCCCCAATTTCCACCCGCTCCCAGTACCTCTTCTCTTATATGTACTTTACCACACCCCTATTACAACACCCAATCACTGTCACCGTTATACTCCTTCCACCCTGCATTACCACCCTATCAGCTTTCAAATAACACAATTATTCCTCCTTCCACTCTACTACCTCCATTTTGATCATCTGACTTTATATCTGTTGTGTCATCAAACTGATTCCAACCACTTGACTCCTCCCACATTATGTTATACTACTCTTTACTACCCCTTCTGCTAGCCACTTATATACTCACTTTGTATGAAAACCAACAGCTTAATGGGTATCAGTTCCCTGCTGGACATACCATCACCCCAGCTTTAGAATACCCCCCTTTTAGCCATACCATTAACATTGGGTACAACTCAACATCAGTTTCAATCTTAAAGCATACCATCCCCAGACACATTAGCTCAAGATCCAGACACTACTACAAACTTTTAAACAAACTCCTGAGGCTTATCACTGAGTATAGGCCTAGTCTTATACTCAGTGGTGACATTCACCCCCAATCCAGGCCCATCCACCACAGATACATTTCCCTCTCGACCAACAACCCAAGGCACAAAACTATAACCAACAGACCAACTAACCCTCTCCTTGTCTGTCATCTTAATATGAGGAGCATTAATAATAAGGTACATGAATTGCATGTCCTCCTGGCTGTCTACTCCCCTGATGTTCTCTGTCTATCTGAGACCTGGTTAAAACCTAACATTACTGACAATGAAGTGCTACCACCCGGATATAATATACACAGGCTGGATCGTGCTTCAAGGAAAGGCGGAGGGGTGGCTGTACTCTATAAATCTGAGTTGAATGTGACCATAGATGTTATTCAACCACCTCAGATCAATAACTCAGAGATTATTGCCACTAGATTGCAACTTAACAAAAGTAAAAGCATCAACATCATCTGTATGTATATTCCCCCAGGTAATAATGTAGCGACACTTGAAGACACGCTTCATTGGCTATCTTGTCACTACCCCCAAGAAACACTAATACTAGGAGACTTTAACATTGACTGGGATTCTTGTTCCAAAGAATCCTCTTCTACCCACATCAACTTGCATGCATTTACACAAACCATAATCACCCCTACCATACTAGGTAAACCCAACCAAAAAGATAGTATACTCGACTGGGTACTCATAAATAGTAATCCCCAACTGTACACTGCTGGTACCCTCCCCGATGACCTAAGTGACCATCTTCTCACTTACATAGTTAAGGATAAAGCCATTACCCCACAACAACCCCTACTCAGAAAAGTCAAGAGCAAAAGAAACTTTGACCCTGATAAATTCCAACTGGAACTTAGCTCTTGCAATTGGTCCATGCTAAAACACCTACCCTTAGAGGAGGCAGTCGCTTATTTTAACAACAGATTTCTTGGAATTCTTGATCTACATGCACCTGCCTGCTCAAAACGTAGAAAAACAAGAACTGCACCATGGCTATCTAAAAAGACAAGACAAAAAATTACCAGCAGAAACAAACTATGGGCTCAATTGCGTTCCACAAAAGACCCCCATGATCATGAAAAATATAGGTATGCTAGGAATGAAACAAAAACAATTATTCTACAGGACAAAAAACAATACTGCTGCAATTTACAGATAACCAACAAGGACAAGTTCTGGGCAGGGCTGAACAATCTACTCCGCCCTGGTAAAACATCTACACCTATCCCTGCTGCCATCATTGATAAATCCCCAGAGGAGGTCTCTGACAGTTTTAACCATTTCTTTACTGAAACAATTCAAGCTCTAGCTAGACAATGACCTTCTAGCTCCCCTGACCCTGATACTTCTACCTCTAAAAAACAACTCTCATTCTCCTTCCAACCAGTGTCCACATCTCTTATCCATAACATGATCAAAAAATTAAAACCTACCACACTCTCCGCTGAGCAGCTCCCCGCTGAGTACCTTCAAAAATCAGGTGATGCCATTGCCTATCCAATATCGATACTAATCAATCATACCATAGCAGAAGCTAACATTCCCACCATCTGGAAAACATCCTACATAATCCCACTACATAAAGGAGGTTCCTCTACGGAATTCTCCAATTATAGACCTATAGCTATACTTTCTCCACTTGCAAAGATTATGGAAAAATGTATACAAAAACAATTTATGCACCACCTAATCCAAAATCACCTCATGGCGGATACCTAGCATGGTTTTCGTCCACACCATAGCGCAAACTCAGCGTTAATGGCTTTTACCAATACCATAAACAATAACTGTAACAATAATCACATATCCTCTGCCCTATTCTTGGATCTTTCCAAGGCATTTGACATGGTTGATCACCAACTTCTGGTCCACACCTTGCAAACTTTCCACCTTGATACTAATGCCCTTCTTTGCTTTACATCTTACCTAAATGGAAGACAACAAGCTGTCCTATGGCAGAACAAGCTCTCTAATCTATTACCAAACACCCTTGGAGTACCACAAGGCCCTACTGTTTTCCATCTTTATTAATGACTTGTATATAGTCATACCAAACGTCAGCTGTATCCATTATGCTGATGACTCCACTCTGATTTGCTCAGCTACTTCTCCCACATACCTGAGGGTCGCTACCCAGTCCACCTTTAATACCATAGAAAATTGGCTCTCTGAACATAGATTGTTACTAAATCCCAAAAAAACTAAAATGCTGTTATTCTCTCCAACTCATAGGTCTGCCACCTTCACCTTTACCATAAATGCAAAAGATGGGACAATAATTTCCCCTGACCCCTCTACAAAATTACTAGGTGTCATTATTGAAAATAACTAAAGTTTCCGAGGGAAAGAAATCGCTGTTCCAAAACAAAAAAAACAAAAAAAAAAAAACACAGCTACCTTAACCCTACTTCTAACCCAAAATAAAAAAGTAAACAGTTAAAAACATATATCCACCTAACATAACCATACTTCTAACCCACCCACAAAAAGTAAACATATATACGCTTAACTAAACCCTACTTCTAAACCTAAAGTGTATGCTAAATACATTACTAGATATGCACTTAGCTTAACCCGCACCCCAACTCTAAGGTCAGTAACTATTGCACATTTAAATTTGGGAGCCATACTAGATATGGGAATCTGTGAGACCGCACTCCGAGATGCACTACAGTGCAAAACACAGCAAACTAACAAAGCGGCCAAGCAACTTCTTTCCCAGGGAAAGAATTAGCTGAAAAGTCACTTCGCTATTTTGCCGGTTCGCTATTTACAGTTTCGTGAAAACGCATTCGATAGAATGCGTTTTCGATAACGTAATAGGTACCCACCATTTATTGCTAAATATTAGTTAATTCATCACTTGCTTATTCCTCGGGTTTACGCATGAATAGATGTTAAGTATATTTATTCAATACAGTGCTTTGAATGATATGGCATGTCTGTGTCTCACTGTAATACACTCTTGGCTTGATACTTATAAATTGCAATAGAATGTTTTACAGTAGCAAATACTGCTCATTCTTTTTGCTGTGTCACTGGTAACTGACAGGTTTGAAATAAGATTTTTCTGTACTTCCATTATAATAGACTGGACATTTTGACGCTATATATTTCAGGGTGGATGGCAGCTTTTCATGTGAGTTGGTTAGTGCATGTCCCTCACTTGGATAAAATGGTTTTGCTGTCAATGAGTCCTTAAACATAGCTCATTGACCAGGGCTTTCAGTTAAAATCAGCTGTCAGTCTGCAGTCATTGCAAGAAAGTTTTTTTCTATTCTGTGACTGCTATAAACTCGGAACTAATTGCGCAAGCTAACAGAAGGTGTTCGAACATACCACCACTCAGCCAGGGTGGATTTGTAATTTTGTTAAAAAAATAATTTTAATGTTTTATTTTAGTGGCAAGAAGCCCTATTGCATTTTCAAACAACTGCAGTTTCAGTCGAATGTTTGCTTCATGCTTTTCAGGCTCGAACAATGTGTGTTCATTGTTAATGACTTAACTAGTCCTGATACTCAAAATTTAAATAGTCATTTATTTTTGCTAAACATATAACTCTCGGTTAAGAATTTTGCACTACAGTATATTTCAGAATAAAACTAAGCAAGTGAGAATTATTACCTAGATTACCTAGATAACCCATGTTTGTGTTTGAAACGGAATCTCTATTTACACAAGTTTGGATACGTTGAGGTACCTTGTTGCTGCTACACTGGAGAATGAATTCAGAGTTTTGCCATAAAGGTAAATATCTTTGGACTTTTGCATAAGGGGTTTCATAGCAGAAACATTTATACAGACTTTGCCTTAACATGGGGAGGAGCAGAGTAGAATGCTGTGAGACATGAACTTTCATGAGGACTTCCTGGTTTGACTGGGCATGACTGTTGTTACTCTAAAGGTATCCAATAAGCAGGTGATCTTTTGCACGAATAAGAGCACATGCACTGCCCACAAATGGACAGGCTCTGTTTTTTTTTTTTTTTTGGATGATTACAGAATGGAGTAAATAAAATAAATCAGTTAAAGGAAGGCATATTGCTAATGAAGAAAACACCTAGGACAATGTTCCTTCCAATCATTAGGGTCAACAGATGTTAACTGAATGAACACAATGCATTCAGCAGAGAACACTGATTTCTAAGTAATTTTGTGAAGTTGTATGGCAGATAAAGCTGTGGTTCGTAGGTCATGGCTTGAAACGCCATAAGGACATGTGAAATGGCCCTGCACACTTATGGGGCATCTAGAATTGTGAAGAATATTAAACCACCAAGAAGGAAAAATAGTCCAGGAAATGACTCAGCCAGTATATCCAAAAAATGTATTTTATAGTACCAACAACTGATGTTTTCAAGCGCCTCGGCATAAGCCTTTTAACAGAGTATTAATTAATTAAAGGCTTATGCCGAGGCGCTGGAGAGCATCAACTGTTGGTACTATAAAATAAATTCTTTGGATATACTGGCTGAGTCGTTTCCTAGAATTGTGAAGAAGTCCACCAGATCTCACTGGCCACGAAGTGAAATGTGCTCTAGTAGAAAAGTTATTCCAAGAATTCTAAATGCCTCCTTATAGAGTTATCAGCTTACATCTAGAAAGGAAGGAAGCAAAGATTACAAAGGCATGGAATACTATAAAAATGCTTGGTGTCCGGGCTAGAGAGAGACTCAGTGATATAGACTTGTTAAAGTTCATTGAGGAATATGCAGCATGGTTGATTTACTATAACATTGTCTGATCAGCACAAGAGGCATTAATACTGCAAATATGCTTCAGGACTTGTCAAGAGAGAGAGAGTTTTTCTATGAATGACCTGAGAGAGAAGATGAAGGAACAGTCTTACCTCCATTTTGTAGAACCGTTTATTATGGTTGCAGGACTAGCAGGTCCACTCATTCCAGAGAAGTAAGGCAGGTCAGGAAAGGGAAATGCTAAATGGGCTAGTGCTGAGGAAAAATGAACACTTGAGTATAATCACGGAGTTGTCAGTGGCTTCAAGCATTAAGAAAACAAACTTCTAGAGATTTTAATGTATTTGTTTATTTTTAAAAAGGGAACTGTATGGTACTATTGAGTGTGTCTATGCTATAGAGAGTAAGAGGATTGCTTCTTATCTACCATCCTATGTTGTTCGGCTACTGGGGAACCCCAATCTTCCTCATGCATTTCCTTGCCTTGTCATTCACTAGAACTGTACCCATCTCATTATTCTTTGAAGTCTGTTTGGTATATGTGAGAAAATCCTATATATGAATTTGCACATATTCATATTGTCACAGAGCGAAAGCAAGAACCATTCACAAACCCTGTAGAAAGCAAAATTATGCCAAGTATTTAACATCAGGACTCTTGCCGATGACCTTAAGTAGCATGTTACGGGTTGAGCTTGTCTGTCAAAATACTAACACAAATGAGGTACTTTTCCTTTCCACTGCAGACTAATAGCATTTACCATGGATTTATCTTTTTACCTGATTTTGTCTACAGTTACACTGTAATGTACAAGGGTTATTGTCCTGCAACATTGTAATTATTTTATTTTTTGGCTAGTGGTGGTATGATGACATGGTAATGACCAGTATTATTAAAATGAGTATCTGTGTGTGCAAATGAGGGAAAAAAGATGGCAGAACAACTCAGAAATGTATAATGTGTGAGGCATGAAGCACTACCGGCATGGGAATTTGACAGCTGTTGAAATCCCTGTGTTAATGTAGGTGAGCAGTGGGACAATGCTGGGGTAGTCACAGCCTTAACTAGCATATATGTGCAACAGGTGGTTATTGCCAGTAATAGCCAAAGTGCAAGCACTGTCACCTTCAGAGGTTCCATGTCATCTGACTGTTCTTAAGATTTTCTGGCCTTTATAACTCTGACATTGCAGACCTGTACCATAAACAGGGACACCATACAGGAGCTGGTCTGGAAATTCTGGGCTTTATGCATAATAGTAATAATACATAAAGAAGATGTTAAAGAAAGAATATGAGGTTCAAAGGTACAGGATATGAAGTGGGATGAAGTGACAGCCAGAGAGATTGAAACAAAGTTAAGAAAAGCCTCTAATTGGAAAACCCAAGGCCCAGATGCAGTACCTAATTTTTGGCTGGAAGTATTAACATCTTTGCACGAAGATTTAACCATGAGTAAGAACTATTTATATGCACACCCAAAACAGACACCGATCTGGTTAATAACAAGAAAAACAATGCTGCTTACTTAAGAGTGAACCTGCAAGCTACCCTAAAAATTAAAGACCAATAACTTGTCTTCCAACGACATATAAACTAAACACAGGAATTGATGCTGACAGAGTTTATAGTCATTTAGAAGAAAACTCAATTATGGCAGTAGAACAAAAGGGCAATAAAAGAAAGTCATAGTGAGAACTGTAAAACGGGGAAGAATCTAAGTATGGCATGGATTGACTACAAAAAAGCATTTGATAGTATTCCACATTCATGGATAAAAGAGTGCTTAAAAATGAATAAGATACATCCTACACTGATTAACTACATTACTGTGAGCATGAAACAGTGTCAGACCACTTTGCAATTAAGCCATGATAAAGGACAAATTATTATCCTAGGGATAAAAATTCAAAGGGGGATATTCCAGGATGACTCTCTGTCACTGCTGCTATTCTGTCTTGCCCTTAACCCATTAATATGTGTACTTAACAGCTTAGGCCATGGCTATAATTTGGCTCCTAGAAACCAACAAAGTGTAAAGACTTCTCATCTTCTCTTTGTTGATGATTTAAAACTATATAGCTCATCAGATGAGGAAATGAAAGCACAACTATAAGTTGTCAAAACGTTTTCAGATGATATAAGAATGTCATTTGGTCTTGATAAATGTGCAAAAGCAACCTTTAAAACAGGAAAACTGCAATGTCAGGAAAGCATCAGTTTGGGATAAGAAGAATGTGATATACAAGAAATTGAGCATGAGGGAGTGTATAAATACTAGGGAATTGATGAAGGATCAATAATAAAACACAAACAAATGTGTACGAAACTTAGTAAGGAATATTTCAAAAGACTTAAATTAATCCTGAAAACAGCACTGACATCTAGGAACAAAATTCAAGCTATAAACCAACTTGCTCTTCCTGTCCTAACATGCAGTTTTGGAGTGACTGACTGGTCCCAAAATGTGTTGGATAGATTAGATAGAAAAATAAGAAGGATGCTTCATGCTCGCCAAATGATTTATAAAAATCAGTACATACCAAGATTATATATTCCCCGTTATGAAGAAGGAATGGGCCTCCTTGAAATTGATTACATGTAAAGATCTGCAATCACGGGACTCCACACATATCTGCTGACCTCATAAGACCCAAACATAGTGAAAGTTTTGAAACATGAGGAGAATAAATCTAAGATGACTTCTCTGCTTAATTTAGCAGAAGCATATCGGGGTCAAACAGGAATGCAATCAAACCAGAATTGGATAAAAATCAGGCAGCAACTGAATGAGCCAAAAAACAAAAGAAAGAATATAAGGTGAAGGATCAGATGAGAAGGCAAGAAAGGCGGAAAAAGCATAAATATAGTTGCAAGTATAGAAAATGTCTGGAAGAACCTCATGTTGATCAGGAACAAATGCAGGAATGGTTAAGGAGAGGTGAATTCAAACCAAGAGATGAAAGGTTAATATTGGCAGCCCAAGACAGTGGGCTATGTATACATTGGTTTACAATGTCCATTGAACATGTGGGAGAAACAGACAAATGTAGGTTTTGTAAAACCGAATTGGAAACAGTTGCACACCTTGTTGTAGGTTGCGACATACTAATGGCAGAATGACTGTATACTAAAAGGCATAATAATGTGGCGAGACTGTTACACTGGGGATTGTGCAAACATTATGGTACTGAAGTGGCTGAAAACCACTGGAAACATGTGCCACAAAGCATCATAGAAAATGATGACGTTTATATCGCATGGGACCATCCATTACCAAGAGTTCAAAAGATAGATGCTAGAAAACCAGATGTAGTGGTTCAAGAAAAGAAGACAAGAGTAGCATTGATCATTGAAACTGCCACACTCAGTGACTACAGTGTCAGCGTACAAAAAGATAAAAGTCATAAAATATCAGGATCTGCAGGCAGAAACAAGAGCAATGTGGAAGAAAGATACCCAGACAGTTCCAATAGTAGCAGGTGCAATGGGTCTTATAAAAAGAATCTACAATCGTATTTAGATATGTTACCAATCCATGTAACTCCATACGAATTGCAGAAGGAGCCATTACTGGGCACATTGTGGGTGCTCCAAAGAGCACTTTTGGCTAACACCAAAGACTGAAACAATACTAATTTCATGAACTTTAATCATACTTTGACTAAGGAAAGGGTTCCATTCCTGTCATGGTATTAGAAAATCAAAATACTTGGAGAAATCAAAAAAGAGCTGGTAGACGTGTCAGACTAATCTGCAGTCTCACAAGAGTTGTAGATTACCTATCCCAGTGGATACTAAAGCATGTGTTATGTGTGGATTGATGAGTACTAGCTACAGGACCTTTCAGCAACTGGCAGGGAACAGAGTGGGAATATTCCAGACATCAGCCTATAGAATACTACATCATTTTCTTGGTGCTGTGCATAACTGGTTTCTTAATACTACAGAGGAAACAGGAAATGCCATGTGGGACTTCTGTAATACAGCCTATTTCTCTGAGGGCCACTGCACCCACAATGAAATAAAGGCCCCACCCTACCTAATGAGCTAGGAAGAAGATATGTGAGCAGGAAAGGGTATCACTATCACTTGCCAGATGAATGTTAACTTTTTATGAGGGGTGACTTTCTCCAGGGGCATGTTACTGGTGATAGCAGATATCCTCTAGAGTCACAGACACCTATTTAAAATTCACAGATCATGACAAAGGATATTCTATGCTCTATCAAAAACTCTGGCCACCAAAGATGTAAACACAGCATATGTGCTAAAATATTCTCAGTAAGTACAACATGATTTGAGGAAAGAATTGCAGCAGGGAGGTCACTTGCTGGGTCATCTTCCAATGTACCAAACAGTGGAGGGTGAACCAGATGAGATATCAGTGGAGGGCCATTTTAAGACATATACACTACAGTAAATGTGATGTATACAAACTCACTACAGGACTGAGCTTACCACATTCATAGTCCTGCCAAACTGTGAATCAGATATAGGTAACCAAAGGAACAAAGTACAAAGGGCAGGACACAGTTATCGTTTGCACAGGTGAGGGTGTGAAAACATGCATATTTACTTGGTTGCAGACATTGACACGACTCTGGGAGATGACAATACCCATGTCATCTTTGGGAAGAACTGTGTCCATGAAGATTGTGGCAGACACTAAGGGCTGAGCCAGCAGAAGTGACAAATGTACTACACTGTGTGTGTCTGCACCAAACTGTCCTTTGTGTGGGGTCTTTTTATCTGGGGTGGGTTTCACAGGCACAAAAACTGTCACTATAGCCTGGCTAGGGGATCTGATCTGCACATTCTGTGTGTCCATCAGTGGCATCACGCTTCCTGAGCATACCAGCTGTTCATTGCCATCATAATCAGAGTCAGACTTCTCTCAGGCAGTGGAATATCCATGGTGGTGGAGTGGGTAGGACATCATTTATGAAGACACTAAATCACAATACCCAATACATGTATAACCCATCAGCCATACTTATTTCCACTTTAGAATTAATAATTATGGTGAATAGTGGTAATAATGTAAAGGGTAACCTTACTTTGTGCATGTGCCCTTGTACTTTTGGGCCCTGATGTACCTGCATTACAGGAAATGCATGAATTCAATTTCATGAACACTAAATAGACCAGACAAAATGACTGCATCTTGGCATAATAAAAGCCAAACACAACTGGGGCATCTCCAATGGATACTCTAGAGGCATCCTGAAACTTCCCAACAAAATAGAAAAAGCAGCAAGTTAAAACATATCCAAGAATGATTTATTGGTCAGTGCTTTCACCCCTGGAGATGGCACTACATCAGACCATAGGTAAACAACCTTCTAAAAAAACAGCATATAAATAGCAGAAAAGATTTTTAAAAAACACCACATAACATCAAAGCATCCAATCATTAACTACTAAATACAAAGTAACAGTTTGCAGATAGTAAAAATGACACTTCATTCATTTAGAGAGGTCACGTGACCTCAACGCTGGTCTTAAGGTAACCTTACCATTCAAGCCCAAATCTTTATCTGGCTGAAGCTTAAAAATCCATTTAAGTTCCCTATATTCAGTTCTGTTCTTAAAATCTCCCATTCTCATACTTTCATTAACAAGTTCAATCACCATGACATTAAAACTGTGTGTATCACTTTAATTATATACATGTCTAGCAAGTGCATGCCTAGCATCCCTCTTCTTTACGGCATTATTATGTTCTCTCATGAGCTATTTTAAAGACCTATTAGTCTTTCCAATATAAAACAGGTGATTAGAGCAGCACTGTGCAAGACATACTAGGTTAGTACTGGGGCAAGTAGCTATTACACTGAATTTATGATGTATATGTGTTGATGGATGTATAAAAACAGAGCTACTATTAATAAAAGAGGAAAAATGGCAGGTCCCACAGGAAAAAGTACATAAAGAGCTAGATGGTAATGTTCTAGGAGCCCTCACTCCATAACAGAGAAGCTTCTTTAAATATCTCTTATTTTTAAAAGAAGAATACTGTCTATTGCCCTCAATATGCTTAAGCTTCTCATTAGAACACAAAAAGGCCAATTCATTTTAATACTGGTACAAATGTTGTTAACATCAGTGGTGCAAGACAGCCAAATCCAGAGTGCCTGACTGTGTAATATCAAACAGGCAACAGGTTGGTCATCAGCCTGTGAAATATACTGCTTGGCTTCACTGTGTCTCAAGGAATCAGTCTCAGACCTCATAGACTAAACCTCCCTCTGACCATATCCTCTATTCTAAAACTCCTGTTGTAACATAACAAAGTCATTGCAGTTGTTATAATCCTTGTTGTTAAGCCTCAATAGCTGCATCCCTTGACCTTTTAAAGCATTTTTATATACATGCCCAAGGTGCATTCCATTCCTGTGAAGCAACGTATTCTTATGAATGTTTCAAAGCCCAACTCACTACCTTGGGAAAGCAATGAGTCTGATCTCTGCAGGTCATCAGGAAATTCCTCTGTGTCTGTTTATGGTGGTTCGACCCATGGCCATAATCTCCTATCCAAGATGAGAAGCATGATTTTGTGCATCACAAATCATGTCAGTAGGACCCCATCTGACTTAATCATAGGTGCAGTTCTGTCCATTGAAAACATTAATCTCTGGCACTGCATCCTGACATGCATGACCATGTGAGGACCAGTCAGTGTTGGCCTAGTTGAATGACCATCAGCCATGGAGACATCAGGGTTGCACAAGACTACATTCTCACCTTGGCAGAGCTTTCTTTTTCATGTTTTACTTTGCTAGGTATGATGCTCTGTGAAGAAAGACTACAACATGCAAGTATGCCACTAAGGAATGCTTCTCAAATGACACTATTTATAGACTACCATCCAATCTGTCTTGGGCATACTAATATGTACACAGAACAGTTTGCTATACTGCACAGCACAGACCAATTACCACCATCACCTCAATGCCCCCGCATACTGAAAAATAACTTCCAAAGCAGCTTACCCACCACTATGTAGTGCAACAATGACAGTCATGCAAATAACCCTCAGTCACATACATGTATTTTGAACTATCTTTGAAAAATGTTTATGTTAATAAACTTTGTTCTGTGGAGCTTTTCTCCCTGGGCCTCCACTGAAAACGGGCCCCCTAGCCCAGTGGACCTCCCCAGTAATCAAACTGGAATAAATAAATAAATAAATAAATATTATGCTTCTCAGATTCACAGCTACCGATGAACAAATCAGCCCCCACTTTAAGATGTAGCAATAAACTGCCTGCTGGTAGGCACCAAGGCCAGATATGCTGTGTATGGTAGCTTATGTAATTGCAGCTGTATTATTTTGCCAATCTCTACAACAATGAGCCTTGTATAGCACCACACTATTTACAAGGTTAAAACTACATCAGGTATGTTGATACTTGATGAATACAGTGGATAAACATTTTCCACCTGTATTTTCAACAGGGTTATATACAGCAGTAAGAACAGAGCAGCAGATCTCAACTCAGTACGTTGTCAGGTAATTATCATCATGCACAGCACTGTGTGTTATCATCATCATGCTCAGCTCTGTGTATTATCACCATAATGCACAGCTCTTTGTTATCATCATAATGCACAGCTCTGTGTGTTATCATCATAATGCATAGCTCTGTGTGTTATCATCATAATGCACAGCTATGTGTGTTATTATCATCATGTACAGTTCTGTGTGTTATCATCATGCAGAGCTCTGTGTGTTATCATCATCATGCACAGCTCTGTGTGTGGAAGCATATCTCAGACTGTGTTGGTCTGGCACCTTTAAATGCTGTCTTAACAACATTACTATGGTGGTCTGCCTTACCTTTCCCTTGCCATTAGTTGTACAACATCCTCTTGCTTTCCATGAGTAATTTGCCCTTGTTACAAAAATTGCACCAACAACTAAAAATATTTTTCCACAGACTATTTGAAAAAGAAATGCTTGATTTAATCACTGCAAAAAAAGAAATTAAAAATCATGTAGATCCTACCTTAGGTAATTAGTACTGCTATGTTTCCTTCTCAATTAGCTTCACATATGTATAGATAGCGTGCAGTCATTTCTCCCGGATAAACAATAGTGTGACTTATGCCCACACTGTGCGATATGTTTAAAAATGCATAGGTATAGTACATTGATTGCAGCAGGCAGTTATACAGGCAGTTTAATTACTCCATTCTTCATTAAAACTTCTGCTCTGTAGAATTATGTGGTGCACATCATCATATATATCACTGAGTCACCATTAAACCTTATCTGGGTTTCATAGGTTCATAGGTGTGTACTAGGCTAATGAC
Organism: Protopterus annectens; assembly: GCF_019279795.1. NCBI lineage: Eukaryota > Metazoa > Chordata > Ceratodontiformes > Protopteridae > Protopterus > Protopterus annectens. The sequence goes on along the minus strand of NC_056738.1, from coordinate 537,330,505 downwards.
CCTAGAGCTTTTACAAGCCTAACCCATATGATTACCCTGGCATCGTGCCACCCAACCTTAGTTCCCAGTGCCTCTGTAGAGTACAGCCACTGGAGTGATCCCCGGGGTGAATTTTCTATTTCCCATCCACTCATCAAGATTTCTCTTGAAGAGGGCCAGTGAGGTGCTCTGCCTGACATGTATGGGAAGTCTATTCCATAGCATGGGCAGTCTCTGGGTTATGAACCTCTCCCTCCAACATGTTCTGTTGATTGTGGTAATGAGGTTGAGGTCTCTGGAGCATGTGGTGCGGAAGGATTGGGATTTCTTTAGATATAGCATTTCTAACAGAGCTGAGTTAGACATGGCTTTATAAGTCAAGCAGAGATCACCTCTAAGTAGGCAATATGAGACAGAGTATAGTTGGAGTTTTTTGAGTCTGTCCATATAGGACAAGAGTTTAAGGCATTGGATCCTCTTTGTGAGGTACTTTTGTGGCCTCTCCAGTTGTTGCAGGTCTCTAGTGAGGTACATGCCAAATAGGGTATTGTACTTGATGATTGGCCTAATGGGAGAAGAATAGAGGGAGACAATGATCTCTTTCTTCCTGGATGCAAAACCCTTAGTAATGAGATGGGCCACATAGAAGGACTTTCTGACACAGAGGCAATGTGGTGGTCAAAAGAGGGGTTGCTGTCAATCTGTGTTCCCAGATCTCTTATAATGTCTTCTGTGTTCAGTGAACCACCATTGATGTGGTAATTGAAGGGAACCAGGTTTTTCCCAAGGGGGATGATGACATATTTTTTGGCAGTGAGCTTAAGGCCATGGTTCTGACACCATCCGCGAACTTTGTCAGACAGAGTCCCTTTGTGTTGGCCTAGACTTCAGAGAAGTAGATACCAAACAGGAGAGGACCCAGGACCGAGTCCTGTGGGACTCCACTCATGACTGGTCGGCAGTCTGACTTGGAGTCAGCTACTTTCACACTGTGGGTTCTATTTGTGAGCCAGTTTGCAACCTACCTAGTGTTATAGGGGTTGATACCTAGCTTAATGAGTTTTTCTATGATTCCTGAGTGGGGAATGGTATCAAAGGCCTTGTCCAGATCAACGTAGGCTGTATGAACCACCTTTCATTGATCCACAGCTCTGGTGACTGACTCAAAGAAATTGACCAAGCTGAACAGGCATGATCTACCCTTCACAAAACCAAACTGTGTAGGACCCAGAGTTTGGATACTCCCTATATCCTTGCTTATTAGGTCCATGATGATATGTTCCATAGCTTTGCATATCAAACTCATCAGACTAATGGGGCGATAGTTCCCAGGGTCTGTAGTCACTCCTCCTTTGTGGAGAGGGATGACTGAAGCAGTGTGCCATTCAGTAGGGACAAAGCCTGAGGTGAGGCTTTGATTGAACAGGGCACAAAGGTCAGGTACTAGTTCACTCTGTAGTTCATGTAGAACATTGCCAGGGATATTATCAGGTCCCATAGAAGCTGTATTCTTGGCCTTGAATAGTGCTGTTTTAACTTGGGAAGCAGTAATACTCGGTGCCTGGCAGTCTACTGGTATTGTAATTGATCCTTTGGGGAGAGAGAGGGGTAAAGTTGGCAGTGAATCTGTCGGCTAGTATATTGGCAATATTTGTTGGCTCGGGTATAGGAGGTACTTTTGTGCAGTAGCTCAGAGCAAATCTGGGTATTGCAGTGGACATTCTTTACATAACTATAGAAGACCTAGTGGATGTCTTTACTATATGCTGCAATTCTGTTTTCATAGCTAGCTTTAAAGGATTTGATGAGGGATCTCAACTTTTTGTTGAGGATGATAAGGGAGTTTTTCCAGTCTTGGGACGTCACCTTATTCTGCATCAGTTTCCTTCTTCTGTTGTAGAGTTTGTTTATGGCAGGGGACCACCAGATTGGCTTCCTTTTTTTGGAGGACAGCATCTTGGTTCTATTTGGTATGGTGAGATCCATGCATTTGTGTACGTGTTCGTACATTGCATTGGTGTATGATTTGGTGGTCATGCAACTATTCTCCATTTGCATGGGTGCCGTGAAGTTAGTCACTTCTGTTTTTAGGAGCCCAAAATTAGCTTTGGAGAAATTTTTCATGGTGGTTACCTTTGCGGCGGTGGGGTGGGTGTGGGATGTGGATTTCCAAACTGATTAGTTTGTGGTCGGATCTATCCAGGGCAGAGTTGACTATTGATGTAGAGCAATTGTCACCCATGTTAGTAATGACCAGGTCAAGGATGTTGCTACCTCTAGTGGGGGTAAGAACGAGCTGGTCCAGGGCATTGGAATGAATGAATCCCAGGAAATGTTGGGCAAGTGTAATGGTACATGAGTAGTTTTCTCAGTTAATGGAGGGGTAGTTGAAGTCACCCAGTATGAGATTGTTAGGTTGGAATCTAATATTCTCCAGGGTGCTTGGGAACATTGACTCTGAGTCCTGGGACATGGCTGGGGACCTATAGCAGGGTATGACCTGAATCGCTGTCTTACCCAATGTTAGCTGCTCCTTAAGTATCTCAGATGTGTTATGTTGAGCTACCAGTCTGGAGGTGTGTGCATAATTTATGAATATGGAAACACCACTGCCTTTGGAGCTTCGGTCCAAGTTCTGTGGCCGAAAGGTGTGGAATGAGTTATAGCCTGATAGTGAAGGGGTGTTTTCTACTGCCTCAAACCAGGTCTCTGTTACAGCACAAATGTCGATGTTCTCCATTTTAAGGAGTGCTTCGAGTGAGTGCATTTTGAGATTTAGACTTCTAACATTGAGTAGCATTACCCTCAGATTGCATTTGTTTGTAGCTATTACGTTGGTAACTTGGTCTTTGGAACACCACCTAAAAAAGGCACTATAGGGGTGGCAAGAGCCTTGGCCAGTATCCGGAAGCCCAGGGTGACAGATGCAGGCCATCTCTGGCAAAGCATCGAAGTCTGTCAGTCATGTCATCCCAGGCAGACAGATACTGGGTCCCCTTAGAATGACACTAGAAACTTAGCCAAATGTTGAAATCAATCATTTTCTGCTTGTATTGTGGTATCATTCTGGGTGATGATAGGATGTTGCTCAGAGCTAGGGTCATACCCACCTGGGCTACATAATCCAAGATCTCCTCCATGTCTCTTTTCATGTAGCCCAGGGAGGTATGTCTCAGGTCATTCACACCCACATGTACAATGACAGAGTCATATTTGTCCCTGTTGTTGAGGGACCTGAGTCCATGCATTATGTGGCAGATCCTGTTGCCTGACAGGCAGCCTACTGTTACTTTCCCTTTATTCAACCTAGTGAGTGGGGCATCAGTGTGCCTCACTATAGAGTCACCTATGACTAGTGTGTTGGGCATGCTGTTTTGCCTTAGGGGCTTTGGTTGAGTGGCACACTGGTTAGGAGATTTATGTGTCTCATGATTAGTGTTGTGTTGTGGTGGTCAAGTGCGTTTCTGCCCTGAAGGTCTCTAGCTGTTTGGGTAGATTTTTAATGAGAGCCTCCATGAAGGTGGGTATGTGGTTTGTGTTTTTATGTGAAGGCAGTGCTGGTGTGTGTTCTGGAGGGATATGTGTTCCATGTGGTGTGGTGCAAGTGTTGACCTTCTCTTCTTCACCAGCTATTCCAGTCTTGGCTGGAGAGTGTGTGGCTTCCATTTTGGATATATAAGTGCATCTCTCACAAGTCTGAGTGTTGAGAGGTAAGAGGAGATGGTTGCCAGTGTACATAAGGCAGTTGCTACATTGCCTCAGAATGCCCAAGTTCACCAGGTTAATAGAAGAAAGCACAGGTAACTGACCTTTAGACATGCCTGGATGGGTGGGCATTAATAATAAGCACGGGAGCTGTTTCCTTGTAGAACATTTAGTGCTGGTAGCACTTTTGTGTGCTACAATAATTGCTAAAAGAATTCTGGTAAAGTGCTAGACCAATAAGCTAGTAAAAGTGCAGGAGAGGAGAGAACAAGCAGATCTAAGGAAAAAATTGAAGCACAGACTTTGGCACTGCTCAAAATCTTACAAACAGTCCTGGATACAGCAAATCGGTATCTGGACTAGAATAGTTATAGAAAAGGTGGGAAACAAGCACACATGTGGGCTTTTAAAACAGAAAATTGAACGAGATGGAAAAACTGCCCAAACATCCAATAAGCTACGTTTTCTGGGCCAGAAACCACTCCTCTTGTAGTAGATAGGCTACCTAGTGGTTACCACTCCCACTGACAAGCTAAAAGGCTTCCCTCCAACACAGAAAGGCTTGGACGGCTCAAAAGCTTATATACAGTCCTGGATACAGCAATTCTGTACCTGGACTAGACTAGTTACAGGAAAGGTGGGAAACAAACGCAGATGTGGGCTTTTAAACCAGAAAGTTGAAAGAGATGGAAAAAAACTACCCAAACAGCCAATAAGTTATAATTTCTGGCCCAAAAACCACTCCTCTTGTGGTAGATGGGCTACCTAGTGCTTACCACTCCCACTGATAAGGTAGAAGGCTTCCCTCCAACACAGGCTTGGGGGGCTCTGAAGCTTACAAACAGCCCTGGATACAGCAAATCTGTACCTGGGCTAGTCTAATTACAGGAAAGGTGGGAAACAAGCACAAATGCAGGCTTTTAAACCAGAAAGTAGAAAGAGATGGAAAAGCTGCCCAAATGGTCAATAAACTACAATTTCTGAGCCAGAAACCACTCCTCTTGTGGTAGATAGGCTACCTAGTACTTACCACTCCCACGGATAAGCTAGAAAGCTTCCCTCCAACACAGAAAGGCTCGGGGAGGGGCTCAGAAGCTTACAAACAGTCCTGGCTACAGCAAATCTGTATCTGGACTAGACTAATTACAGGGAAGACAGGAACCAAGTACAAATGTGGGCTTTTAAACCAGAAAGTTGAAAGAGATGGACAAAACTGCCCAAACGGCCAATAGACTACAATTTCTGGGCTAGAAACCACTCCTCTTGTGGTAGATAGGCTACCTAGTGTTTACCACTGCCACTGATAAGCTAGAAGACTTCCCTCCAACACAGAAAGGCTTGGGGGGGGGGATCAGAAGCTTACAAACAGTCCTGGATACAGCAAATCTGTATCTGGACTAGACTAGTTATAGGAAAGGGAGGAAACAAGCTTAGAATTTTTTTTTCAAAAGCAGCTAAAACAGCACTAAAACAATTCAAGTGCAGTGCAAGCTAGCATACTTTAGTGTGTAGCAGTATTAAAGCAAATACAGGTTAAATAAATGCAATTTATTCAAAATGTATTATGAACTGAATTCAGTTGTTGTTTTATTCAACTCTGAACAGTTAAAAAGTGCCAAAACATATACTTAGCTGAGAAGCACACTCAGTCAGAACACAAGGAGATTTGTTATGCTATTTTGAATAAGTAGTAGTTTGAGTATTAGCATATTTATATTGTAGTCATTCTTTATTTGCTGTGATGTATTCCTTGATCTCCCCTCCCTCTTTGTCATCATCCATTCTTTTTCATTAATTTTGAGCCACATATATTATTTCTGTCCATTTCCTTTGCATTTCTGTACAGCAGCTGCCATGTCAGTGCAAGTGGGTCTGCCACATTCCACCAGCCCACAGACTGAACCATACCAACCAGTCAGACTCCCCAATGCTGTACTCAGGTGAGGCTGGTAGGACCTTGTCTCCGGCCTCTAGTGGGACTTCACTGGCCAAGACTGCTGGAGATAGTGCTGGGTGTTTTGCTGGGGGGTGAGAGATAAGATAGATATGCAGTACCTGCACACTGAAACACTTTGGAGCCTTTACTCACCATATGGAAAGATTACTTTTGTGACTTGGAGTGGTGCATTCCTGCCTACCATTCACAGTTCCATCTCATCCAGGAACCAGGGGAAGGAAGCCCACTGTGGTGTGTAATCCCCTATTACATATGTCTAGAGTAGGTCAGTACAAGGATCCATAAATATCCTACCCCCATCATGGTATTTCCCTATCTTTCATGATGAGTGCCTCTGCCCATCCCTGCTTGTTGTCCAAACCTTCCAATCACCATTGTCTTTTCTTTGTCAGGAGTCTAATACTCAATGTCAACCCCTTCCTGTGTGTAGCAGCACCTCCCTTTTCAGTGTTGCCTGTGTTGTATATATGTGCATTTGCCCCTGACACCTACCTCCATCTTCTTGCCATACGCTCACCTTCCCTTACATTCTTTCCTACCTTTCCCCTCTTGGGGGTGCGGGGTGGGCTAGATAACTTGTATCACAAAAAAAATCCTTACTTTCTCTTTCCTGTACTATTCATTCCTTTCCTGCTCCACTTCTGTGCTTCCCACGGCTTGCTTTCCTCTTTTTCCTGCTGTCCTATACTCTTGTTTCCACCCATTCATCTGCTCAAAAATATAGATGTAAAGTATACATCAGGTCTCTTAAGACAGACATCTGCTTTTGTTATCTTGCCACTTTCCACACACGTCAGCACACTGAAGAGTGTGCACGTGCAAATGTTGGCAGTTGTACTGATTGTATTACACACCTGTGACTGCAGTCTGTCCCTATCCAGAGGCCCTGTAGTGGCCACTGGTAGGATGGTTAATTGCCTGCTGTTTGAGCTCTCAGTTTTCACATGGTTAGCCATTAATGAGCTCTAAGCAGCATCATGCAAAACAGGTAAACTGCAACCGGCTCACTGCCATCGTGGTGAACATGTCTTTGGCTCCCAGCGAGTGCCTTTCAGTATATCCTGCCAAGACTGAATACACATGATGATTGTTTAATTTTCCTGACTGCTGTCTTTTTTTCCTGAATTAAAAACATAGTTACTTAGAAAGCAATCTCTGTTTCATACCTGATGCAATTAAAGCCAATTTTTTGTCAAGATTACTAAAATTAAGTATAACTAAGTAATCGGTTTTGCATCTATAGCAAAATTTAAATTAGAAATTACAATAAATACCAACTTGTTTTAAGCTGCCATTCTAATCACAGACAATTATATTACAATTTAGTGAACAATTGAAATGAAGTCTTCTCTTCAAAGCAATTACTTGCAGGTCAGCAAAAATGAGAAAAAGTATAATTGCTCTTTTTTCGATACCATACACTTTTCCATAAAATGTATCAGTAATGCAACAATGCATCATTAAGAAGGTGGCATCTGACAATATTAATGTGAAGCATTTAGCTTCACTGAAGCACAGTTTCTCTTACATTATTCATTAATTTAAATGTGGGTTACTGATTATAATGTCATTTTCATTGTAAAATGTGTTGTTCACTGCAGTAACTATAAAATGATTTTTTTATGAAATGCAGCACATTCTAATTTGCAGATTGCAGCATCAGTATAGTGAGCCAAGTGCCAGTTTTATGTATTTATCACATACACCACCATTTTTTAAATGACAGACCTTATTCAAACTAAATGATTCCTACACTTTTAATTTATATAGATGTTTGCAAATATTACTGTTGTCTTTATGGCATGACCTGTACAATACAGAAAGAACTTATATTTTTGACAGCAAATGCAGTTTATTTTTATTTATTGTTCTACTATTTTAGACAATGAAAACTGTATTTTTAAAATTTTGGATTAGTACAACATGTAAATATCATAACTTCAAATATAAAAAGCATATTTAAACATTTTAATTTGGGCATTACATTTGTAATATTCTCTAAACTGACAAATAACAAATGCATTTTACTGGCATACAACCATATTCCTAATAAAACACAGTTGAGTGTGTCTGTAAAAGATAATTTCATGCTTAGTTTGTGCCTAAGCAACTAAATGCAGTTAAATAAAGCATTGTAGCACTAGACAGTTTTAATACAGCTGTAAAACTGCACTTTTTTATGGATGGCCAGAAATTAGGCTGTGTCTCCCTTTCTGGCTTTCTGCAATGGGTGAGTCAATTGTCTTCTGATATGGTAAATGACTCCAGTTATGGATTTCTGGAAAATTAAATAGTGACCTTGAAATCCTCATCAGTGCATGCTTCCTCTCTGCATTTTCCTTTACAGGTATCATTGTGTCATTCACTCATTCCACATTCAATTCACTGTACTCTTCTCTTACATAGAAGAAAGCAGGAATTATTTCACCTGTAACCAAATCTCTTCAGTAAAATGAAGTAACAGTCTATACTCATAACAGGAATATTTGCACTTCCATCCTTTAGACCATACTAACAGAGTATACAGCATGTCAGTCCCTTCTCCCATCATCACTTTGAGCAGGTACATAGAAAACTCCCTCCAGAAATTGCAATGCAGGTGTAAATGAACATGTGCCAGACTTCAGCAGTGTGTATCTTCAGACTACAATGTAAATATGATAACAGTAAGGGCTTGTACAACAGTTACAGCAGCCATAGCCAATCTTCACCTTCATGGAGTATATAAAACTTACTATGCTGTAGCACCACTTCACCACTCATATGAAAGATTACAATATTCAGTTGCAAAAAGATACCACAATAAGAAACCTGAACATACTAGAAGACAGAGAATATTCTAAGATCTTTATAATAAACAGCCAGACCAATATGTTTTGCTGAGTCACTCAACTGTACTAGGATATGTCCTCCATCTTTCTTTTTTCAGTAAATTCATACAAATGGGTGGAGCAGTCTATGCCTCTAGAAGGCATGTGGTACATCAATGAACTTCCTGTGGATGATTTCTTTAACAATTTTCCCCCGGCACTGAATTGCAAGTCTGGGCTACAGTGCTTGATGGAGATGTGAACAGGTGATAAAGACAGAGACTCATAGATCACAATGAACTAGGACAATGAAACAACTTGTGGTCAGTCAAAGTTACTGGGATAAACTTACTAGCCAAGTAAGTTCGACAGACATAGTAGCAGGCAAGTCTGTATAATCTGCTATCCAGCAACTTTTTTTTCCTACTGGGAGAAGAAAAAAGTCAAATAGACAGCAAGATTTTTTGATATCCTTTTCTTTGAAAATGTAAGCATTATTTGAGCTTCTTGGGTCCAAAAGCCAGAAACCATTCTTATTTGCACTGGAGATAGAGAGAAAAGGATAAGAACTATATAGTTTGGTCCAATGCAGTACTTGACTATCACTGGATAAGGAATGTTTAGAAGCTATAAATCGTTATCTTCCATAAACTGTGGTGTAAAGACCAAATTAGGCCTTGTATCTTACAAATTACTTTATTAGAATTAGCTACCATCAACAATGCCAGGTTACAAGATGCTGAAAAGCCAGGTTCAAGTGGAAGTTCTGTCAACTTTTCTTGCACAGAATTTTCATCAGCTGGAAGGTGATGCAATCTTAGGCATAAAACCCCTTCATGAAAATCTTTAACCATAAGAATTTAAACTACTGCTGGTTCCCAAGAAAGGCGTGCTAATAAATCAGTGCAAAAATTCTTAAAAAATAACAGATGCAGTGATTAAACAAAGAAAAAAGATAAGCCATTTGTACAGGGGAAAGTGACTTCCCCTGAAAACAAAATAAAAAGGTCTTTTACCTGACTAAATGCAATTTGCTTGTGGGCAAATTCTTAGTTTCCTGATAAGGGTGACACATTTAGAAGAGATCTCTTTTTAAGAATTAAAATTGCCAATTCCATGCTATGAGATAAAGTCTGTGGTAGGTAACATAAAACACCATCCCTCCTTGCTGAATAAGTTTTCCTTGCAAGGCAACTGCATAATCTAGAATGAGAAAGAGAGAGAGAGAAAGGTCCTCTTTCTTTTAGCTGGTAGAAAGTTACAAGTATGACATTTTTCTTTTGCTTTTAGCAGACTTATTTGAATAAGCAAGATTGCAGTAAATGTTCCACATTAAATATCTTCACTAATGACTACATGTAGAGCATTGTATATTTATTTGAAATTTATCGTTAATTTGAAGTAACTGAGTAAGTAAGACATTGATCTGACCAAGAAAGATGGGTACCACAACCATTTTCCAATACATCTTTCATCTGAACTAAAGATAAAGAAAATATTTTGTCCACATTCAACTGAGCTGCACATATCTCCCCATAACAGCTCACTGAAAAAAGGGGAAATCACTGGAATTTTCTTATCCAGGTGTCCTCTAGATGCTTCCAGCAGCTCTTCATGTAATGCAGCTTCCTAATATGAATCCTATAAGGTGAAGTATCGTAATGCAGGAAGACGTGTTACAGGCTGCTGAGAAGCTGTCTGGCTAAAAGGACAGACTAGGTGTTAGCCTCCTGATAAAAAGAGAATATGTTAAACTCACGTATAAAAAAATGTCCTGCTGACCCAAATCATGCAGAGTTCTCAGAAAGTCCTATTGCTGAGAAGAGGGGATGACAAGATTTAAATTTGACTTGTCGATCATTAACCCTGTGGTAATAAAACATTCACACAATTCAGATGTTGCATTAGCTAGTCTAGTGACAGACTACAAAAGACAGTAATTTGGTTCAGGATAAATATGAATCATTTACTCAGTCTGTCAGGTCCTGCCACTACTATCAGGCTCATCAGAAGCCAATCTGGTGGTCCCCTGCCATAAAAAAACTCTACAACAAAAGGAAGAAACTGCTGCAAAAAAGAGTAAAATCCCAAGACTGGGAAAAACTCCCTTATCAGCCTCAGTAAGAAGCTGAAATCCCTCATAAGATCCTCCAAAGCTAGTTACAAAAACAAAATCACTACAGATTCTAAAGACAACCACAAGGCATTCTATAGCTATGTCAAGAATCTCAATGGCAACACTCAGATCTGCTCTGAGTTACAGCACAATGGCACTAAGTATACAGAACCAACTGATATTGCCAACATCCTGGCAGATAGGTTCAGTGCTAACTTCACCCCCCTCTCACCCCCTAAAGGGCCCATCTCAGTACAGGAAGAATACCAAGTCCAGGTAATCACGACCGCACAGATAAAAACTGCACTCTCCAAAGCCAAGAATACAAGCATCCATGGGACCAGACAACATCCTGGGCTGTGTTCTGCATGAACTGCAAAACAAACTGCTACCCCACCTAAGTACCATGTTCAACTATAGCCTCACTTCAGGCTTTGTGCCTACTGAATGGCGCACAGCTATGGTTATCCCACTCCACAAAGGGGGTTCCACCATGGACCCTAGGAACTATTGCCCTATTAGCCTGATGAGCCTGATCTGCAAAGCCATGGAATGTATCATCATGGATCTTATAAACAAAGACATAGGTAACCTTCAAACTCTGGACCCCACCCAGTTTGGGTTCGTGAAAGGCAGATCATGTCTCCTAAGCCTGATTGACTTCTTTGAAGCAGTCACCAGAGCCGTGGATGAGGGTAAAGTGGTTCACACAGCCTATCTAGAACTCGCCAAAGCATTCAACACCATCTCCCATTCTGGAATCATAGATAAACTCACTAAACTTGGCATGAATCCCTATGTCATGTGATGGGTTGCCAACTAGCTCACTGACAGAACCCACACCGTGAAAGTAGCTGACTCCAAATCCGAATGCAGGCCAGTGACAAGTGGAGTACCACAGGGTTCAGTCCTGGGTCCACTCCTATTTGGCATCTACTTTTCTGAAGTTCAGGCCAACACAGAGGGTCTGTGGCTAACAAAGTTCGCAGACGACTGCAAACTGGGGGCCATTATTGATTCATGTGATGTGAACATTCTACAAAAGGGCCTCACTGAGACAGATGCCTGGTATCATAACCATGGCCTCAAGCTCAATGCCAAGAAATAAGAAATGCATAGTCATCCCCTCTGGGAAAAAACATGTGCCCATGAACTACACATAGGCGGTAGTCCACTTAACACCAAAAGTGTGATAAGAGACCTAGGGACACAGGTGGACAGTAGACTCTACTTTGATAACCACATCACCACAGTAGTCAGGAAATCCTTCTATGTGGCACACCTCATCACAAAAGGTTTCTCTTCCAGAAAAAAGGAGGTCATTGTTCCTCTCTACTCCTCCATAATTAGACCAATTATAGAGTACAACACCCCATTTGGTATGTATGTCACAAGATATCTACAACAACTGGAAAGGCCACAGAAATACCTCACAAAGAGGATCACTGGCCTCAAACAGATGCCCTGTGCAGACCATCTCAAAAAACTCCATGGCTACTCCGTACCATATCGCCTACTCAAAGGCGATCTCGGCCTAACATACAAAATTATATCAAATCCAGAGCTGTTGGACATGCTACACTTACAGAAATCCTAATCCCTCTGAACCACATGCTCCAGGGACCTAAACCTCGTCACCACAAAAAGCAGAACATGCTGGCGGGATAGGTTTCTGTCCTAGAGACTCCCCATATTTTGGAACAGACTGCCCATTCATGTCAAGCAGAGCACCTCATTATCCCTCTTTAAGAAAAATGTTGACGTTTGGATGGGAGATAGGAAATTTACCCCAGGGATCACTTCTGTGGATCTGCTCGACAGGGACGAAGGAAAATAACTTTTGGGTGATGAAAGCCAGGGCATCTTTATAGCTAGGCTAAGGCTTGTACAGGCCCTAGGGCTGATAGCCTAGTACCTACCTATGAACCTATATACAGCTATTTGGGAGCATCTGGCAAGCCAAAGAAAAGAAAGGCAATTAATGTGGAAATGGTGCTGCCCTCTCTGAAACTGAGAAACCTTAAATGGGAACATCAAATCTAGAAGATTCATACTTTATATCCAGAGATGCTATACATGTTCTCCAAGGGAGAAGGGAGATAAAAATCTCAAGACTCACCATTCTGAACTTCCGCTCTTTATTTTAATTCTGAGATCTGTAACAATTCTCAGAACTGTGGGAAAAAACACAGCTAACTAAAGGAGAACAGCATATGTCAAAAATTACAGCTGTGTACACTTACCATAAATGTAGATGTTCGAGTGTATTCACTGTTGCAGTCATTACATTTGGGTAATCTGCTGGCAGGTTGCCCTCATTCAGCCTGATTAACAAAGTCTTGGGTCCTGCATCGGTTGCTGTCCCTTCTTCCATGACATCAGGTCATCAGGGGTATAAAACATGCAGCTGACACCATTACATCAGTTTTTCTTGCCCTAGATGTCAGGTGCCCCCCAAATGGGGAGCAAAAAAAAAATATATATATATATATATATATATATATAAATATATATATATATATATATATATATATATATATATATATATATATATATATAGAAACACAAAAAAAATACCTCCAAACAAAAGCAAATACACCAAAAAGGCTTTTAAGCATAGTAAAAGAAAGAAGAGGTATAGTAAAAGAAAAACACGGGGCTGGAGGGAGGGTAACCAGGACTGCAACAGTGAATACACTCGAACATCTACATTTATGGTAAGTGTACACAACTGTACTATGTTCATCATGTTTCACTGTTGCAGTCATTACATTTGGGTAGTAGATTCCCAAAGCTAAGGTTGGGAGGATGGATTTATACAGCATTAGGATCAGCTATAAGGCCCTGTAAAACAGCAGTGGCAAAGCCATCTCTGGATTTAGAGAAAATTGGTAAGTGATAATGCTTGGTGAAAGTATGAACTGAACTTCAGGTAGCAGTTTCTAGAAGATCCCTGGTAGGAACACCTCTGAGAAAGGCTGCTGAAGTAGATGCAGCCCTGGTGGAATGAGATCTGATCCTCTGGGGGATAGGTTTTCCATGGTGCTTATAACAGAAATGAATACAATGGCTTATCCATTTAGAAATGGTTTGCTTTGAAATGGCCTGTCCAAGTAGAATCTAAGTTGTCTGTGTACATCCAATGAATGCAGAATCCGCTCTCCCTTGTTCTGTGGATTGGGAAAGAAAGTTGGCAAATGAATGGACTGATTAAGAGCCACACTGGATACCACCTTGGGCATGAATGATGGATTGATCCTGAGTGACACCCTGTCCACATGAAAGATGATGAAAGGCTCCACTGCCATAAGGGCCTGTAATTCAGATATCCTTCTAGCTGAAGTGATTGCTAAAAGGAAGGCTGTTTTCCAGGAAAGAAATTTTAAGTCTGCAGTTGCAGCTGGCTCAAAAGGAGGTAGAGTGAGTTTCTCCAATACAAAGTTAAGGTCCCAGGCAGGGGTTGGAGCTCTCCTGGATGGTCTCAAGTTTTTGGCCCCTCTGAGATACTGCTTTAAAAGAGGATGAGAGGGGGGGGGGGTGTCGTAATGAGCTGAAATGGCTGAGGCATGGATTTTTATGGAAGAAAAAGACAGGCCTTTGTGAAGCATCTCAGTTAAATATTGCAAAATCTGAGGTAAATTGGGCACTGCTGTGCTCATCCCTTGAGATTGATTCCAGGCACAGAATCTTTTCCATTTGTCAGCATAAGGTTTTCTAGTACTAGGCCTTCTCGCCTCCAAAATGACATCCATCACAGGTTTGCTGAGGGATGCTAAGGGGAATTTAAGTGATTAGTCAAGCTGCAATGTTCAATGTTTGGAGCTGAGGGTGCAGAATTTGGTTATCCTGCTGAGACAGTAAGGAAGGTGTCTGAGGCAGGTGCCATGGAGGAATGTGTGACACACTGTGCAGGAGTGGGTACCAGTATTGGCGAGGCCAGTCTGGAGCAATCAAAATAATTTTTGGTTTGTCCTGTTTGACTTTTAGTAGAACTTTGGAGGGCAGAGGCAGAGGGGGAAAGGCATAGACTGATAGGTTTTTCCAGCTGAAGGACAGAGCATCCACTTTCCAGGCTTTTTTGTGATGAGTTCTTGTGCAAAATTTGTCCAACTGGTAGTTCTGGGGTGAGGCAAAAAGATCTATGTCTGGGCTCCCCCATTTGCATGCCAACATGTCAAAAATCTGTGGTTCCAGTTTCCATTCGTGAGGGTCCATGAAATTTCTGCTTAGCTCGTCTGCCAGAACATTCTGCTTTCCTGGCAGGAATTGAGCTTGTAGTTGTACTTGGTAGCTCAAGGCCATGTTCCACAATGCCATGGCTAGTCTGCAGAGGGGGTAGGAATGTGTATCCCCCTGCTTGTTTATGTACCACATAACCGTGGTGTTGTCCATCTTTATCAGTAATTGTCCTGGATGAAGGTAGTCCTTGAAGGCTGTCAGTGCATTCTGTACAGCTAGCATTTCTTTTTGATTGATATGAAGGTGCATTTGATTTGGGCTCCATTTGCCCTGAATGCACTACCCTACCAGATGAGGCCCCCATGCATAGTTTGATGCGTCCGTAGTTAGTGTTTGGGTGACAGGGGGTGGTGTGAATGGCAGTCCTTTGTTTTGGTGGCAGGCCTCTGCCCACCATAGGAACTCTAGGCGCAGGCAAGGTATGAAATGAATCATTGTTTCCAGGCTGTGAAAATGTTGACTCCACAAACTTTTTAAGCACCACTGAAGTTTCCTTATATGCAGTCTTGCATATGGAATTAGAAGAATGCAGGAGGCCATGAACTCCAAATCTTGCAGTATTTGCCTTGCAGATAGCAGGGTTTTTGTAGCCACCTGTTTGAAGTAAGTCACCAAATGAATTTGCTTTTCTGGCATAAGGAAAGCCATCTGGGCAGTTGTATTCAAGCTTGCACCCAGGAATGTAATCTTTTGAGAGGGTACCAGTTGAGATTTATTTTCATTTATGGTGTACACTAGATAGGTTAGAACTCTTTTTACAAATGCCAGATGTTTTAGAAGAATGGCCTGGTTTTCTGCCTGTATTAGACAATCGTCCAGGTACGGATATATTTGAATATTTCTTTGCCTGCAAAATGCAATTACTGGAGCCAGGCATTTTGTGAATATCCTGGGTGCAGTAGACAAGCCAAAGGGCAGTGCAGGGAACTGATAATGCCTGCAGCCTGCTTTGAAGCGTAGGAATCTTCTGCAAGATTCCCTGATTGGGATATGCAGGTAAGCCTCTTTTAAGCTGAGAGTTGCAAACCAGGCATCCTTGCCTAGCATAGGAAGTAACTGGTAAAGAGTCAGCATCTTGAATTTTGGAATGTCCAGAAAGGTGTTTAGAGTAGACATGTCCAGAATTGGACGCCATGATTTGTCTTTTCTGGGTACCAGGAAAAGTCTGGAATAGAAACCTTGTCCCTTTTCCTCTTCTGGTACTAGCTGAATAGCTCCTATGTTTAGGCAGTTTCTATAATGTCTCAGTATGCCCCTGTCGACCAGGCTGGCAAGGGAAACTGATGGGAATTGGCCAGATATAGTGTTCTGAATACTTGGCCGACTTATGGAGAGTAGGGTTTGATAAAGCTTTGTCGTCATCAGAAGAACTTTCTAATGAAATAGCTTGGTTCATAATCACATCTATATACAGGTTACCCAAAAACACACCTGTCTCCCACTCATCCCATCAGAGCCTGAAGTTTTGAATAAGTACCATGATATGCAGAATTATAAAGTAAGGAAACAGTTTGAAACCAGCTTTCCCCAAAGGGGCGACTAAGAGGTAAGTGCTTGGTAATTTCAAAGGGAAGTCATTGAGACTGTTTACCATAGGGTGGTGCCTTGTTGTTTCCAGATTTGGAAGTGGAAGCACCCCATTGCTTAGTTTTGAAAGTCCCTTGGGACTGAAACCTGGTGCTTTTGGAATGTCTGGGTTTGGCCGTAGTGGCTCTGGAAGGAACTGGAAAGGATCAGTTTTTAGTAGGCTAATGCCTACTAAATCTAGGAGATTGCACTTGTAAGAAATCGTTCACAGTTTGCATAGATTTTGCTTTATCTTCAATCTTTTTTAGAACTTCTTCAGCCTTATTGCCAAATAGGTGGTCCTGCTGTAAAGCAGCATCCAAAAGTTTTGCTTTAACATGATCAGGCAGAGATTGCTCCTTAAGCCAAGCATGCCTTTTAAGCACAGACCCAGTAACAGCAGCCCTGCAAGAGGCCTCTAAAGAATCAAAACCACATTGCAAAGTATGTTTGCCAACTTGTTCAGCTGAATGCAATAAATCCTGCAAATCTTTATTCTCCACACAGTCAGAAATCAACATCATTTTCTGTTTAAGCAGTCCCATGATATGCTGTTGATATTTTAGCATATGGAATTGACAGTTTAAAGCCCTGATTGCTAAGGTTGCAGAAGTATAAACCTTTTTACCCCATCTATCCAGCGCCCTAGAGTCTCTATCAGAAGGGGTAGGAGTTTTAGCAGTAGAAGCCTTAATGCCCTTGGGGCCCTGAGAAATGGTTTCAGGGTCCGCAACTGGATTTTTGAAAAGGAATTTGTGGGACTCAGGAACCCTGTAGCACCTGTCTGGTTTGCTAGGGGCAGGAGGTAAGGAATCAGGGGCCATACTGGATTCCGAAAACACATCATCAACAATATCTAGTACAGGAGGTATAGCCAAAGGCCTGTGCTGAGGAAGAAAAAGGAAATCCCTAAGCCTCTTTTTGGATTCAGAGAAATCCTGACCTTCCCAGTGGAAATGCTCCCTTAAGGTATGTAAAGTTTCCCCAAAAGAGAAATCCTCAGGCGGAGAAGCAGAGGGAATGGAGTCCTCTGCATCACAGTCCTCATAAGTAGGTATGGACAAATCTAGATAATTAGAAGAGTCAGAAGAAACAGAGTCCTGTTCAGAAGATTCATAGTCAAATTCAATCCTAGGCCTCTTAGAAGGGGTGGGGGGGTGACTACCCCAGATCAGATTAATTAAATCTTCAGCCATTTTGATCATTTGTTTTTTAGGCATAGGGGCCTGAACATGTGCCCTGGGTGTCATTTTTTTAGACATAGATCGAGATTTAGGCATTAGCACTGAAGTTGGAGTCGGTTTAATATGTAAGTCTGTAGGCCTGAATACACCCTCAGAAGCCAGTTCCCACTCAACGGCTCCGGAGCCATCCAAGGTAGAGACATCCGCGGGTTCCATGTGTGAAGCATCTCGTGGCATGCCGGACTCCGAATGGGTCTCAGTAGAGGCCTGCGAATCAGAAGTAGCAGGTATCAGGGGCTGCGAAAACACCTCACTGAGTACCGGCGAACTGGCGACTGACTTAGGAGAAGTGTTGTCGGCCGTTTTGGACCTCAATGGCCAACTCTGTCTCTTTCTTTGTGTTTTTTTGGTATTCCGGTAGTCGGATGGCTAACCGACGTCATTTCTGGATAATTAAATCGAGAACCGAAATATTTTGAAGCCAAAATGTACCGACGACGGATAGTGCGCTGATTAAATAAAGCACAAAACCGACAGCAAGGTACGTCGTGGTCAGGGCCTAGGCAAGGAATACAGTACAAATTAAAATCCTTATGAGGTATTTGCTTTGCACAAGTAA
>NC_056738.1:537264830-537307330 GCF_019279795.1 Protopterus annectens | reverse complement strand
CAAGGGTATTTCATATACAGAAGTTATTACACAAGTAAATAAGCTTAAATCAAACAAAGCACCGGGTAATGATGGTATTATACCAGAGATAAATAAAATCCTTTCTAAAAATACATATTCATTAATTTTTATTTTGGCCCAAACTGAGTTAATAACCCCCCCATCTTGGCAATATACATTTATTTCACCAATTTTAAAACCTAATAAAGATCCAACTAGATGTTCTTCATATCGGCCCATCTCATTACTTAATGTTGATTATAAAATGTTTATGAATATCTTTGCTGATAGATTGAAGACAATCATTCCCGGCATTATAGATATAGATCAGACAGGCTTCATTGTAAATAGAAATACTTTTGGTAATATAAGAAGAACTTTAACATTAATAGATTTTGCAAATAGGAAAAAGAAAGATTTAACACTTATTAGTCTTGATATAAGTTCAGCATTTGATTCAGTAAGTTGGGACTATCTGTTTACCTTAATGAAGTGCACAAACTTCTCGGATGCATTTGTAAATCTAATTGAACATTTATACAAAGGAGCGTTGGCTTATATTAAGGTAGGAACATATGTTTCACAAAAAATACCCATTCTTAAAGGTACAAAACAAGGATGTCCACTTTCTCCACTATTATTCACTTTAGTAATGGAGCCTTGGGCTAATTTGATCAGAAACAGTACTGACATAGAGGGTTTTGAAATAGATGAAAATACAACATCCAAAATTCAACTTTTTGCAGATAATGTTCTAATTACATCAGCAGGATCTAATTCTTCTATACAGTCTCTATTTGATAACATGATGAATTTTAAAAGTATTTCTGGTTTAATATTCAATGAAGAAAAACTAAAATACTACCTATATACACGAAAAAATATTCTCATTAGTGATTTTACTAAATATGTACCCAATTCAGGTCAGATAACTTATTTAGGTATAATACTATCTAAAGATATTAAATCTATTATATATAATAATTATAATACCTGTTTTCTTAATATACAAAATCGTTTTAATACCTGGAATAATATGTTTTACTATGGAGGAGAGACTTACAATTATTAAAATGATAATATTCCCCAAGATTTTATACTTAATACAATCAATAATACTTCCACTTACAAAAATAATTATCAAGAAACTGAACACACTAATGTTAAATTTCTTATGGGCACCTAATAGACCTAGGATTGCATTAAAGAAACATACTAATAGCTGGTTTCAAGGGGTATTTCTTTTCCAGACTTTAATTTATATACTATCTCTTCTATTGTAAAAGTTATTACTTTATTAATAGATCAGTCATATGTCACAAAATGGAAAGATTATTGGGAGCTAATTAGTATACACTTCATGAAAATCTCCTTAACACATAAAAATATGATTGTAAATAACTCCATGTTATGGTTACTAAAGGAATTTTGTACTTCACCTATTACACCTAAACATATGGTTTGTTACCCATTAAATATTATTATTAGTTATCGTAACTTTATATTCATGCACCCTAAGTATAGGGAATGGAATTTTATTGTATTTCCTATAATGTATACTCAGGGTATGCTTTTGTCATCTACATCTGAAGGAACTCATTTAGCTATAGATAATGATCTAAAGTACTGGTATCAGTTGATATCTGATAATAAAGTTAAAAATCTAGATTTCTTAAAACAAGAATTTGATCTAAGAGAAACTTGCTGGTTAGAGGTTCAGACCTTTAGACAACATCTCATTAATAAAATAGATTTAATGTCTATAACTGTTAAAGAATCTATTCCAACACTGATTGATTACTTGATATTAAATTTACAACATAAAGTTTCTGATAAAGGTAAACTTTCATACATACATAAAGTTATCAGACAAGAAACTTTTTACAGTGTAGATTCATACTGGAATTATTTCACTTCTATTAATGGGGAATCAACAAGATAAACAATATATATTGGAATCTGCTTATAGAACTACGTTTTCCATTGTCTGGAGACTTTATACATGGAAATTTTTACATAGATCTTTTTATACACCTTTGATGATGAATAAAATAAATAATAAAGATAATCTATGTAAGAGATGTAATGTAGAAATTAATGCTGACTGGGCTCATATGTTTTATGACTGTATAAAATTGAAAGAGTACTGGAAGTCAATTAATGAATTTTTGCAGGCTCTTTTTACAGATAATTTCATTATTTCTAAAT
Source organism: Protopterus annectens (assembly GCF_019279795.1). NCBI lineage: Eukaryota > Metazoa > Chordata > Ceratodontiformes > Protopteridae > Protopterus > Protopterus annectens. The sequence continues at coordinate 537,305,122 of NC_056738.1, read as the reverse complement.
CGCTTATATTATTCAACACACCTGTACCTCAAAGTGTTAAAAAGGTTAAGCTTCCCTTGTTATTGTCTATTCTAGCAGTGGCTAGGAAAATAATAACTAGAAATTGGATTTCAGATACACCTCCTTCGTTCAATGAATTTAAAAATGTTATGAATATAGTGTGCCATATGGAAATAAACACAATTAGGACTAGAACAAATAGAAAAACATCCTATTTTATTGTATGGGATAATTTACAAAATTTGTTAAAAAAATTTTAATTTCAATAGCATGGTATTTTAGTTTAATTAATTGATCTGATTGTAGTGGATGTCTTTGTAAATACTTTAGTTGTTTTGTTGAATATTATAATAATACCTATTTTTAATTACTTGTATAAAATTGTTATGATATTTCTCTTATATGTTAAAACAATAAACCTGTTTTGAAAAAAAAAGAAAATACAAGCCCATGTGCCTTCTTTCAAAGGGATGCTTAAGTTAATCTAAACTCTAAAGCTCTCAAATCACCTGCCCTGGAGGAACTCTCCCATTACAATTCTACTAGCTGCTGTAGCTATACATAACTGTTAAGTTCCAAGTACACAGATAGTTGGATTGTCAAGTAGAACCCACTTAGATTGCCTCACAAATTCATGTCAATCTTCCAGAGTCCCATTTTATGTCTACTACCAGTCGTACCTAGAAATAAACCCTGTCTGTGTTGCCTGCGCATGTGTCATACCAACCTTTACAGAAAAGTCTTCCTGTTAAATTGCAATACACACAATGGCCAGATAGCCTAGTAAACTCTTAAATGACTTTCATCTTAATTTTATTCCTAGATAGTACAATATCTATCAGGGCTTCTAGCCCCTTAATGTTGTTCAGTGGAACCCTAAAATAACCTCTACCAAACATAACAAGCATCCCAAACATTCCAGGAACATGCTTGTTCTTAGTAAGAGAAATGTTAATATCCTGATAAAACTCTTAAAATGCAGAAATTCATTCCTACACTTATTAAGTAGACCAACTCTAAACTATGAAGTAATTCAAATAATGTATGAGCCATGGTTATAGGCTATCAGTCACCCACATTTTTTCAGCTTATTGCTGATTTATTTTTAAAATGTGAACGTGTAACTTGTGTAGGCATTCAACATTATCCTAAGACCAAGTGCCTTTTTTTTCAAAATTGCAGCCTTTCTTCTCCTATAATTACCATTGCACCATCTATAGATGCATATCACATAGCCTTTGTGTATCTGTGCAGTATGCTGTTTCTGACAGATGCTAGTTCAAGAAACAGACAACAGATTAATTACTCAGAATATGCATACATCTTTCTTATGAAACAAGCCAAATGAGAAGACACATAAGTTAGCATTTGGTTGCTTGATGTAGGGTCCTTTTTCTGCACTAGTTTTTTAATACTAACTCCTAAGGACAGCTGTCTTTGATCAATTTGAAATTGACAGCATTATTCAATAGCCACTAAGGCAAATGGTGGGAACCTGTTAAGGGAATAATTCCCAAGATCCTTTGCCAGCTCACTAAGGCAAAGCCTCTCCAAATGGTTAGCTAACCGAGTAGCACATATTGGTGTGACTGGTGATCCCTAAGGATAGCTACCTGGCTGTATTCCAAGAGACAGCTGCACTAGAAGTTATTGTTTCAATGTATGCAAGTGCAAGGAAACTGAACAAAATATGAAATAATTCCTTTTATACTTTTTTCCAGTTTCCTTGTGCTTGTGTACATCATGATAACAACTCTTCTACAGCCAGATAGCTGTCCATAGGGATCTCACCAATGTGCTTGGTTTCTTGTTGGAGATTAAAGCTCCAGTGATTGTGCTTTTCAGCTGTAACACTCTACGGCAAAGCAGTGCTGCAACCTTCTGGTTTTGGCATTGTAGCTCACAGGGAAATGCCATGCAAGTTTTGTGCCAGAACCCCCTAATACTACTACTTGGGACAGTTCATAATACTACTACAGGGGGGCAGTTCATAATACTACTATAGGCCCCTTTTCAGCAGAGACCCAGGGAGAAAATCTCCATAGTTAAAAAAATCTTAGAAGATGTTATCCAGTACAATACAATATAATACAAGGCAAAACATCAAATGGAAACTATAACATCCAAAAAAATAAAATAGAAGAGATAGAGCTCCATGCTATGGTTGTACTGTGCTACAAAAACTGGATTGCAAAGTCTCAAAACAAAGACATGCAAGCTGCAGAAAAATATAAATTACTTCATAAAAAATGCTTATCAAGATATTGCAGACTTAACCTGGCATAAATTTTGTAGGGATCTTAGATCCCATAATCTGCATAAACTCACAGTGTACAAATCTTATTCGAATACTGATAATAAAATTCCCTGACATGTCTTAGCAAAAAACTGAAACAACCTCTTGTATGTCATCAGGCATTTATACTCCCTCACACCATTCAAGAACAGGTTATACCTGTACTACTGAAACCACCATCATGCCCCAAGTGTGAAAGTATCTAAACATATACTTTATTTCTACACCCATGCATAGAAGAAAGCTCATCAGCTGCTAATGTAAAACTTCTAAGTTTATTTTGATTGCTGCATATGTGTAAATACTCTTATTTAATTGTGTAAGGATATCTTGACATTATCCACTAAGTTTAGTTTCCTATCTTTGCAGCCGAGCTACAGTTTTCTTAACACTGTTGCATATTACTAAGATAGCACCGTTCTTACATAATTAAAGACAAGCTTTCTATATTACATTTCATATTGGAAATTTCTAGAGTATGTTTATGACAAGAAACTTCTACAGTTGGTGGTACTCATGAAAAGTTTGCTAATTATCATTGTTTTTTATGTAATATTACACCAGTACTACAAATTCCTCATGCAATTATAGTTTATTGTACTATTATCAGATTGTATTATTGTAAACTTTTTCTCTACAAGTTTCCTCTTTGAAAATCAACAGTGCTCAGCTGGGCTAACCAACCTGTATTGGCTGCATATCACACACAGCATAACAAAATGGAACCTCACATACACACACTCCTTACCTCAGCCTGCATAAAAATGGAGCTTCCTTCCAGACCAGTGCAGCCTGCATAAAAACGGAGCTTCCTTCCAGTACATGAACACCTCAGCTTGCATAAAACAGAGCTTCCTTTCTGCACACTTTTGTGTTTGAATATTAGCGTGCAATGCACGCATGGATCCTATAGGTCTTACTGCTGTAAAAGTGGTGGGGGGTGCTACGCTCGCTCACTCCCTCCTCCCTCCCCTCGCTCTATGGTTCTGGCGCCCATGCGTGGTGGATGAATCGTGCTTTTAATTACAGAAGTGGGGGAGGGCGCAATGCTACAGCTGAAAAGTGAAGAGAATTAAAGCTTGCTAACTCACTTAATTTGCACCCTTTATGATGCCGGCTTTTACAGCGCCCTAGGCGGTCGCCTAGTTTGCCTATGCCTAAGGCCGGCCGTGGTAGGTAGAGACCAGTTCCTCTGCAAAGTAAGACAGAAGTTAAGCTTTAATAAAAAAAAGTAGGTGTGCTTTCCCTTCTTTTGATTCCAAATTGAGGAAATGAAAATTGTATAAAGTACAAGTAGATTTCTGGTACCTATACAGTACTGGAACTATACTGCAGGGAGAAAAGCAACCTAAGGATTGAGTTAAACTTTAGGAGGTGGTAGAGTCTTCCTTTAAACAACAAAAGAGACCAAAGCTGTGTCTCTTGTGAGTCACACAGAGATTAGAACAGGTCAATTAAGGTTAATCACCTGTGAAGTGAGAGTTGAGCTAGGAACTAAACCATCTATTTAAAGGGTAAAATCAAACATTTCAAGGCTTTATTGGAAAAGCTCACCCAGACTCTGCAACAACTTGCTGTGAGGAAAAGGTTTAGTTTGTTTTTGATTTCTTGCATGTTGTATTATTTATTTGCCTTCTTCTATTCTGTATACTGTGAATTATTTTCTTAACATTGTGTTTTACTTGTATTCTGCTATTATTTGCAGATTTAAACTAGGAAAGACACCACAGCGATTTCTCTTATGAAACACACACAAATTAAGGTTTTCTTCACACTACTACTTAGGGGGTGTTGTGTTTTTAAACTTAACTATCTTTCTAGTTGCCTGCCCCTTATGTTAGCTTGACCACATATCTACTTATTTCTCCTCTTTCATTGGCTATTGAGAGAAAGCACAAAATTATCATTTTGTGAAATCACTCCCTTTCAACTATTTAAATTTATTGGCCATCCCACTGTAGTCCATAGAACCAGAATACCAAGTGTCTCCAACTTCCAATCTATCTTGCTATTTTGAAATTAGTAGCTCTCCACTTACACAGATAAACCTCAACTCACTCCCTCTTTCATATCTAACTGTTTAGTGCTCAATGCAGCTCTTAGGATATCAAGCCATGTTTTCCACCTTACCTTTAAAATCTTCAATATCTACTCTAAGACCACCAATTATCAGAGAGCCCACATTCTGCCTCGTAGTAGTCATCTTGGCATTAGTGTTTCTGTTTTACTCCTGGTCAGAGAAGGGGAACAGCAGGATTTGCTGGAGAATGCTGATCACTGGAAAGCCTAATAACTGCTTCACAGCTGCCAGCTTGGAATTTGGGCTTATATTTTTCTCCTGGTAAGAGAAGGAGCAGAGTGCACTGATTCCAAACTGTTTCTGGTTTGGCAGTAGGTGTCTGTGTTTGTGCTTCCTGATTGGTTTGATTGCTATTCAGTGCATCTACCAAGAAATGTCTGCAACAGGCCTATAGACCCTTGCATCACCTGAGACAAGACTGTGGATAGCCAAACAGCCTGTGGCCTGCTTCTCATCTTGGGATTGGTGCTACTGTTTTGCTTCTGGTGAGAAAAGAAGCAAAGGAGCATTGTATCCTGGCAGCATGAAGCTGTGGTGAGACTGGCACTAATAGTGGCCAGCTAGTAGTTTTTAATGTGACTCCCTTCTTTTAATCATTCCTGATAGGTTGATTTGTTTTTGTTTTCAGTAAGTACTGCTTCATTTGCTTTTTACTTCAGAATATCTGGTTACATATTCCATCCATAAATCATCAGGGTCTACTGGTTAGTTTCCCCTCAACTGTTTAGCAGTGCCCTGTATAGACACAGACACCTTGAGTTGACAATTTTCCTGTAAAAGCACCATTGAAATTTCTCCCAGTACCTAGTTACACACAGGACAACTAAGCACCGGCCCCAGAGTTGCAAACCAGATACTCCTGATATTACTTTATATTCTCATTCCATCTGTCTAGTCAATAAAAAGGTCCTGTTGCCATGCATATGAACTTTCCCACTATCTACTTTAACAGCTTGGTAGATATGGGCATATTGAGGCAATGTAAAAATTGTCTCATGTTTACTGACAACCGGTTAATTCTCAAACAAACTGATGGTATGTGAGGGATGTTTTTACACAATGTCACTGGAGGCAAAGCTCTCACATAAAAGCAATCCTAATATAAATAAAGTTGTCAGTAGTACACACTCTGCACATATCACACACAATTCAAAGTAGACACATAAACTCACATATGTTGAGGCACTTAAATGGAACCTTCCTAAACCCCAATGACTTCCTAGATAAAGTACAGATAAGAAATATCCTCAGCAGCCCCAAATACACTCTTTCAAAACACCACCCACTTCAATGCATACAGCTACAACTCATGTAGCCTCTACTTCTAAGGCCATAAACAACCACCACACAATCCAACATTCTGTTCTTTAGATACTCCATTGCGAGACATACTGTCTCTCTCACTAGGCTGATTAATGAGAAATTCAAGGTCAGTTGCTTATCAAGGACCACAAGTACCAATATAAGTCAGTCACAGTCCATGTTGGTGTATATGACCTGAGACATACCTCCCTAGACTATATGAAGAGAGACATCATGGAACTCTTGGAATGTGTGTCCCAGGCCGGTATAAACCTAGCATTGAGCAGCATTTTACCTTCTCCTTGTATGATGCCACAATACAAACAAGTGATGGCTTAATTTCTGGTGTCATTCTAAGGGGGTGAAATATTTGTCAGCATGGAAGGAGATGGTTAACAGACTACGCTTCTTTGCTAGTGATGGTCTCTTCCCTCTAGGCTTTAGAATATTAGCTAAAATATTGGCTTCCCCCCATATTTCCTTTTTTAGGCAATGCCAAACTGAAGTACTTCCAACATAGCAAATCATAATCAAGAAAATCAAAAGGTGTTACTGCTCAATGCACGAAGTCTAAACAGAAAAATCCATTTCCTAGAAGCTCTCTTCACTCTAGAGAATGCTGATGTCTGTGCAGTCACTAACACATGATTTAAAGCTGCAGTGAGCACACTGACAGTGCCAAGTTATAACGTTTTCCACACATTTAGACCAGCTAGTACACAAACGGATTAAAAGAGGAGGTATCTCAATTTACATAAAAAATAAATATACCTTAGGGCTGGTCAAACAAGACAAAGCAGTTGAGCTTCTCAAAGTTCAAATCTCCATAGGCAAAATTGTATGCCACTTCCCTGCAAGCTATAGGTCTCCCTCTATGACCCAGGAAACCCATACCATGTATTTAAACTTATTAGAAACAGACACCATCCAACCCAATAATATATCCATGGGTGACTTTAATTACACAACTATTAAATGGGAATCATGTATGACATCAAACATACAGGCAGAGATATTCCTGGATTTTGTAAACACAAACTCCATGGACCAGATTGTCAATACACCAACCGGAGTGCAATCATACTGGATCTGGTCCTCACTAATATGGCCAAGTGCATCACGCCTCCTAGTGTAATGTTTTTTCTGGTAAGGTCAGACCACAAAATTGTATCCTTTGAAGTAAAAATAAAACCTGGAACCCCAGCTAAGCCTGAAATATTCAGAAACTACTCATAGGCTAACTTTCTACTATTATGTGATAACCTGGCAAAATTTCAAGCACCCATAAACCCTGAGAAAACTGCTGCCTACACGTAATTGTTATAAGATGCAGCTGTACCCTCTGGGAAAAAGTACAGAACTAACTCAAAAAAACAAGTCACCCTGGTGGAAAAACAGCATCAATAAGGTGGTGGTGGTGCTGCGGTAGTGCTGTCGCCTGACAGTAAGACGTTGTCCCGTTCGATTCTCAGCTAAAGTGTCTTCTGTCTGGAGACATGCTTGAATGGGCATACCTTCATTGAAGGTTGTGCGTCAGGGCTGGCAACTCAGCACATAAAAATCTACTGCCAATTATTAATGGACCGGAGTTCTGCTGTGGTGACCCCTAACCGGGAAAAGCTGAAAGACACAACAACAACCCTGGTGGAAAAATAGCATCAATAGGTCTTATAACAGAAAGAAGAAAATCATGGCAAAAGTTAGGAGGTGCAGTATGATGGAAGTACCCTCAAATTAAACAAACTCAAAGGACAAATAAAGTCTACCAAAGTCAAATTTGAGGTAAATTTGACCTTCCAGGCCAAGGACAACCAAAAGGGTTTCTTTAGCTATTTCTGCAACCTCAAAGGAAATACGTAATTGTGTTCAGAGTTAATTGTTAATGCAGTCACATATACCAAGCCAGAAGAAATAGTAAACATACTGACCAACAAATTCAGCTTCAGCTTTACTCCCCTTAACCTTCCCTCAGTAAATGCCATCAGATGCAACTCCCCCGCTATTACTAGGGAACAGGCCCTTAATGCTCTCTATAAGGCCAAGAACACTGCATCAGTGGTCCCAGACAATGCTATGTACAAGGTTTTAAAAGATTTCATGCTAAAGCTTACACAATACCAAACTCATCTTCATTTATAGTTGACCTCTGTCTAGTGTAGGTAAATAAATATTAATTGTTGTTTTTATAATATTAATTTATATAGATATAATTTTCACTTTTTTTCTAAATATCTCAACAACCAAGTAACACCGACAGAACTCCTTAGCCTCATATGAAACTCTCAGCTAGATGAATAAAATGCTGCCAACAGTATGTATGTAACTTGAGTGATTGTTGAGATATTGTGAGCTGTTTACAAAAGATTACAAATGTAATAGTTACTGTGTTTACTGTGACTTATAAAATTCAGTTCAAGACCTAGAATCTAAAGAATACTAATCCATAAAGTTCCAGAGATTTAAATATTTGTTTGAAATGTGAGGACATAATTAGATTCTGTCAAAAGGCTTAGGCTCTACCCATTGGAAGTTACAGTGTAAACTTCCTGAGCTCCATCAGAGTGAATGAGTTAAGGACAATCAGGGACACTTAACACATTAGTACCATTAATTTAAGACACTGTAAAATAAGAGAATGTGAGATAATTTACATTTTTGAAGTAAAGGCCAAATTCATTAACGCCTATACTAAGTGTACACGATCTGTATTAAAGAACATCCCTGTCACATTTTTTGTGCTTTCTAGTCACTCAAAGATTAACATATAATCTACACTTTTGTAACCTTATATGAATCCTCCTTGATATTTAAGGCTGCAAGAAAATCAGCAGGAAAACTAAAATTAGGAGGAAGGAGGTGTGAGTTATGCTTGTGTTGTCTGGTCACTCAGAATGGTGTACACTTAGTGTAGGCATTATTGAATCCCATGGTATGACTAATTATTTTCATTATTTGCTAGCTGTAATTTATCACTTTTTCTCTTATTGTCACCAGATTTGGAGAGATTAAAAGGTTGAAAGCTTTAACTGTAGTCTAAAGCAATGACACCTTGAAACCCTGGATAGTTGTAATAATGCTATGGGATTTTGGTTGCAACACACTTAGTTTAGTTCCATCTTAGAGTTCTTGTGGTAGTCACTGTTCAGATCATTTATTGTACATGGTTTGTTTTTATAAATTATCTTATTTAATTCCAACCCCCATTATATGTTGGTATTACTTTTAGGAAGCATTTTCCCTTCAATCTTGTTAAAAAAAAAAAAAAAAAAAAATATATATATATATATATATATATATATATATATATATATAGATATGGGTCTATATTACGAAAGCGAAAAACCCTATTTGCGAATACCAAAACATCGACCCCTATACCGCAAACCCAGAAAATCCCGAACGCACTAAACAGCGAAAACTCCAACTGTCATAGTCGGCCAACCCCACCACTAGCTATATACTACCTACCCAAATAATATAAATAAACCACATACATACACTAACCAAACCCTACTTCTAACCTAAAGTAAAGCACAAAACCCTACTTCTAACCTTACACTAAACCCCACATACACAACTAACTATGAACTATCCATAACCCCTCCCTAAACCTAAGGTCTGTAACTACCGCACACGTACCCTACAGACATGCACCCAAACAAAACAAATAATCCACATACATACATTTAACAAAACCCTACCTCCAACACTACTAAACCCCACATACAAAACTATCTATGCACTATCCTTAACCCCTCCCTAACTCTAAGGTCCGTAACTACTGCACACTTCCCCTACGGAAATATACACAAACAAAATAAATAACCTACATACATACATTTAACAAAACCCTACCTCTAACCCTACACTAAATCTAACATACATTACTTATCTAAGCACTTACCTTAACCCGCACCCTATCCTAAACTCCGTAACTATCTAACACTTACCTTATGCAGCTAATCCACAGATGGGCCAACCATGGAAATTCGATATTTCCATTTTCGTGGTTTTCGACTTTCAGTCTAAGTCCACTTTGCGCTATACGGTTCGACGTTTACGTATTCGCGTAAACGTCTTTTCGCTTTCCTAATATAGACCCTGTATATATATATATATATATATATATATATATATATATATATATATATATATATATAAGCAAGTAATTTACCACAAGTCGAAATCAACTCATGACAACTCTGTGGAAAGACCTCAGAGCTTTCATGGCATAATACAATAGTACATGACCAGGCCTTTCTTCTATGAAGGTACTACTGTTGCCCAGTTGTTCCCTGGTCATATTTTGAACCTACATCTACCATTTCGTAATCCTATCAGGCCAGAGATATATGTATATGTATATGAAACAGGTGCACAGGCCCAGAATAGGGTACTGCATTCCAAACAAACTGTAAAGAACCACAAAATCCAAAACTGCACTCCAAACAACCCTCTGTGGAACCAGAATGGCTAAGTAGATGATGTAAAAAAAAAATCCACAATGAAAAATAATCCCAGAATAGGATGCTGCATTCCAAACAAACTATAAGGAAACACAAAATCGAAAATGGCACCTCAAACAACCCTCTGTGGAACTAGAATGGCTAAGTAGATGCTGTTAATATTTTTCATGGTGGATTTATTTTTTACCCTATTCAAGAGAAGGGGTAAAGTCTGAGAAACATATCTCTCTCCAGCATTTTTTGTTCATGTCACAGCCCAGGTTTAGATCCTTAGATCTGGTGGTCCTCGTGCAGTTTGTCTTGTGAATGTGTAACCAGTTCCATTAGGGCTGGATTTGAGAGTGCCTTGTAGGTTAGGCATAGACCATCTTTTAATAGTCAGTTGGAGACAGCATAAAGAGATAGGACTTTTATTCAAGCCACATAGGACACGTTGTTTACACCCTGTACTGTTTTTTATAAGGAACCTCTGAAGTCTATCCAGCTGTTATAGATGCCTGGTCAAGTACATAGTAAAAGATGCACTGTACTTGATTATTGGTCTGAGATCCAAGTACAGTGGGACTATATTTTCCTTGGATCTGGATGCAATGTCTTTACTTATATACTGTGCCACATAGGAGGACTTCTCAACACTGTGGAGACATGGTGGTCAAAGTTCAGGCTACTATCTAGATGTAGGAATTTATGCTCAGTTTTGCGAGTTTATCTATAATACCCAAGTGGGTGATTTTGTCAAATGCCTTATACAGGTCAAGGTAGGCAGTATGTATTGTTTTAAGTAGCAAATCCCAAGAAAAACGATCCAGGTGCCAAGCAAGGATGGTAGTCCAATGGAGCTTTATTAAAAATTAAGTGTCACAAGCGCTTTCACCCTGACTCAGTTGCAGGGCTTTTTCAAGTGTATAAACAACCAGTACATTTCTACCCTCATTTAAATACCCCCATTCATAAAAAAGGTGCCAAAATTGTTTCAAATATTTAAAGTGAAACACTTACTTCATTGTTTAAATCTTTAAACCATTTGAGTTACACAATTTTCACAGTGCACTCCACAGACCTTCAAAAAGGTATAAATATATGTAAGTAAATACTTTTATACCTGTGTATATAGAAACATAAATGACAAATGACATTAAGAGACCTTATATAAATTTTATAACAATGTTGTAAAAATATTGTAAAAATAATGTAAAAGTATTGTACAATAAAACATGCTTATTTCATAGCTTCTTCACTCTTTTAATTAAGTAAGGTTTAATGGAAATGTGGTCATTCAATCCCGGGGGCTGGGTTGCATTTAATTTTAGTTGCCAATAGGTCTCCCTGCAACTTAACCAATTCTACCAGTCTCCCCCCCTAGGGTCTATACGTACTTGTTCATGAATTCCAAATAAAAAACCTACATGTTTGGGTTCTGTTTGTAAGTGCCTACAGAATGCATTGTTCAAGTTCCCCTTTCTAATACTATAAAGGTGCTCATAAATATGTTTGTAGAGTGCCCTCTCTGACTTCCCTACATAAAAACTTGAACAGTCTTTCCATGTAGCTAAATATACTATAGCTCTGGTAACAGTTTAGTTACCCTTCCTAAAGTAAATCTTACTGTTCTCATAGTTATTTAAGGTAACATATGCATCCTCTATTATATATTTACAGTATCCACACCTACCACATTTTCTTGTCCTCTGATCCTCATGACTTCTATCCTGGTAGTTGTTCCTTTCAAATAACATTTTTAAGTTTGTTCCAGTTTTAAAAACAAAATTGGGGTTCTCACCCACCTTGTGTACAATGTCCTTATTGTGTTCAACATTTTCCAATTCCTCCCAACTAAATCCTTAACTTCTTTGGATACACTACCATGTTGTAACACTAAATCCCTTTTAAAAGCTTGTTCACCAGTAGTCACATCCACATTCACATTCTCCAGTGGTTTACCCAAAATAGGGTGGTACTTTACACTCCATCCCTCTCATACATCACCAGCAACTTCCTTTATTAATTTCTCCGGATAGCCCCTTAAACGAAAGAGGCCAGAAATAAATTCAATTTCTAATAAGAAATCACTTCTTTCTGAGGTCATTCTGGCCGCTCTGACCATCTGACCTTTCACAATGCTTCTTATTTGTTTCCAAGGGTGGTCACTAATATAAGGAAGGTAAGAGTTACTAAAAGTGTTTTTCCGATGAATCCTAGACTTCAAGCCCCCACTAATCTTGTCTAACCTTACATTCAAATAATCAGTTCCATAGTGGTCAAACATGTATGTAAATTTCAAAAAGTCAGTAGTTGACTTCAAAAATTCAAGAAATGCAATAATAGAAGTAGCAGGCCCTTTCCAGATTATAAATAAATCATCCAGAAAGCGTTGATACAATTTTATGTTGTTCCAAAACCCAGAGGTAAATACATACTGTAGTTCCCATTTTAAGAGTACTAGGTTGGCATATATGGAGGCACAAGCCACCCCCATAGCCACCCCTCTAACCTGTTTGAATGTTTCTCCCTTGAAGTATACAAAGTTGTTCTCCAATACCATCATCATATGTTCTACTAGTACATCAATATCAAAACTCAAAGTAGACCTTTTTTCATTCAAGCTTGACCAAAAGAAATCTAAACCCTTCTCTACAGGTATGCAAGTAAACAAGTCGACCACATCAATGGTTAAAAAATACACCTCACCCTCATATGGTTGCAAAATTAAACTTCGTAAAAAACCCATGCGTCCTTTAACAGGTGCTCATGTTCATCAGTAATATGTTTAAGGGTACGATCTAAGAAAGTCGCTACTGAATATGTCTTTGACCCCTCACCTGAAAATATTGGCCTGTATGGTGGGTCAGTGGTGCTCTTATGTATCTTGGGAATACCAAAGAAAGAAGCTACCCTTGGTTTTTTAATTGCCAATGCGGCCCCAAGCTTTTCATAAAGCCTGTTTTCCAATATTAGTTCTTCAACTACTAAATCTATTTTCATATATGAAATGTTTATCTCATTAATGGACAGTGGTGTATATACATTAGTGTCATTCAAAATTCCCAAGATTTTGCTAAAATAATCAAATGTGTTAACCAAAACCATACCTCCCCCCTTATCAGGCTTCATAATGCGGATTTCCCAGTCCGCCACTAACTCATCCAGAGTTTGTTTTTCTTCCTTGGTCAAGTTCATTTTAAAACCACATTTCCTCCTAATATTTTTATCAACACTCAATGTGCATATATCAGATGCACAGACTTCCTCAAATACCTGCAGGGCCGGATGAAGAGGATGGTTAAATGTACTTGCCTTTCTAAATTGTACTGTGTCATTTGCATCTGACTGATCAAAAATAAGTGCAAAATTCAATTTTCTTATAAATAGTTTTAACTCAATAAGGGTATCACAGACGTTGAACCTTACTGATGGCACAAACTTGAAACCTTTTTCAAAGAGGTGAAAGTGTTCTATTTTAATTTCAATTCCACTCAAATTAAAGATTTTAAAACCATTATAGGAATGTGTCACATTGTCTAAATCCAATCCATGAGTGGAACTGAAATTAAAATAGAACACTTTCATCTCTTTGAAAAAGGTTTCAAGTTTGTGCCATCAGTAAAGTTCAACGTCTGTGATACCCTTATTGAGTTAAAACTATTTATAAGAAAATTGAATTTTGCACTTATTTTTGATCAGTCAGATGCAAATGACACAGTACAATTTAGAAAGGCAAGTACATTTAACCCTCCTCTTCATCCGGCCCTGCAGGTATTTGAGGAAGTCTGTGCATCTGATATATGCACATTGAATTTTGATAAAAATATTAGGAGGAAATGTGGTTTTAAAATGAACTTGACCAAGGAAGAAAAACAAACTCTGGATGAGTTAGTGGCGGACTGGGAAATCCGCATTATGAAGCCTGATAAGGGGGGAGGTATGGTTTTGTTTAGCACATTTGATTATTCTAGCAAAATTTTGGGAATTTTGAATGACACTAATGTATATACACCACTGTCCATTAATGAAATAAACATTTCAAATAGGAAAATAGATTTAGCAATTGAAGAACTAATATTGGAAAACAGGCTTGATGAAAAGCTTGGGGCTGCATTGACAATTAAAAAAAACAAGGTTAGCTTCTTTCTTTGGTATTCCCAGCATACATAAGAGCAACACTGACGCACAATACAGGCCAATATTTTCAGGTGAGGAGTCAAATACATATTCAATAGCGACTTTCTTAGATTGTACCTTTAAACATATTACTGATGAACAGGAGCACCTGTTAAAGGACTCATAGGATTTTTTACGAAGTTTAACTTTGCAACCATATGAGGATGAGGTGTATTTTTTTAACCATTGATGTGATCGACTTGTTTACTTGCATACCTGTGGAGGAGGGTTTAGATTTCTTTTGGTCACTCTTGAATGAAAAAAGGTCTACTTTGAGTTTTGATATTGAAGTACTAGTAGAACATATGAGGATGGTATTGGAGAACAACGTTGTATACTTCGAGGGAGAAACATTCAAACAGGTTAGAAGGGTGGCTATGGGGGTGGCTTGTGCCCCCATATATGCCAACCTAGTACTCTTAAAACGGGAACTACAGCATGCATTTACCTCTGGGTTTTGGAACAACATAAAATTGTATCAACGCTTTCTGGATGATTTATTTATAATCTGGGAAGGGCCTGTTACTTCTATTATTGAATTTCTCAAACTTTTGAAGTCAACTACTGACTTTTTTAAATTTACATACAAGTTTGACCAATATGGAATTGATTATTTGGGTGTAAGGTTAGACAAGATTAGTGGGGGCTTGAAGTCTAGGATTCATCGGAAAAACACTTTTAGTAACTCTTACCTTCCTTATATTAGTGACCACCCTTGGAAACAAAAAAGAAGCATTGTGAAAGGTCAGATGCTCAGAGCGGTCAGAATGACCTCAGAAAGAAGTGATTTCTTATTAGAAATTGAATTTATTTCTGGCCTCTTTCGTTTAAGGGGTTATCTGGAGAATTTAATAAAGGAGGTTACTGGTGATGTATTAGAGGGATGGGGTGTAAAGTACCACCCTATTTTGGGTAAACCACTGGAGAATGTGAATGTGGATGTGCCTACTGGTGAACAAGCTTTTAAAAGGGCTTTAGTGTTACAACACGGTAGTGTATCCAAAGAAGTTAAGGATTTAGTTGGGAGGAATTGGAAAATGTTGAAACACAATAAGGACATTGTACACAAGGTGGGTGAGAGCCCCAATTTTGTTTTTAAAACTGGAACAAACTTAAAAAAGTTATTTGAAAGGAACAACTACCAGGATAGAAGTCATGAGGATCAGGGGACAAGAAAATGTGGTAGGTGTGGATACTGTAAATATATAATAGAGGATGCATATGTTACCCTAAATAACTATGAGAACAGTAAGATTTACTTTAGGAAGGGTAACTGTGTTACCAGAGGTACAGTATATTTAGCTATATGGAAAGACTGTTCTAGTTTTTATGTAGGGAAATCAGAGAGGGCACTCTACAAACATATTTATGAGCACCTTTATAGTATTAGAAAGGGGAACTTGAACAATGCATTGTGCAGGCACTTACAAGCAGAACCCAAACGTAGTTTTTTTATTTGGAATTCTTGAACAAGTACGTATAGACCCTAGGGGGTGGGGAGACTGGTAGAATTGGTTAAGTTGCAGGGAGACCTACTGGCAACTAAAATTAAATGTAACCCAGCCCTCAGGATTGAATGACCACATTTCCATTAAACCTTACTTAATTAAAAGAGCGAAGAAGCTGTGAAATAAGTATGTTTTATTGTACAATACTTTTACATTATTTTTACAATATTTTTACAACATTGTTATAAAATTTATATAAGGTTTCTTAATGTCATTTGTCATTTATGTTTCTATATACACATGTATAGAAGTATTTACTTACATATATTTATACCTTTTTGAAGGTTTGTGGAGTGCACAGTGAAAACTGTGTAACTCAAAGGGTTTAAATATTTAAACAATGAAGTGAGTGTTTCACTTTAAATATTTGAAACAATTTTGGCACCTTTTTTATGAATGGGGGTATTTAAATGAGGGTAGAAATGTACTGGTTGTTTATACACTTGAAGAAGCCCTGCAAGTGAGTCAGGGTGAAAGCGCTTGTGATATTTAATTTTTAATAAAGCTCCATTGGACTACCATCCTTGCTTGGTGCCTGGTCTGTTTTTCTTGGGAGTATGTATTGTTTTCCCCACATCTGTGGCCTTAGGGACTTTCTCAAAGAAGTCCACCAGAATAAGAAGTCATGATCTGCCCCTGACAAACCTGAACTGGTTTGGGTCCAGCGTTTGAACTTCCCTATGTCATTGTTTATCAGGACCATGATTATTCTTTCCATGGCTTGCATACAAGACTAATCAACCTTATGAGTCTGTAATTTCCTGGGTCTGTATATGGTCCCACTTTGTGCAGAGGGATGACTGTTGCTGTTGTCCACTCCACAGGGACAAAGACAGTCTGGAGACTGTGGTTAAAAAGAGATCCTTCTGGTCCATATAGGTCCTGTTTCAAGCTATTTAACAGGCATCCTGAGATATTGTCAGGACCCATCAAAATCATGTTTTTAAGTTTACAGAGTGCAGTGGTAACCTGTTCTTTGGTGAAAACTGTTAGAGGAATAGTGGAGATTATTTCTTGGGGCTAACCGGAGGTAATGCAGAAGTGAAATTTGAACTGAATTTATTAGCCAGCAAATATTGGATCCCTTCGGAATGATAAGTAGCTAAACCAGTTATTAAAGTCAAACAAATTCCGTTGGGATTGTGTCATCACTCTTGGTGGCGGGCGAATGCTGCTGGCTAGGCTCATACTCGCCTGTGACACATTTTGAAAGCTCAATCATGTCTCTGTTTATATCATCCAAGGAGGTACACCTCAATTCATTTACAACCACATGAGCTATGATGGCGTTGTACTGGTACTGTGGTTTAGTGACCCAAGTGCTTGCGTGACCCGGCGATTCCTGGCACCAGAGGCACAACTGTTACTGACCACCATCCATGCAATCCTATTGTTGATTGGTGAAGAACAGAAGTTTCTTTAGTACTGCAGTTTTAGTCAGCCAGTACCAGGAAGTCCTATGCTGTAGACTTCCAGTCCTTCAGGAATTTTTGTAATGGAGTTTCAGACTCTCAAAGATGTTGTTCCCCCTTTTTTATTTCCAAATACATGGTTTGTGTGTGATTGCAGGGAGGTGGTCAATAAATTTCACATTCACCGGGTGTCTTTTAGCCTATGGGATAAGCTAGCAGGTTTAACAAATCATTCTAAATCTTGGCTAGTGTCCAGATCTGTTTTGGGTTGGGATAAAGTAATTGGTCAAACCAGTGATGGCAGATAGATACTTTATTGATAATAGCATGCATAAATCTTTAAAGGATTATATTCTTTAGCTTTGTGCATTACCTTGATGAGATGGATGTACTGGGGAACATTTTGGGTAGGAGATCTACTTCAGTGGCTTTATGTGGGGGATGTTTACATTTTCAATTATTAAGGGTCCATTTGGCTTTGGCATCCCAAGACTGAGCAACTCTACTGGGTCAACTGGTTATGTTTACAAGATTTTCCCTCACTTGTTGGGGCTCTAATCTCTACAGCCTTCAAGTAGGTGGTTCCCCCTATGAAATAGTTTTCTAGTGACCCATTGGAAGGATAATTTCCACCTGTGAATTTGGTACTCATATTAGCAGAGAACTGCAATCACAACATCTCCCAGTGTTGGACAATACCCCTCACTATGTTCATATTGGTAATGTATCAGATTTGGTCAGAAATGGAAAGTCTATTGAGTTGATACAGCATTCTTGGTGCTGGTCTTTGTTAATTTTTTTGAAATATATTAGACTTTTGAACCTGTCCTTTGGTTAACAGTACTTAGACTGTGTTTATCAGACATGTCATGCATCATCATCAGGCATTCATTCATTTCCTTAGCTGCCAGGAGAGCATCTCTGAGAATAAATGGCATCAAATTTGGTTTGGATTCATCTTATGTAGAGGTAGTATGGATACGTTTTTGTGGCGCAATTGGTTGCCACCACATTTTCACCAGTTATTTAGAAGCTGGGTACCTCACTGTTATTGTTCCTCTCCTTTGGCATTAAGGATATTGGGTTGTGGTCCAAAAGACACATTATACATGATGTTTTAGTTTTATTTAAAATTTAGAATAGTTGCCCTGGAACCTTGTTGTTGTGGTTAGCCATTATACCAAGAAATCAATGGAAAACATGATACCGCCAGCAGCATTGGAGACTACACAGAAGTTCATCAGCCACAGAATAAGCATGGCAGCTCTGACAATATCCTTTGACTATCCTCTGGTGTGGTGGAGCAATGGAAGCTTCAAGACAAGAACCCAGTCCAGTTTAACCCTGGTGGCATTCATTTGTCAGATATTGGTCATAATCTGTTTAAGACTGATCTGTCTTTGGCAGTGAAACATTATCTACATTTGTTGCCTGTTTACAGTTGTTAAATGGGTTAGTCAAACTATTCATTTTTGTCATGTATGATTTTAAAGTAAGTCATGTCAAGCTTCATGTTGCTTTGACATAACTGGTTATTAGCTAATACATGCTCAACAAAGTCCGGAAAGGAGGAGAAAAGGCAGACCTGACTGGTGGGCAGCCATGGAATAGAACATTTCCCCTTTTGGATTCTACCCTACATTCCTGGACTATTCAGGCCACTACAGAGTTTGGGGGAGTGGAGTATGAGCAGTTGCAGAGGTTGTTCCCCCCAAAGGGGAACTTGGATAAGGCAAAATTATTGGGAGTAGGTTAGTATGGCACCCATGATAGGTGGTCTGAAATGGTTACAACTGGTTAACTCTGTCATTGCACAAAAATTAATGGTTGATATTTCAACAGTTATTTGTGTGGATATTTAATAAAAGATCACAGTGGCTATTGTGGTCTGTGTAGTTCTTCGCAATGGACCAGGGTCAATATCCTTTATGTGTGCATGTTAAGGTGTTTGGAGCTGCTATGGTGGGGGGCATGGCTCAGGCCACATTTAAACAGTTACAAGTCGTGACTGTAAGCTTCTGTCATGGCAGAGTCAGAGTCGTGCATCCTTGCTCCCCCTCCATAGATCAACCTAGAGTTGTCTGTAGGGCAGACCCCCCCCCCCTTTTTGATTCCCTCTACTTTCTTGGGTTATTGGGCTGGCAAAGTTTGAGGGGAGTGTGAGTAGTGGTGAATGTTGTATCCTCCTGAGGGACAACTACCAGAGGAAAGTGTGGGTAATAAAGGAATATCAGACGAACAGTTATGCCACCTAAAATTATTATAGTTGGTTAACTCTGTCATTGCATACAAGTTAGCAGTTTATGTTTAAATGGTTATTTGTAGGGGTGCTTAATAATGGATACTGCTGTCTGTGTGCTTATTGGTAGCAGACCATTAATAAATTATTTTCTGATAGAGAACACTAACACACTCAAGTAATACAGCACTCTGTGAATCCATGTTTAAATGTATTAGTAGGCACCAATAACCAGACAATATTAATTTTAAATGGGTAGAACAGCTTGAGAATAGTAGTGTTCCCTAACCACTTTGTGGTTAGACACTGCTAGGAAAAGCAATAGCTCAAAGACAAGAAACAAAGAAACTGAAAGGAGAATCTACAGATAAACAATCTGTCATGAAAATACTATTTTTTCTTTCTTACAAATAGCCATCCTTTTCATATTCTATAGCGACCATCTAGATAAATCTTTTTTATTTTTTTATTTATTTATTTTTATATTTATTTTACATTTGTTGCCGGGATAGTCTGACTGGATATATGTCCATTTTCAGCGGATGCCCGGGGAGAAAAACTCCACATACCAGAAAAGGAGACAGTACATACATCAATTAGTGATAAATTCAGGCAGACATGTTTAGTAAAATATAGACAAAGAATACAGGCAGATATCAATATACACAATATGCAGACTTACATCTGACTGGCAGAGATGTATCACAAAATGTGAACATAGACTACAATCAGATTTCATAATTCACAATGCTTAGACATTCAAATGCTATGAGACACAGATACATGGCTAAACAGCAGGTTGGATAGCAAGACACATATTAGTGAAGTTGTTAGTCAGGTTTAGAACAAGAGCACAGCCAATGAGATGAGAGGTATTTTTTGAGTTCTCTTTTAAATAGGGGTAGTGAGGTTTCCTTGGTAAAGGTAGTAGAGAGTAGATTCCAGATTTTACCAGATGAGTTGGAAAATATAGCATCGCCTGCAGAGTTGTTGGATTTTTGGGTCAGTATCAATAGTTTATCAGCTGAGCATAATGGCCTGGGGGCACTATGAGGGGTGAGAATATTTTTGAGGGCAGGGGTGTTATCAGGTTGATGGAGTATTTTATGCACTACTATAAACTGGTTGAACTGTAAAAGCGTAGGATACTCTAGCCATCCCAGTGCTTTGAGGTTCTGGCAATAGTGGGTCCTAAAAGCCATGCGAGTAGTGAATCTGGGCATATGATTGTAACATCCTGATAATTTGTTGAGATTGGTTTTGGATAGGTTGGTGAGTACAGGGGAAGCATACATAAGGGTAGAGAGAAGGTGTGATCTTGTAATAGCTACCCTAGCTAGGGGGATGAAGAAAGGTTTGGCTCTGTACAGGGAGCCAAGTTTTTTGTTGATGGACTTAATAGTGTGATTTACATGTTTATCAAATTTAAGGTTGTTGTCTATTATTATGTCTAGAAGCTTTGTATGGTTATCATGGAAGATAATGGTGTCATTGCTAGATTTGATGTTGAAGGAAGGAGGAGAAATTCTATGGTTAGGGGAGAAAAGTAGTAGCTTGGTTTTCTTAGGATGTAGAAGCAGGCGGCGATTAGTTAGCCATGTTTCTACCATGCTGAAAATGCTCTGGGGGAGGGTTAGAAGTTGTGTAGGAAAGGAGGCGGAGATATTAGCACCGAGTCATCTGCATATTGGATGCAGGTGGCTCCTGGGATGATGGTGTGCAGATCATTAATAAAGATAGAGAAAAGAAGGGGACCTAGTATGGACCCTTGTGAGACACCTAGGGTTAGAGGAAGTTGGGATGACAGCTTGCTCTGCCATAAGACAGCCTGCTGTTTACCATTTAGGTACGAGTGAAACCATTATATTGCATGTTGGTCTAAACCAATGGTTTATAGGGTATTAAGCAGTAGCTGATGGTTGACCATATTGAAAGCTTTTGAGAGATCTAGGAAGAGTGCTGAAGATAGTTTGTTGTTGTTATGATGAAGATTGATGACATTAGAGTAAGATAGAAGAGCTGTGGTGGTACTGCGGAATGGCCTAAAGCCATGCTGAGAGTCGGCGAGCTTTCCATTTTGAATAAGAAAGTGCATGACTTGTTTGTGCATGCATCTTTCCATGATTTTAGCTAGTGGTGAAAGAATGGCTATAGGTCTAAAGTTAGATAATTCTGTGGAACTTCCTCCTTTATGGAGAGGTATAGCTTGTGATATTTTCCATATATCTGGGAAGGATCCTTTTGAGATGGTTCTGTTGATCAGAATGAAAATGGGAAGTGCTATGGCATCAGCTGCTTTTTGAAGATATTCAGCTGGGAGGTGGTCTGCAGCTAGTGTAGTAAGTTTTAGCTTTTTGAGTAAGGTCCGGATCAGGTTGGTAGGTATATTCTGAAAGGTAAAGGTGGGTTGGGTGCTGGGTGGATCAGGGCTAGATGTGCCAGAGCTGGTGTTTGTGTCCGATGGAGTGAGATGGGTAGCTAGAGACTGGATAGTTTCAGTAAAGAAGGAGTTGAAGATGTTTGCAATTTCTACAAGGTTTTTATCAAGGGCAGCTGATGAGGTAGCTTTTCTTGGTAGAACTGTTTAAGGTGGGAACTAAATACATTTCTAATCATGCACACACAGAAATTTTATATCACATCAGATATAGTGAAGGAAAAGAACTACAATTTCTTCTTTATCCAAATAAAACATATATTAATTGTTCTCCTGCTTAACCTGTGTCTAAGGGCACTGGCCAAGATGTCAGACGACAGATTAAATTGTTGACATAAAGGATGCATGTGTTGCTAAAAATTCTGAACTGACTGTACTTTGCCTGTTCCAGTTTTCTGATATTTTATTTAGAAAGTAACAATGCATTATCTTCCCTTATAGAACCAACAGAGTTGCAGTTAGGTCAGCTGGCATCATGGTAATGCTCCAACTGGCATCCTCTCAAGCCAAGAGAGAGAAAAAGTTCTTAGGAGTCAGAGCTGAGGACAAAAGAAAAAAAGTCCAACAATCAAAGCTAATTGTATTCCCTAACAGCTTACTCCTGGACAGCTGCCTCCTTCACCTCTCCCTAACTATGGCTTTGGGATACACCAGCAGCCAAGTGCAAACCATTCTATCCTACCACATACCAGTGACCTGTCACTACCTATCAAACACAGGTATGAGACAATGCCATGACAGTGTAACTCCGTGGTCTTCAAAGCTTTTCTCTATGAACTGATAGTACAGCATCTCAAGAAACAAAATAGCAACTGCATCTGAAAAACTAAATGCAATCATTATAAATATAAGCAAAGAAATTGCTACTACCCTTAACCATGTTCATAGCAAAGCGGATAAATGTTGCCAGTCATATCAATAACAATATATTTATTCTTGATTGTGGTAAAGGACCAATGTCATTAGTACCTATTAAAGTCATTGGTTTAATACAAGAAAAATATTACTATGCAACAAAATTTTACTGCAGATACAGAGACTGAAAGATAAATACAGGATCCTGTTAAATCACCAGGAGCTGAAGATAGATGTAGATTATTAGTGATGCAATGAAGATCATACAATAGGTGAATTAAGTACATTTATTCAGCTTTATTTTTAGGTTGGAACACAGAACAGCAAAAAATACTCAAGGTCTATTCAGTCCCTAGCTAAACAGAATAGTGCGTTGCATATGTTTGGGCTAAAGAATTGAATGTTAAGTGTAATTTGCCTACATGCATCCTCAGTGAGGTCACCCCTCTGATTGTAGATATTTCCTGCATAGCTACATTTTGCTTACTATTGTCTCTGAATCTTCAAGTTGGTTCTCCCACTATAAATGTTAAAATAAATTTGATTGTGGTCATCAGAAATCCTGCACTCTGTGTCCTGCAGACTTGTATTATTTATTAGTATTTCTGTTAAGTATTCTTGTTATGACTACAGAGGAAAATAAGTGAGCATGCTATATTTTTAGTGCTAGTATAAATACATGCAGCTGAGCTTGAACTCCTGCCTCCGAGCCTGAAGGAAGATTACCTTAACAACAAGCCTAGGCCTGTTTGGTCATTTATCTTAGCACCACGTGTACAAGGGCAAGTCTGCAATTGTGCCAATAATTTAACACTTTGAAAGTTTTTCAAATTCATCTTCAGCAGCTGACCTGTAGTCAGGTACTAGGACTTTATCAGTAGTTGGTCAGTATAATTCAACTCATTTCTCAGTTACAAGTAACTATATTTGAAGGTTAGTTACAGATATTAAGGGATGTTAAATGTGTACTTTACAGACAGAAGTTAATATGTTAATCTTTCTAATTGTCATGCACCATTTTACACATATAACCATCACTGTGCCCCCCTTGGTATAGTACTATGCTCTATTGTGGGTGCATTGCTTAAGATAATGACTCAGTAAGTTGGCCTGAATCATAGTTCTCTCTTATATGGCACAAACAGAGAGTGTGTGTGAAATCAACAGCTCTCTAAGCCTGTAAGAGAATTTTTTGGACTTACTGACCACCTCATGTAGACGTAAAAAAATGATAGCAACTGTGCTCATTTAGGAAGTACTCATTTGTTACCTGTCTTATTAGGAAGGGTCAGCAGTCCATAATGTACCAGTAGTGGCTGGTAGAACAAACTTTCCAAGATATCACTGGCAAGTCATTACATCCTACTTTCTTTTTAATGAAGGCTTAAGGTTAATTTTCCCTGCTAGCCCTCATAGACTTCTCAGCACCATTCATACCACTGTAATTGCTGCATCATTAACACTACAACATGTCTTTCTGGACATACAGTTACAAGAAACAATCCTTATGTGAAGGTGACTCATACATCATTAGGAGTTTGAACAAAGAACATTTCTGTGGATTAAGTCATAAACAATCAAACTACTTATGGTTGCTAAGGAAATCATGCAAAGGTGGGGGGGGGGGGGTCAGATATCATTTTCAAAATACAGCTGTACCAAGGACTTCCAATACAGGAAACAGAGCTATACACAACAAAAATAAAAGAAGTCCAACTGAAGTTAAAGTAAACTATTTGATCTAGAAAGACAAGTAGGATTAGTGTCTCAACTTATGCCTTAAGTAAAAACATACCTAGTGGCTTGGGTTATTAGATGAAATAAAATAAGTTGTTTTAATTTCAGCTTGACTTATATTCTGTGTATCTAGCTCAGTATTGCACAACAAAGCCATTTTGGATGTTTTTTTTTTCTACACAGTTGGCTCAAACACAAACACCGAATCAAATTCCATTCTTCATTGCATGTTTGGGTATTGTTGACATGTTTCCAGGTTTCTTTCAGGTGGGAGACACACCAATAACTGCAGATACTTTAGGCATCAATACAAATACTGTTAGACTGACAACTAGGCATGTGTCCACCTGATCTATCACACAATACAATGTTAGCAATAGACAGATATTTAACAGGTGGAGTGTGCCTTAATATGACTGCACTATTTATTACCAAATAATGCTTCATTCTTCACTTGTCTGTTTTTCAAGTGTTAGTGGTTTATGCATGAACAAACATTAAGTACATTTTTGGAATGTAGTGCTTTGACTGGTATAGCATGTTTGTGCCTCACTGTGATGCACTCTTGACTCGATACGTGTCAAATGCAATACACACTTCTGCAGTTATACAAACGGCATATCTTTTTTGCTGTGTTGCTGGTAACTGACAGTAGTGAATATTACATTAAGGTTTTCTGTGCTTCAGTTACAATACACTAGACAACATGTCTGGGCAGATGGCAGTAGATCACATCAAGTTGATCATGAAACTGTTGCTTAGTGGGTGTCCCTCACATTTTAATAAAATGATTCTGTTGTCACCGAACACAGCTCATCGAAAAGGGCTTTCAGTGAAAATAAGCTGTCATTCTGCAGACATTGCAATACAAATTTAGTTCTATTCCAGTAGTTTCCTAAGAACTCACAATTGCCTGTATAGGTCAGTGGAACATATGGGAACATAACCCATCACTCAGACAGGGTTGATTTGAGGACTTCACTTGTTAAAGTTGTAAGTTGTAATGTTTTATTTTAGAGGATGGAAATTCTGTTGTATTTTCAAACAATTGCAGTTTCAGTCACAGTTGTTTCCTTCATACTAAAGTTCCAACAAATATGTCTTCATTGGTATTAAACCAACTAAACTTGTCTATCTTGAGATTTAAATTTTAAACAGCAAATTATTTTGGTGAGCATACAGGTAGTATATCTGTGTAGTAGGACTGTGTACTTCGAAGTATTTTAGATGAAGATTGAGCATGTAAGATATTAGTCCATTACCTAGATGACTTCTGTTCATGTTAGAAACAAAAGGTCCACTGACACAGGCTCTAGATACATTCAGGATTCTGCCTATTCAGTTTAAAAGTCCCGACGTCTGAGAAAGAAAGGGACTGATTGTCTTCCCCAGAGACTTACTTTTTTATGTATTACTTTGAATACTCTTCAGGGCTTTTTCACAAAGCTTATTGATAAGGGGAAAAGTAGGGAGCACTACGGGATATATGCTAGCACTGTTGTCTGTGCCAATGAGCAAGCCTTTTATTGTGCACTAGTGAAGGAGCTCAAGAGAAATACTGGGGTTTCCTCTCCAGCCAACAAAGCAAGGTGTTGCTGTTTCTTTAAGGATTCCTTTAAAATGAGACTACAAATATTACTATTGCAGATGAACTGAATAACGAATTCGGAGTTTTATCATATCTTTGGCCTGCTGCATGCAGGGTTTCTATGCATGAGCATTTTTACAGGCATTACCTTTCATATTGGTAAGCGCAAAGTAGAATCATGTGGGAAATGACCTTTCATGGTATGAGTAGACAAGAGAATGTGGACTACACAGCTATTCAATAAGTAGGTGATCTTTACCATCAGCAATAACAGTAAGGCACAGAGCATTAACTGGCACTTCTCACAGACTGAGGGCCTACTTTTTACAGGATTATGTAGAAAGTAGGGTAAATAGATTAAAATATCATTTAGCAGAAAGCATATTCCTAATGAACTACAGTTTTTGCAATGGCTTTAGACAGGTAGACTGCTATAACAAACAGGAAACAGGTAAATAAAATAGTGACCCAGCAAAATGAGAAAAGCATAGTTTGAAAATAAAAAACAATCAAGAGAAGTAACTTAAAAAGGCAGGAGACACATTTTTTTATTCTTTTTTTTTAAAAGGTCACTCAGACTATAAACATACATTATATCCAAATATCAATATAAAAACAAACAAAAAATAAGGAAAGAAATGGAAAAAAAATACTTATTTCACAACATAGTCCTACATGAGAATTAACATACTTATGATACAAGGAACACTTTTCATTAATATTAACTTCAGGCAAAAATGCATCACTCCAGTGTTCCAAAACTGTTCTTTATGTTACAGTAGTGGCTAATGGGATTTGCCTCATTTCTTTAGTTGTAAAACGTCCAGCACAGACAAAAAGAAAATCAGATGTTAGAGAAATGCTCTTTTTAATTAAAATATTAACCCTGGATTGCACACATTTCCAATACTCTTGAATTTGATAACATCCCTACCCACAATATATAACAGCAAAGTCATGCTCACAAGTGTTATGGACAGATTTATGTCTTTTTGTTATACTTTTGTATACTCTTATGCCAACGTATATCTGAAAATTTTAATATAGATATAGTTTCCCAATTATTTGAATTGGGGTATATTCTCAATTTTTCAGCGATAATAACAATTTATAGATACTTGGACTTCCATTCATTGTCAAAATGGATTTTTATTCAGTAATAAGTGTCTTAAAAACCTTACCTGACATATATATATATATATATATATATATATATATATATATATATATATATATATATATATATATATAAATATATATATATCCCTAAAATATATTAATTCTTTAAATAGTCCCCATTCTTACTAATTTCCTAAGTAAACCATTGAAATGTAGGCAAAGCAAATATAATCAATGGAAGGAACTTCTGAATTTCATAACTTTCCCCTCCCTGGTTAGATCATACCACAAACTAATCATCATGGAAATCCACATCTCGTCCACATCCCCAGCAAAGGTAACTTCTCCAAGGCTGATTTTGGGCTCCTAAAAGCAGAGGTGGCTAACTTCAGAGCACCCAAGTCAATGGAAAATAGATGCATGACTGTCGAATCATACACCAATGCACTATACGAACATGTACATAAATGCATGGAACTAGCCATACCCAACAGAACCAAGATGATCTTCCCCCAAAAAAGGAAGTCAATCTGGTGATCCCCTGCCATTAATAAACTCTACAACAGAAGGAAGAAACTGTTGCAGAAAAAGGTGAAGTCCCAAGACTGGAAAAACTCCCTTATTAGCCTCAACATAAATTTGAGATCCCTCATCAAAACCTCTAAAACCAGCTATGAAGGCAGAATTGCAGCAGACACTAAAAACAACCACAAAGCCTTCTATAGTTAGAGCAATAATCTCCATAGCAATACCCAGGTTTGCTTTGAGTTACTGCACAATGGTACCTCCTATACTGAGCCAACAGATATTACCAACATACTGGCTGACAGATTCAGTGCCAAATTAATCCCTCTCTCCCCCCCTAAAGGACCAATCATAATACTGGAGGAATGCCAGGCACACAGCATTACTGCAGCACAGGTTAAACTGCATTGTCCAAGGCCAAGAATACAGATTCTATGGGACTCGACAATATCCCTGGATGTGTTGTACATTTTTTATTTTTATTTTATTTTACATTTGTTTACTGGGCTAGTCTAACTGGATACATGTCCATTTTCAGTGGAGGCCCGGGGAGAAAAGCTCCAGTTACACAGCATCATAGAGACATACAAAAACATTCAATAACATTTAGATTTTACATTTATAGAACAGACATTTTAAAACAACATTTTGAACATTGCATGGAAAAAGTTTGGCAATAATATTAATATGGCGTAATACCTCTGCAGTTACCAAAAATTAGAATAAGACAGAAAAAAAATGGCTAATAGAGTTACAGATAAGAAGTAATACTCAGGGAGGAAAGTGCAAAGAAGAAGGAGGAGGGGTAGTTATAAGGAATGGTTAGAAGTAGAGATTTATGGTAGAGAATAATATTTTGATTGGTGACAGGTAGTTAGAGAAAAAACAAATGGTTAGTCAGGGTTGTTACAAGAGCATAACCAGTGATTGGAGAAGAAAAGTTTTAGGTTAGTTTTAAATAGTGGGAGGGAGGTAAGGGTAGTGAGGTCATTTGGTAATTGATTCCATATTTTACCAACTAAGTTTGAGAATAAGGAATCACCTGCTAAGTTATTAGAGAAGGAAGTGTGTATCAACATTTTGTTGGCAGAGCACAGATTCTTCAAATTATTATAAGGTCTTATAAAGGTAGAGAGAATTGGGGTGTTATTGGGTTGGTGTAGGTCTTTGTGGGCGATTATAAGTTGGTTAAATTGTAGTAGTAGTGGTAGTTCAAGCCATCTTAGCTGTTTTAGATTCTGACAATGGTGGGTCCTGTAAGGCGAGTTGGTAGCAAATCTAGCAGTATTATTGTATGATCTAGTAAGATTGTTAAGATTATTTTTAGAAAGATTGGTATATATGGGGGAAGCATATAACAGGGTAGAGATTAAATGGGTTCTAGCTATTGTGGCTCTGGCTACTGGTGTCAGGAAAGGTTTAATGCGATAAAGGGATCCAAGTTTTTTGTTAGTAGATTTAATTGTAGAATTTATGTGAGTGTCAAACTTTAGTTGATTGTCAATAGTAATTCAAGGAGTTTGGTGGTGGGGTCAGGAGAGATAACGGTGCCATCGTCGGATGTAAGTGTGAAATGGAGAGGGGGAGATAGATGAGATGGGGTAAAGAGCAGTAGTTTGGGTTTTTTTAGGGTTAAGAAGAAGACAGTGGTTAGAGAACCATTTTTCTATAGTAGAGAAGGCTTTTTGTGTGTGAGAATGAAGATCAGTTTGTGATGAGGCAGAACAAATGATAGTGGAGTCATCAGCATGTTGAATACAGGTAGACTGTGGAATAGAGAGGTGAAGGTCATTTATGAAAATGGAAAACAGTAGTGGACCTAAAATTGAGCCTTGTGGGACACCTAGAGAGGTAGGAAGAAGGTCAGAAAGATGAATAGTCGAAGGAGAGGGACTTCAGTAGGTGGAGGAGAAGTTGATGATTAACCATGTCAAAGGCTTTAGATAGGTCTACAAAGAAAGCAGAGGATAAAGTATTATTGTTACGATTTTTGTTGATACAGTTAGTAAAGGATAGTAAGGCTGTGGTGGCACTATGAAATGGCCGAAAACCGTGTTGACAGTTAGCTAGGAGATGATGGTGGAGTAGGTGGATTACAAGTTGTTTATGGATACATTTCTCCATGATTTTAGCAAGTGGGGAGAGTAGAGCAATGGGATGAAAGTTAGAGAAATCAGTAGAGTTGACACCTTTATGAAGGGGAATAATATATGAGATTTTCCAGATTGATGGGATTAAACCTTCTTTTAAGGTTCTGTTGATTAATATGGAGATTGGATAGGCAATGGCTTTGGCTCCTATTTTGAGGTATTCTGCTGGTAGTTGGTCAGCTGAGGGGGTATTAGGTTTTAGTTTTTGAAGTAGGGAAGTGATATAGGAGGTGGGTATATGTTCAAGGTGAAAAGGGGGAGGAGTAGAGCTTGGACTGGGCAACTTAGATATGTCTGGGCTTTGCTGATTTGCTAGTTTTAGTATAGTAGTGGTGAAGAAAGAATTGAAGGCATTAGCTGTTTGCATTGGACAGTCTGGGTTGGAGCCTAGTGGGTTAAGTGATTCCACTCTGCCTGGGGATAGTAGTGTGTTAATAGTAGACCAAAATTTATGTGGTTGATGAAGGGATGTTTGTTGTAGTTGTATATAAAAGTTTTACTTCGTTGTATATAAAAGTTCTTTTTGTCCTGTAGGATAGCTTTTTTTGTAATATTTCTTTGCTGTTGGTGATCAGTTGTGTCCTTTGTGGACCGCCATTTAGCCCAAGATTTATTTCTATTGAGGATTAGTTTCCTAGTGTGATTTGAGAGCCATGGAGCTGGTTTATTTTTCATTCTTATGGATCGGATTGGGGCTTGTTGGTCTAGGATTACTAGGAAGGTGGTATTAAAGTAATTAACCGCTTCATCTATAGGGAGAGACTTAAGGGGAGACCAGTTACATTGCTTAAGTTCGGTTAGAAACAGTTCATGGTCAAGGTGTTTTTTGCTGTGGATGGTTCTGACTGAAGAGGGGATATTTAAGGTTGTTTTATGTCTAATAATATATATGAGAGAGTGGTCACTAAGGTCATCTGGGAGGGTTCCTGTTGTATAGTTTTGTTGTGAACAATTTGTTAGAATCCAGTCTAAGATGTTTTTTTTTGTTGTTATGTTTGTTTGTTCTGGTTGGAGAGTTTATAGCTTGTGAAAAGCCATGCAGGTTAATAAGGGATGAAGGATTGGTGTTGTTACATAAATTCCAATCAATATTAAAGTCTCCTAGTAGAATTGTTTCTTGAGGGAGATTGGTAGAAAGCCAATTTAGGAGGTCCTCTAATATAGTTAGATTTTTACCTGGGGGAAGGTAGGTGCAGATGATGTAAACTGATTTATGGGAGTTAGGCAACAGTTTAGAAATAATTATTTCTATGTTGTTATCAGAAGGTAGGTTATAATTCATTTTGCTGATTTGTAGTCCTGTTTTAAAGATAATTGCAACCCCTCCACCTTTTTTGTTCAAACGGTCATGTTGAATGATGCTACAGCCTGGGGGGATGATTTCTGTATCTTTTATTGTGGGTTTAAGCCATGTTTCTGTTAAACAGAGAATATCGAATTGCTGGACATCCAGAAGGGCATGAACTTGTGGTATTTTGTTACATATACTACGTATGTTGAGATGGGCTATTGAGAGTGATTTGGAGGGATTGGTAGTTGGTAATGGGATCATATGGTAGAGATTGTGGTGAATGGGGGATGGGGTAAGGCTTGCGCCAGGGTTGGGGTGGATGTCTCCATCTTTTAATAAGTGGAGTAATATGAAATTGTAACATTGGGGAGACTTGCAATAGTGGTAAAGAATTTTTTTATTGCCTAAGATGGAGTATTTAATATGATGTAGTCAGTGATATTTAGCTTGAAAGAAACTAGGCTTAATGGTGGCATTTAGGAAGGTTGTAGATAAAGCAGGAAAAGGTGTTAGGGTTTGTTTGGAAGGGATGATAACAGGAGATAGGAGTGGCTGTTCATAGGAGGTTAAGAGGTAAGCTGTGGTAAGAGTAATCAGGAGTAAGAGTGTATGAAGACATTGGTATTTGTAAGGCATGGTAGAAGAAAGTGTAGTATGCATGTAGGGAGAAGAGTAGGTGTTAGTTTAGGAAGATAAAGTAGGCGGAAGGGAGGGGATTTAGAAATAAGGGGAGTAGAGTTATAGATATGGGGTGTGGCTAGTAGTGATTCAATGAGTGGTTGATTGGTAAAGGGGGTGTGGTTATGAGGGTAGAAGGTTATAGGTACTGGGGGCGGGTGGGAATTGGGGGCAGGGTAGGGGAGCGAAGTGAGCCTGTAGGGCGAATGGAGCAGGATACACAAAGTGGTACATAAACTACAAAGTGAAATGGCACCACATCTGTGTGCCCTGTTCAATCACAGCCTCACCTCAGGCTTTGTCCCTAGTGAATGGAGCACTGCTACAGTAATCCCTCTCCATAAAGCGGGAGCAACTAAAGACCCTGGGAATTATCACCCCATTAATCTGATGAGTCTGATGTGTAAGGCTATGGAGTGCATCATCCTGGACCTAATTAACAAGAATATAGGAGATCTCCAAACTCTAGATCCCATGCAGTTTGGTTTTGTGAAAGTTAGATCATTCCTGCTCAATCTGGTTGACTTCTTTGAATCAGTCACCAGAGCTGTGGACAAGGGCAAGGCAGTTCATACAGCCTACCCTGATCTGGTCAAGGCCTTTGATACCATTCCTCAATCAGGAATTATTGATAAACTCACCAAACTAGGTATCAACCCCTATATCACTAGGTGGCTTGCAAATTGGCTCACAGATAGAACCCACAGTGTGAAAGTAGCAGACTCCAAGTCAGACTGCTGATCAGTCATGAGTGGAGTCCCACAGGGATTGGTCTTGGGTTCTCTCATGTTTGGCATCTACTTCTCAGAAGTCCAGATCAACACGGAGGAACTCTGGCTGACCAAGTTCACAGATGACTGCAAGCTGGCAGCCATTATTAGCTCCCTTACTGATGTAGACATCCTACAGAAAGGCCTCACTGAGACCAATAACTGGTGTTGAAACCATGGCCTTAAGCTTTAATGTCAAAAAATGCATCGTCAACCCCTTTGGGAAAAACTCAGTTCCCACTAATTCCCACATCGATGGGAGCCCACTGAACACTGAAGACATTATAAAAGATCTGGGGACACAGATTGACAGCAACTTCTCCTTCAACCACCTCATTGCCACTGTGGTCAGAAAGTCCTTCTGTGTGGCACATCTCATTACCAAGGGTTTTGCATCCAGAAAGAAAGAGGTCATCATCTCTCTCTACTCTTCCCTCATTAGGCCAGTCATTGAGTATAATGTCCCATCTGGCATGTACTTCACTAGATACATGCAACAGCTGGAAAGGCCACAAAAGTACCTTATAAAGAGGATACAAGGTCTTAAACACATGCCCTACCTGGATAGACTCAAAAATCTCCAGCTATTCTCTGTCTCATATCGTCTACTAAGAGGTGTTCTCTGCTTGACTTACAAAGCCAAGTCTGACCCAGCTCTGTTAAAAATGCTACATCTGAAGAAATCCCAATCCCTCTGCACCACATGCTCCAGAGACCTCAACATCATTACCACAATCAACAGAGCATGCCAGAGGGGCAGGTTCATAACCCAGAGACTGCCCATGTTTTGGAATAGACTTCCCATACATGTCAAGCAGTGCACCTCACTGGCCCTATTCAAGTGAAATCTTGATGAGTAGATGAGAAATAGAAAGTTCACCACAGGGATCACTCCAGTGGCTCTACTTGATAGAGGCACTAGGAACTAACATCGGGCAGCACGATGCCAGGGCACTTCTATGGGCTAGGCTTGTAAAGACTCCATTAGCCTAGTACACACCTATGAAACTATGAACCTATGAATGCAACCTAGATAAATGGATGGGTAACCACAATTCACTCCAGGGGTAGTTTCATGTCCACCATGGACAGGGGCAGTCATTGGGACCATAGACTCTCAACATGGTTGTTGATAATTGGGGCAAATTAGCAAAACATAACTAGGCTTGTAAGGGTCCTAGTGTCGGTATCCTAAAAACCTCCCATGAACCTATAAATAAATGTTTTATTTCCTTCTACTCTGGGTTTAATGGTTTCATAACTACCCTGTGAAAGTTGCTCAAATGTGAACCCCAGAAAATAGATTATTTAATATTTTAAAAACTTTACAAAGGAATTTCATCATACAACTTTCTTTATATTGCAAATTAATGATCAATATAATTGTAAAAATCAAATATCCATAATCCTCGTTTGCTTAGAATTACACATAACATGCCATGGCATTTTTCATGATTTACCCCTCCATAAAAACCTGTAAGTCGCTCTGTTTATTTTATTAATCCATAATATCGCAGGAATGCATTTTATAGGGAGAAACAGAAAATGGGTAATATTTTAACTATATTCAACTTAGCTAATAAAGAAAAATGCTAACCAAAAGAGTCTTATATCCTGTTTATTTTATCATATCCCTCTTGCACATTAAACCAGTCAGCATACATTCTCTTCAAATACAATATTAACAGGAAAATAAAGAAAAGAACGTCATAGTAATACCCACCTTGATTCTTTGAACTAAATCCAATGATATAATAAAATAATCAATTCTAGTGCGTACTTTCTTGATGAGAAATGTGTATATTCAGTTATATTATGAGATTTAGCTTCCCATCTTTAAATATAGTTTTCTTGTTTAATAAATTCTAAGAGCATTTAATGAAAAATGCAAAAGCAATATTGATCTGCGTCACTTACTATTAAGTACAACATTCCAGTTACCTCCTACAATAACAAACATTTTTTCAGATATTTTAAGACTTCCATTATGATTTCCAGAAACATTTAGATAATTCTGCAAAGGTTTGTACAAAGAAACTGCAATCCTTGTCTTCCCATAAGCAATTGAAATAGCAATGACCTCCCTTTTTTAACAAATAAGTATTTTCAATTGCACAATCACAAATGGCTGTATTTGGGATAGCTACTTGAAATGAAACATTCCTACCATAATTATTGATCAAACGTTTAATCAATGTATGCTTTTGTAGTAACTTTTTCACAAATATTTTTATTAGAATTAGATTCCTTGAGTAAAACATGTTCATGATGAAGTTTAATATAATTCTTACTTGTCCTTAGATATGGTGCGTGTACCAGTTACATTAATGCTTAATATGTTAATGAGCATGTTAATTAAGTACAAGTTACTGTATCTTGGGTTCGGTGGGATAAATTTATAAATTCAAAATGGCAGAATTCCATCACCACACCTGTGCATAAAAGTAGAAAAATCATAAGACAGAGGAAGAGATATATAAAAATACAAAACAATAAAGTCTGAAGTCTCATATTGTGTAGATATGTCCTCCATGAAGCTCTCTGAGGAAAAAGAGCTATATTACCCCCAAAACTTTAGGTTCTTGTGTGGGTTTGGCTTCAATAGCAAAAGTCAATGAAACAGACTTCCAAATTATTTTCAGTTTGTTGGGATAAATGTTGATGTTGTGTTTTTTTGCCATAGTAAAGTTGTAATAGAAGCAAACACTTTCCTTTATTGCAAAATCTTATAAGGGAGATCATAAAAATGGAAATGTTGGTTCTATTTATTGTTATATTTTTTTGTACTGCAGTAGACAAATTTTTATCTATTTTTAATAAATTTCTCTATAATAGGTCTCAGTCCTTTATTCCTATGTGATGTATGGTGAAATTAATCGAACTCAAACAGTTAGATAAGAGCATATCAGTATTATTTGAGAAAATTTGTGGAAGCACATATTCAAGCCCCTTCTCATTGCCCCAGTCCTATGGATTGCCAAATATACATGCCTTTCTTCTCTTAGTTTCAAAGTCAGTTAGTATCAATTGAAGGAGAAACTGGGCCTTTTCTAATGTAGACATCTGTTTCATGTTGCTACAGTCAAACTCTGCAGATTCATATTTTTCATCATTTAATATAATTTTTTTCTGTGTTTTCCTTTTTCTTCTGCTCAACTTGAATTACAGAGCTCTGAAATAAAGATGTATTTACCACTACTGACTCTGATCGTGTTGTGTTTTTTTATTCAAAGTTTCAGGTAAACTGACAAGATCAGCCACATTGCTTAGCAAATGGCTGCTGCATCAACTCTTATGGAAGAAGATTCCCTTACATCTGGTGCTTTTACAGATTTGTAGAGAGTCATTAATTACAGTATTAGAACAAGTCTAAAGAATTTGCATTTTTATAGGTTCATAGGTTCATAGGTTCATAGGTTCATACTAGGCTATCTGCCCGAGGGCATTTACAAGCCTAGCCCATAGTTTTGTGGCTTACGCCACCCCTTTAGTATGGGGAACTATACCCATTATTTTGCTGTGCCTCTGTTGAGCAGTGACACTGAGGTAATCCCTGGGGTATATCTGCGATCTCCCATCCATTGGTCAAGATTTCTCTTGAACAAGGCCAGCGAGGTGCTCTGCCTCACATATACCGGGATTTTATTCCACAGCATAGGGAGTCTTTGGGTGATGAATCTATCCCTCCAGCACGTCCTATTAATAGCCGTGTCGAGGTTTAAGTCTCCCGCCCTTGTGGCTCTGACGGAGCTAGATTTTTTGAGGTGAAGCATATTCATCAAATCTGGGTTTGACATGGCCTTGTATGTTAGGCAAAGGTCACCTCTGAGCAAGCAGTAAGCGACTGAATAGAGCTGGAGTTCTTTCAGTCGGGCAGCATAGGACAGATGTTTGAGACCCTTTATCCTTTTGGTGAGGAACTTTTGTGGCCTCTCCAGCTGCTGCAAGTGTCGGGTCAGATACATTCCTAATGGGGCATTGTACTCAATCATTGGTCTGATAAGTGATGAGTATAGGGAGACTATGACCTCCTTGATCTAGATGAGAATCCCTTCATGATAAGGTGGGCAATGTAGAAGGTCTTCCTAACTACTTTAGCTACATGGGTGTCGAATGACAGACTACTATCAACCTGGGTCCCCAGGTCCCTGATAACTTCTTCTGTACTCAGTGGATTGCCACCTATTTGGTAGCTAGGGGTAACCTTGTTTTTCCCGAAGGGTATGACTATGCATTGTTTGGCATTTAACTTTAGGCCATGGCTCTGGCACCAGTTATCCGTTTCTGTGAGACCCTTCTGAAGGATATCTGTGTCAGATGTGTTTTCTACTATGGCCCAGTTTGCAGTCATCTGCAAACTTTGTCAGCCATAACCCTCCTGTGTTTGCTTGTACTTGGAAAAGTAGATGCCAAACAAGAGTGGGCCCAGGACTGAG
Source organism: Protopterus annectens (assembly GCF_019279795.1). Classification (NCBI taxonomy): domain Eukaryota; kingdom Metazoa; phylum Chordata; order Ceratodontiformes; family Protopteridae; genus Protopterus; species Protopterus annectens. The sequence goes on along the minus strand of NC_056738.1, from coordinate 537,268,075 downwards.
CCCTGTGGTACACCACTTGTGACAGGCTTTGAGTCTGACATGGCGCCAGCAACTCTGACCCTGTGGGTTCTGTCACTCAGCCAGTTTGCAACTCATCTTGTGATGTATGGGTTAACATTTAAGCTGATGAGTTTTTCAATGATACCCGAGTGGGGTATTGTATCAAAGGCCTTCGCCAGATCGAGGTAGGCTGTATGGACTGCCTTTCCCTCATCAATGGCTTTGGTGACTGTTTCAAAAAGTCAACCAAGTTTAGAAGGCATGATCTGCCTTTGACAAAGCCAAACTGGGATGGATCCAAAGTCTGCAAATTCCCTATGTCTTTATTTATGAGGTCCATTATGATCCTCTCAATGGCTTTGCAGATAAGGCTTGTCAAGCTAATGGGCCGGTAATTTCCAGGGTCGGTGGAGGCACCGCCTTTGTGAAGTGGGACCACAGTTGCAGTGCGCCACCCCTGGAGTGCGTATCCAGAGGTAAGACTATGATTAAACAGCTGTCCTAGCTGTGGGTTTAATTCCTCGTTGAGTTCGTGGAGCACACAGCCGGGGACACCATCAGGTCCCATGGATGCTGTGTTTTTTGCTTTGGAGAGAGCAGTTCTCACTTGGGCGTTTGAGATGTTTGGGGGCTGCAATCGCTGGTATAGATATCTCCTTTTGGGGAGGGGGAGAAGTTTGCACTGAACCTGTCAGCTAGTATGTTGGCAATGTCTGTAGGATCAGTAATCTTCACATCATTTTGAACTAGTTCTGAGCATATCTGGGAGTTTCCTCCCAGGTTTCTAACATAGCTAAAGAAGGCCTTATGATTGTCTTTTGAGTCTTTAGCTATTTTTCTCTCAAAATTTGCTTTGGATGATTTTATGAGAGCTCTTAGTTTTTACTTATAGTGATCAAGGGTGTCTTACCTTTTAAGGATTTTGCTCTATCTTGTAGTAGCTTCCTCCTTTTGTTGTAGAGTTTGTTTATGGCTGGGGTCCACCAGAGTGGACGCTTGCCTTTGGTACAAAGAGTCTTTGTTTTGCTTGGGATTGCCTTATCCATGCAGTCCTGCAGGTGCTGGTAGAAGGCATTTGTAAGTGATTCAGCGGCTTGAGTACTGTTTTCCGTCGGCTCGGGGCCTTAAAGGAGACCACACTAGTCTTTAGAAGTGTGAAGTCGGCTTTCGAGAAGTTCTTTACTGTGGTCTTTTTATTTCAGGTGGGGTGGGATGAGGACATCCAGCGAGATTAGTTTGTGATCTGATCTCACCAGTGAGGGGTATATCGGTGTTGAACATTGTGCTCCCATGTTCGTGATGATGAGATCAAGTATGTTTTCTCCTCTTGTGGGATGGTGACTAGTTGTTCCATGGCATTTGAGTTTATGAATTCCAGGAACTTTTGGGCTAGGGTGTTTGGGCTTGAGTAGTGTTCCCAGTCTATATTAGGGTAATTGAAGTCACCTAGTATGATGGTGTTTGGTGATACATTTATCCCTCTAGTGTTTTCAGGAAGGCCATGTGAGGTTCCTGAGTTTGTGAGGGTGGCCTGTAACATGCTACAATTTGCAGAGCAGTCTTGCCTATGGTTAATTGCACCTGGATGGTCTCCGATGCATCGTGCGTTGCCACCAGTCTTGAGGTGTGGGTGTCTTTGATGAATATGGATACCCCCTCCTTTCTTGGTATTGTCCGGATTTTGGGGCCGGAACGCATGATAAGAGGTAAAACCTGATAGTGCTGGGGTGCTCTCAGGAGCCTTGAACCAGGTTTCTGTCACTGCACAGACATCGATGTTCTCCATACTGAGAAGGGCCTCGAGCGTGCATTTTGAGATTTAGACTTCTGGCATTGAGCAGCATTACCCTTAGTTTTTTCCTTTTTGTGTTCTAGGTGGTAGGTTTAGAATTTGAGCCTTGCCTAAAAAAGGCACTATGGGGTGGCAAGAGCCTTTGCCAATATCCGAATCCCAGGGTGACAGGTGCAAGCCGCCCCTTGGGCAGCGTGGCTTGTCCAGCATGTCATCCCAGGCAGACAGACATTGGATCCCCTTTGAATGACACCAGAGTTTAAGCCAATTGTTAAAGCTGATCATCTTATCTCTGTATTGTGGCATCATTCTTGGTGAAGGTAGGATACTGCTCAAGGTCAGGGTCATACCTGCCTGGGCTACATAATCAGAGAGCTCCTCAATGTCTCTTTTATGTAGTCCAGGAGGTACGCCTCAGGTCCTTTACACCAGCGTGGACAATGACTGAGTCATATTTGTACCTGCTGTTGAGAGACCTGAGTGCTTGCGTTATGTGGCGGATTCTAGCGCCCGACAGGCAGCTTACTGTGACCTTCTCCTTACTCAGTCTGGTGAGCGGGACGTCAGTGTGTCTGACTATGGAGTCACCAATGACTAGTGTGTCTGGCATTGTGTTTGGCCTTAAGGGCTGTGACTGTTTGACACTCTGACTGTGAGGTTCCATTGAGCCTCAAGGGGAAAACAGTATTTTCATACAATAAAAATGTAATTTGTAATTCACTTATATTACCCACACAGACATCATCAGCTGCTATGGTTATCTTCCTATTCCGCTTGCACTCTTACAGTTCTTATTAATAGAGGCATTATGGAGCTGGCTTTCCCCAAACTAATTTGGATCTGCATGTTGTGAAGTCAAGCTAACCTATTTATTATTTTAGATTCCTCTGACCTTTCAGTGCAGGAATAATCAAAAATACACAGGACCTGGAATATTCCCAGATGTCATGGAATAATAATCTGCTTTATTTTGCTATAAATTCTTCCATTTTTCTTATTCTTGACATTCTCCTCACTCAGCATTCAAAACTGCCACACCAGGCAACATTCATTCAAAAGTCCCAGAAAGCATGTTACAGGATGCATATAGTTGGGATCCTTCCCTTCTAGTAGACAGCAATCATAGGTTTATAGGTTTATAGATTAGTACTAGGCTAACTGCCCTTGCGAGACATTTTAAGCCTAGCCAATTATCCCCTGTGAGATTCAAACTCTGTACCTTGTGTTTGTAAGGCAAACACCTTAACCATTAGGCCATCCTCCCAACTGGTGTTATAATTATGGTTTCCAATGTATCCTGCCAGAACAGAATACACATGATCTGTGTTTAAATTTCTGGATTGTTATTAATTTTTAAAAACCAGTTCCAAAAACAAAAAGGGAAAAAGAAGTTTTTTTTTCAAAATAATTCAAAATTTTAAACAATTAATTAAATTACCAAAATATTTTAAAT
>NC_056738.1:537191577-537263189 GCF_019279795.1 Protopterus annectens | reverse complement strand
GTTAGGCTTCTGAAAATGGAATTTGACCCAGAAAAGTATAATTAACAAGGTGCAAATTCCTAACTGCCTGCTTCCCCATTCACTGGTCTTTTACAGTATTATTTTACCATTCATTTGCCTTTGAATTCATTGCAATCTTGTGTTAGACAGAAAAAAATAGTAGAAATTAGTTCTTCTGGAACAAAGGTTCCAGAGAAAAGTATGTGACAAACTATACCTATTAAAAAAATACATTCACCCCATGACCCTATAGTTCATATCAGTGGGGAATATATTGTGAATACTTTTTACCAATGCTGACATATGATAATATCCATTTGTTAACCAAGTAGGCCCACTAGATATACAATCCCTTTTCAGGGACAATATGTGGTTAAGTGACTTGTTCAAGGTCACATAGTAAGTAAGTAAGGGTGGAGGGAATCAAACCCTTAATCCTCAGAGCAAATTGACAGGCAATAGAAAGGTCCCTCAGGAAACTGCAATGCAGATATAAATAAGCATGTACCAGGCCATAGAAGTTTGTGACATGTGACTTTAGATTGCAATGTCATAACAGCAAGGATTTTTACAACAGTTGTAATAGCTATCTCTAGTCTTAGCCTTTGTGATGGGTATAAGGTATAAAGGATATTGTACCATCAGGTCACCACAGTTATGAAAGCATACAACATTCAGGTGCAAAAGCATGCCATGATAAGAAAATTAACATAATAGGAAACATGATACAACATAACATATTATAAGTAGCTTTTACTAGGGAGTCAAAGGGACTGACATATTTTGCTGAGTACCTTACATGAGTGTACTATGAAATACAGTCTACCTTCTACCATCCAGTAAATACATACACATAGATATAACATGTCTATACATCTTCAAGGCCTGCGGATACATCGGTGAACTTCTTGTGAGCGATGCAATTTTTTTCCCTTGCACTGAAATGCAACTCTACACTATAGTACTTGATGAACCTGTGAAAGGAGGATCAAGCCATAGTCTCACAGATCTTTAGTACCAAAATCAGACAAAAGTCAGTGAAGCACCTTATTATATACTAGAGTGTAATCTAACTTTTCAAGGGAAAGAGTTAATAGCTGAGGCATTTTAAAATACCTCAAAAAGTATGAAAGTGGCCAAGTCTGTATAAAGTGCTATCCAAGAGATCTTACTGGCTTTCTGGATGAAAAAACAAACAAACAAAAAAAACAGCAGCAATAACAAGCAATGTTTTTTTTTGCTAATTTTTTCTTTCTTTCTGAAACTGTGGCTACATAGTGGTATTATGGGGTCCAGAAAACCAGTAACATTTAGAACTGGGGATGGAGAAGAAAGAACAATTATTGTATATTCTGGCTCAATGGAATGTCTGACATTACTCTTGAAAAGGAGTAATTGGCAGACAGAAATATATCCTTATTTTTTTGTAAATAAGCTGCATGTAAAGACCACATTAGGCTTGCATCTCAGAAAACATTTTATTACCAATATCGTCCATCAACACAGACAAGCTACAAGACAAATACATGAAGATGAAAATGTAGGTTCAGGTAGAAGTTTTGTCAGCTTTTCTTATGCAGAATTTAAACAACCCAGAAAGTTAATCATTCACAGACAGTCTCAGACATAAAAGACGTTTGTGAAAATATTTAACAATAGGAATTTAAACGAGGTCAGGTTCTCAAGTGCGGCATGTTAATAAATTGGAGAATAATCCCTAAAGTAAGAATAGCAGATGCAGTGATTAGCAAAGGATAAAGAAAATCCAGCAGTGTAGGAACAGCAAGCTGTAGAGGAAACAGCAACTTCCCCCGTAACCAAAATGAACCCCTCTTCTGCTTAACTAAACAGCATTTTCTGCTGAGGAGAATTTAGTTTTATGATGAATCTGACAAACTCGGAAAAGAACTTGACTTTCTAGGAATTAAAATCCTTGATTCCATGTTAGGCAATAAAGCCTGAAGAAGTAGTAGTAATAAAACAGCATACCTCCCTGCTGAATATGATCGCCTGCAAGGCAACTGCATTTTCTATAATGACCGAGGCAACACTTTTCATTTGGCCATTAGAAATCTATGAGTTTAAGATGCATTTTTGCTTTTCTTTCCTTAAGTAGTTAATGCATACCTAGATGTCATCATTGTTTTATTTGACCAAACATATAGCGATGCTTTCTAAATCTGTGCAAGTGGCACATGCTACTTAGAATCAGAGACATCAAACATTAGAATCCCCCCCTGGAGATCAGGAAGAGAAACAGGTCTGAGATTAAATCTTAAATAGCATAATGAGCAGAATTATAAAACAAGGACAGAGTTTAAAAACAGGTTTCAGAAATCTAGAAAATATGTTAAAATCACATTCCAAGGTTAAGTTATCCAACATAAAAATAGCCTGTTCAATAATGTCACTTTGTGAAAAGACAAAAAAAGTAAAATATTAATGAATCTAACAGAGATTCATATGGAAGAATGCATTTTCTTTCTCAACAAGTTAAAGACCGTCATTTCTTAATCTTGTGGTTCAGTGATACCAAAATATTTGTTCAATAGTCTAAACTGGAAGAGTAGGGTTTGAGACTGAATCATAATCAGTTATAATCTTAAAATCCTATAAACAATAAACTTGTAAAATAACTTCCATTATCTCACATTCTCATGTATGGAGTAAGGGGATGTACGACAAAAGAAGATGGACTATGAATATTACTATTCAATATAAAAAAGTCCTTTGTCTTCCAAATGTACCCCAGTACCCAACTGGGAGTTCAGACATTAGCTGCATTACATAACCACTGAAGATTTCACGAAGAATATCACCACACACTTCATCTTTATGCCCTTCTAAATCACCTGAAAAATATATTTCATGATTGCCCTAATCAAATCTGAGAAGGGATGAAGTTTTGTTACTTTTATTAGACTTTTTATTTAAAGAAGTTAACATATCTTCATTGCTGTTTTTGAACAACTGTTCCTGCTTATGTGATGTGCATGTTCTAGGATAAGTATGAGTAAAACAAATCAGTATATTACATAGAATACTATGTGCACCATGTTTCCCTTTAGATAAGAAAAGTTGGGTTGGTATTTTCAGCAGTATTTTAGGAACATTCTTTTCATTTCTTTCATTATTAAGATTTGTTGTATCACACTTAAAGTTCTTAACTTTTGGATGTGCGGACAGTAAAACATTCATCAGAAGTTCTAACTGGTGCAAACAGTAATGGCTAAAGTCCAAATTCAGTTTGGGCCCTCAAGCAACATTCTGGCAGCAAACACATTCCAATATTAAATCTTGAGTATAACAAATCAGCTTCAGATGAAGAACACTGAGACACTCAAATAGTCCAACACAATGATAAAATGTGTTAACAGGTACCACTGAGCAGACAATGCTAATTTTACCCAGGGGTAAACACAGATTGAGAATAGTTGTGTTTCCCAAACACTTTCTAGTGGAACACTCCAAGACAAGGAAGCATCTTAAAACTTAAATCTGCATTAACAAATAAAGTAAGAAAATTAAAAGAGAAGCTACAAAGAAATATGCTGCTAGATGGAATATTTTTCTTCTCCTACAGATAGCTATCATTTTCATATTTTGATGTAAAAAAACAGCAAATAATTCAGTTCTGTCTTGAACCGTTGAACATAGGAGCTAAGTAAATTTCTACTTATGCTTTGAGAATCTTTTTTCATATCAAATATAGTCCAGGAACAGCGCAATTTATGAAACATGTATTATTTGTTTTACCTGTGTAACCTGTGTGGATAGCAGGTTGCTAACGACAGTGGCCAAGATATTTGATAAAGGATGCATGCATTTCTAGAAATTATGAACTGACATTGTGTTTTATTGGGTTTAATACCATGATAAACAGATTTCTTAGATGGAAACAACATATATCTTGAATTATGAACACATCAAAGCTCTGACTGTCAACTGGTACCGTTGGCAATGCCTCATTTGTATCCTCTAATCCCATTATTAAAAATTCCTTACGAGTCAGAGTTATAGACAGAAGAAAAAAATAAGTCCTACAAGTAAGGCTTTGCTGCTGACACACACACACACACACACACACACACACACACACACACACACACACACACACACACACACACACACACCAAGCAAACAAATAATATAAGAATCTGTGATCTCAGTCATTGACTAAATCAGTACAGATACAGATTGCAGTCTTTCAGTTGCAAGGACTTAACTCAAGCAACTGCTGAAGAAATGGCATTTAAGTAGTTGTGACTGAGATTGTAGTTACTGAAATTATTACAAATACTACTTGCAGAAACTGATCAGCACCTCTTCTACAATGCCAACTGTGATCTCTAACCTATTGTTTCTGGGTGGCTGCCCTTTCACCTTACCTTAGCTATGGCTTTGGTAAACAAGAGCAGACAAGTGCAAACCAGTTTATCTTATCACATATTAGTGGCTTGTGACTACCCATTATTAACCGTATGCATGAGAAAATACCATGACAATGTAATTCTCCGTGGTCTAGAGATTATTTCTCCATGAACTAAATACCACAGACGTTAATGACAAAAACAATGAAAAAGCAAAACTAAATACATTCACAGAAACATAATCAGACTGCTACTACCTTAGACTTGTGTTCAGAAATAAAACAGATGGATGGTGTCAGTAGAAACTCTCTTCATAATAGAGGTAATTGACCAATTTCATTAATTCCAATTAAAGTGACTAGTTAAATTACAAGACAATGTATTACAGAGTAACAGAGTGTCATTTCAGATACTGAGGTTGCATGATAAAAATACAGGCTCCAGTTAAATAACCAAGAGATGAAGATAAATATGAATTGCTTTAAAAGAAGAGATGATCATAAAATAGGTGAATAGGATACTTGTCAAGCAGGTTTATTTTTACGTTTTGAATACAGACTAGTACAAAATAACCATGATCAATACAGTTCCGGGCTAAGGTGAATACTGCAGTACATATATTTGGGTTTAAGACTAAAATGTAAGTACAATTTGCCTACATGCATCCTCAGCAAAATTACTTGGCTAAGTGTAGATAGTTCCTGCATAGCTAGTTTGAGCTTATTATTTTCACTGAATCTTCCAGCTGGTTCTCCCACACTGAATATTAAAAGCATGCTTCACTGAAATGTTTATCTATAAATGTTAATGGTCCCAATAATAGTAATAAAAGGATAAATCTATACAAGTATATAAATATACACAAGCCACAAATAGTATTTCTTCAGGAGACACACCTATTAGATAAAGATATAAACAATCTTAACATCAATAACTGCACAGTATTAGTAAGCTCTCAACACAAACAAAAGAAGAGAGGAGTAGCCATGCTAATTCTTAATGCAACCATATCTCCCAGAATAATTAACACCTATCAAGACACATCTGGTATGTTTTGTCTAGTGTCTATGGAATTAAATAGAAAAGTATACATATTAGTTAACTTATACTGGATACCAGGACTTGGAGTAGGAACAGTAAAACATCATTTTGAACAAATAATACATCTATCTAAGGGTAGCCTAATAATAGCAGGAGACTTTAACTGTATAACAGATGACAGAGATACAAATTCAAAAATCCCAAGAAGAAAATCACCAGTATCAAAGGCACTTTTAAAGTTCATAGACACAGCATGTATAAAAGATATAAATGAATTTGCTGATCCAGACTCATTAATTTATTCTTTCTACTCACATAGACACAAGTTTAGCTATAGAATTGATAGGATATACATGTCTAATGATTTAATAATGAAAATAGAAAGTGTTAAAATAATAAGCTGCCCACTATCAGACCACAGTCTTTAGTTTTTGATATAGAACTACACATACAAACACTAACCCCATTACAAGAATAGCCACTCACATCACAAAATTAGCAGACTTTAAAGAATTCTATGAGAAAGAAATCAAAACTTTTCTTGAACTAAATGCCACAAGAGATATTTCAGAAATATATATTTGGGACTCATTAAAAGCATATACATATGGAAAAGTAATATCTTAGTATATCAATAAAAGAAAAACATGGAATAAAAATATAATAGAATTACAAAAGAATGCTGATAAATTGGAATTAGAAATACAAAAAGGAAATACAGATTTAGTTTAAGAACTATTACAAATTAATAACAAATATACAGAAATATTACACCATAAGACTATGATTAATCTAGAAAAGATAAAATTAAACTCTTATTCCACAAACCCATTACACCAGAGGCAGCTAGCTAACAGAACTCAAAAAATAATCAAGTCTAAGCAAATAAAAGAGTTATATATTCCTAATACAAAGAAAAAAGTTACAGATCTAAATTGTATATTAGAAGCCTTTAGACTCCAATATAACTCTGATAATACTTCAAATATTCAAGAAATACCCACCAAAGGTATAAAAAATTACCCAGAAAACAAAAATTCCACTCGATTAACACAAGACCAAATAGAAATTATAAGTAAACCAATTGCTATGACGGAACTGAAATCACAAATCAAAAAGCTTAAAGTAAATAAAGCACCAGGTCCAGATAATATATTACCAGAAATGTATAAAATGATACCTAATCAAGCAATATCCTTAATCTTAAAAGTATATAACATAGTTAAACAAGATATAAATATCCCTCCCTCTTGGAAATACTCACTGATATCACCAATAATTAAAGTAGGTAAAGATGAGAAACAATGCTCTTCATACAGACCAATATCCTTATTAAATATAGATTACAAAATATTCATGGCAATATATGCAGACAGGATCAAACATTTTCTTCCTATACTAATTCATGAAGGCCAGACAGTTTTTTTTTCAAAGGAAGGAATACATATGACAATCTTAAAGGAATCCTATCAATAATAGATTATACTAAACATTCAAAGAGTTAAATATAATTTCCTTGGACATTAATAAAGCCTTTGATTCTGTAGACTGGAACTTTTTAACAATAATATTGAAAGAGTACAATTTTCCTGCAACTTTTAACACCCTCATCCATTCATTGTATAAAGATTCCATAGCATATGTTAAACTAGGGCCATATAGATCAGGCCCTATACAGATTAAAAAAAGGAATTAAACAAGGCTGTCCATTATCTCCATTGTCATTTGCATTACTTATAGAACCATTTGCAAATTAAATTAGATCTGATAATAATATTAAAGGCATCTACATTAATAAATCATTAAACCTCAAACTGCAACTCTTTGCAGATGACATACTTCTAACCCTATCAGATGCTAACAAATCATTACAGGCTTTATTTGATGACATAAATAATTTTCAAAGTGTCTCGGGTTTAAGCTTTAATGAAAATGAAACAAAAAATATGTCATATAATACCAAAAAGAAGCATATAAACAAAAAATATTCCAAATGCATAGCACTGGACAGTAAACTATCATATTTAGGTATAGATTTACTAGAAGATTTAAATGATTCACTTGTATTTAATTAGAAAAAGACACTAGACAAGATAGAGCAAATCATATCTAAATGGAACAAATATATGTTTGCAATGGGAGATAGATTGTATCTTATTAAATCAATCATCTTTCCCAAGATACTGTATCTAATACAAAGCTTTTCATTACCACCACCCAAACATATCATACAGAGATATAATAAACTAGCACTAAACTTTTTATGGTTTCCAAACAACCCCCCAATTGCTTTAAATAAGCATTTACCAAACTGGGAAGAAGGTGGAATTAATTTACCTGATATTGAGATATACACTATATCCTCTGCTGTCAAAAATATAACGTTATGGTCACATACTTATTACAAACCTATTTGGAAACAAATACATGAGCAGATCTATATAGAACTTAATTATAATCATATACAAGATTGCTTAACCATAATTCCATTACCTCTTGTTTGGATGTTGAAAGAATACCTAGTAGGAAAACTTAGAAATAATAAACTGCCATCAAAATATATAAATATTACATTATTATCATTTAAAACTTACATTAACAAAGTCCCAAATATTAATTCATGGTTCTTTTTAATTTTTCCTATAGCCTTCACACCAACTATTTTTGATACATCCCATATTCAGAAAATGAGTATACTCAAGGCAAACTCAGTAAACTACTGGCATCAGCTGATAGAGCAAGGGAAAATATTAACCAATGATCAAATAATCATTAAATATAATATAAATAATAATTTATGGCTACTCCTGCAAAATCTAAGGCAATACCTCATAAACAGAATAGAACAAATGCAACTGACAGTCAAACATTCGGTTAAAAAAATGTATAGAATATTTTATTATTATAACAAATCAGCCTTATCAAGGCAGTTGTTACTTGTCTAATATTTATAAAATTATTAAAAAAACAAAAGTCTATCATGTAGATACTTACTGGGATTATTACACACAGATAAATACACATCCTCCAAATGAAGAGGAAAAAAAATATTTTAAAATCCTCTAAATATTAAACATTGTAAATATACTGGCAATTATTCACATGGAGATTCTTAAATAGGATTTTCTATACACCACACAAATTAGCAAAAAATGTTGCTATTGAGGATCAATGTTGGAGATGTCAAATTAAAACAAGAGCTGACTGGCAACATGTATTTTATGAATGTAAATGTCTTACTGTATATTGGAGCAATATTGCTTATTTTTTTTTTCAGATTGTCTTTAATGATAATTTCCAACTAGCAAAGTAATTGATTTTATTCAATTCTCCTATTCCGGACTGTGTCTCAAAAAAATACTTTAAAATTCTATGGACTTTGATTGCAGTAGCACACAAAGCCATTACCATTCACTGGAAAAGTGTGATTTCTCCCACATTCAAGGAATTCAAAAATCTATCTTTAACAGTTGGTCATATGGAAATATCTACATTGAAGATCAGAACTACCAGACCTACATCACTTTTTAACTCCTGGATGAAAATACTGGAAATTTTACAGAAAATGGACAAAGATGTATGAACTGAAATATCATTCTTCATAATATATTTTAAATGTGTCATTGCTTTCTTCTGTATAGACACCAATGTATATAGTTATACCATGTTTTGACATTTAAAGGTTTCACAATTGTATATATGTTATTTGATCTTAGATTTCATGTAATATTTGATACGATATTATAATTTAAAATAAATAAAAAGATTTAAAGTAAAAAAAAAATCATGCTTCAGGTTGTCACCAGAAACCCTGCAAAGTACATCCTGCAGTGAATAAAGATTATAGGGCATAGCATCCAATGGCTTTTACCTAGTAAATGAAAATAGCTAATAGCCCCGGAAGAACAAATGAAACTCGGCAGGATATGGAGAATATGTTTTTTTTTTTTTACTACAGACAGTGAGTAGAAAAATGGCAAAAGACACCAAAACTGAAATATTTTACCTCAAAAGCATATCAGTAAATTAGACTCACATTAAATGATATCAGCTCAAAAAATGTTTTTATAGCACAGCACTGTCACCAAATGCAAACATTTTACTAAAGCAACATATTTCCTACTTCTGAGATAATTTATGGATAGTTCTCATATACAGAATTAATTCACTCTGTCTTCTGAATGTGTTGCATTGTTTATACATTGCACTCATACTTCTCAACTGTCCAGAGTTTTGCAGAATGTCCAAATTTTTGCATCATATTTTTGGTCATTCCCTCATAAAATTTGTGTTTTTTTGGCAAATCATTGATGACTAAAGTCAATAAATAATAATAAATAATGACAAGCATTTGGGTTTCAGACTTCATATCCTTCAGAAAATATATAATAATACAGATTGTGTTATTCTAGCAACTAAGTTTATAGAAGCAATATTTAAAAAAAATCTGTCCCTATTTTTGGGCCTTTGTCCCCCAATACTTTTGGCTTTGTCCAGATTTCTTGCTCTGAGAGGTTGAGAGATATGATTGTACCTACTTCACCAATAACATGTCAAAGACAACTTAGTGCTTAGAATCATAATATAATACAGAACACAAGGCAAATGGGGCATGGGGCCATTAACACCTTGCCAGTATTCACCCCAGGCCTTACCTCCTTTTTCAAGGAGGGCTAAGCCAGACATATCATGAGTGAATTTATGAATGCTCATTCAATTATATGTCTGCCTTTTGATGAAAGGTATTTTATTGCACTGCTTAATTTGGAGAAAAAGTTTTCTCCAGAGAAGAGGAAGGAGCTGTGTGTGATATCTGTCTCTCTACTTTGTTCTGTTTATTTAAGTAAATCTAGGTTTGTGGTCCTAGTGTCTGTTGATTTGTTTCATTTAAAAAGGCATAAGAGGCTACTTGATCACTTATGGCCTTAGTGCCATCTTAGTGCATGGGCACACTGGGTAGTTGCCCGGGGGGCGCACAAGCATAGGGGCCCCATGCTAATCTATGTATGTTGTGACTTGCTGTCAGTAATACAATATACTAAATTATAAATATTTCAATCAAGAAAATTATGAAAATTATAAATATTAGAAAGCATTGTAAAGTAGGGTGTCAATAATCCAAATGCAGCCTTCCTAAAATGTCAGTTATCCAAATGCAGTGGCAGCCTTCCTAAAAGCTACATCTGTACATGTGTCACCTGTTCTTCCTACTACATGGGATTTAATGTTCTGTTCATTGTTGTCTTGCTGCTTCCACAGTTCCACTTCAACAAGTAAGTGTCATCTGGATTTTGTGTGTGTGTGTGTGTGTGTGTGTGTGTGTGTGTGTGTGTGTGTGTGTGTGTGTGTGTGTGTGTGTGTGTGTGTGTGTGTGTGAAAAATGCCCCATTTTCATTTTTAGTACTGTGTGTGGTTGTGTAGGTAGGGGCCCCAGTGCACTGCTTTGCCCCAGGGCCAATAATGCTGTTAAGATGTCCCTGTGTGGCCTGATAAGCAAGGCACATATCACCTCTGAGTCTAAAGGACACTGAATATATTGAGAGAGTATCTGCTCTCTCCTGGTAGTTCAGTTTCCTTATGCCCTTGATCTCTTTTTGTTTGTGACCTCTTTCCTGTTGTCTAGTGAGGTACATCTCAAAGTGGGATTTGTATTCTATGATATGCCTAATTATTGCAAAGTGAAAGGGTGTGAGGACGTTTTTTTATCTTGAAGACAATTTAGCAATAGCTTGCATAAAATAAAATGACTTTATTCCCTGTTGCAAAATGATGGTCAAACATGAGGGAAGTATCCACCCATGTTCCTAGATGTCTCACTACATATTATTTTGAAATTAGGTGCTGGGTGTTGTCTATACTAAGCTGGAGAGAGGGATTGTTTACCAAATATGAAAATATTACAATTTGGGGCATTTAATTTGTGTCCATTCTAGTACGCCAGTTGCTGACAGATGCAAGCTCATGTTGGACTGCCTGTATGTTGGAGGGAGATTTGAGGATGACACACAGTTCATAATCATCTTCAAATATGGTTAATCAGAGATAGATACAGGTGATTTGAAAATCAGAGAAATATATGCTGAATAGCAAGGTCATGGAGTGGATCCATGGGGAACTCCACTGGTTACCTTGGGTAGCTTTCCCTGTAGCAACAGGTGTAAGGTCATGGCCACAATACAGGTGAGCCAGGGTTATAATCCACACATGACAAATTTTAGGGTTGGGAGGTTGTTATAATGGTTAAGCTGTTTACCTTACAGACACAAGGTGCAGGGTTTGATTCTTACATAGAGTAATTGGCTAGGCTTAAAATGGCCCACAGGGGCAGTTAGCCTAGTACTAACCTATGAACTATGAACCTTCATGTCTTTGAAGAAGAACCAGCCAAACATAGTTTGTGTGGTCTGTCCTTCAGCTAATTTACACTTAACTCATGGGGTCATTATGGAGTGCATTTAGGTTAATTATGCTGACATTGGGTGTAGTATCAAATTCCTTGTCAAGGTATGATGTACAGTGTCCCCACAATCCGTTACTTGTGTTACCATCTTGAAGAAATTCACAAGATTCATCAGACAGGATCTAAACCTAACAAAGCCAAACTACTAGGGATCAAATCTGACCAGATTTTCAATAGCGCTAACTAGGTTAGTTATGATATGCTCCATGTTCTTGCATATTAGACTTGCCAGACTGATGGGTCTATATTTTCAGAATTCAGTGGCAGAGCCACCCTTGAGGATTAGTATCACCAAAGCCATTTACCATACCTGGGGGACAAAGCCAGTTGCTAAGTTCAAGTCAACTGGATTAAGGAGTGGGTCTGCCAGTGTTTGTTTAGTGCTGTTTACTATGCAGCCATGTATATTATCAGGTCCCATGAGGGATGTATATTTTTGTTTCAGAAGGTACTTTTAGTAAATACTCTTTAGTGATATTTGGAGTTAGGGGACCTTCAGTGATATGTGGAGTTTGTATTGTTGTCTCCAGAGTGAAGTTTGCACTGAATTTGGAATGTTAACTGTTTTTTTTTTTCCATTTTAAATAAGCTCTGAGAAATGTTATTCCTTATTTTCCTGATATAACTAGAGGATTTGTAATTTTCTTTAGCTTCTGATGCTAGCCTGAGTTGATGGGATGTTGTTTTTCGGATGGCATCATTCAGTTCAATTCCTTTGATGCATTCTTGAAGTTCTCCTTGATTTGAGGGACCTTATTTTTGCTGTATACTAAGATTTTTTTTTTTTTACCATATACTTTATTTATGCGTGTGTGCCACCATTTCCATTTTGATCTAGTTTGGACAGCTAAGTAATACATTTATCCAGGTAACAATTGAATCTGTTTACATAACCTCTTCACACATCAGTATCTTGGGTAATGTTTCTATAGGTGAATTTGGAGTTTGGTCATGTATTTTTTTAGAAGGTTTGCACATTTCAAGTTTTTGAATTCAGTGATATTTGCATCTGAAGGTTTTGATTTTAATAGGGAAAGTTACCAGTTTGTGATTGTGCATAACCAGTGAAGGGAATACCATAGGAATAGTATATGTAAATGTTATGTTTGTAAGGGCCAGACCAAGAATATTCTGTCCTCTAGTTGGGTCTTTGATGTTTGGATCTAGTGGCTTCTTCATGATATCTTGGCATTTGGGGGAATACCCTAAATTTGAGGTATAAGTTTCTTAGATAATCAAGTAATTACATTCTTCCAGGATGATGATGGAGTTTGTTTACAGGAAGTTAATACAGGATATTTATGAATCCAACATTGTTTTCAGGAGAAATAGAAGGAGACCCTGTAGCTAGCTATAGTATTATAAGTGATTCGATTTAGTGTAATTTGGATCTCGCCAAGCTTTTTGTGGATTTATCTAAATCAACCTCAAGATAATGCAAACTCTAACAAATATGGATACACCACCACAGTTTTCTTCCATTCTAAAGGCCTGATAGTGCAAACCCAGGTATATAGGGAGTACTCTCTGAGCATTCAGACTAAGTGTTATTTAGACCACACACATGAATATGAGCTCCATATAAATGAGGGAGTCATGGTCAGGTAACTTCTTAGTTACACTCCTAACATTGAGCAGCGCCACCTCCATGTGGTCTTATGCTCAATTTTTGTTAATGGTTAGGTTGGGAGGACCAAAAAAATGCACTATGGGAACAGCAAGGGCTTTTCCCAGTATAAGGACTTGGAATTAGGGGTACAATCAATCTCTGACACAGCAGTTTTGATTTTGAAGCATCTTAGTCCACACTGACACATATTGCATTACCCTACAATGAAGTCAGTTATTTATCCAGATGATAAAACTAATCTTCCTTTCTTTCAACTTTGGCATAATTCTTAGTGAAGGAAGGATTCCACTCAATAAAGTCCTTACTGCATTTATGACATGCATGGAAAACTCTTGACAAGTCGCAATGGATATCCCTTAGGGGTTTGCACACCAGATAATTTACCCCCACATAGACCACCACCTTGTCATAATCATATTTGTCTAGTGTAAGGTCCTTAAGGGCCCTTGAACTGTCTGTTATTCTGAGTCCTGAAAGACAACTCACTTGTCTTTTTGTTTTTGTCCAGCCTTGTGAGAGTAGAATCAGTGTGCCGAATTATGGAGTCACCAATCACTAGTGAATTTTCATTTGTCTACTCAGTGTGTTGATGAACTGTATTTGTGATAACCTGCCACCTTCCCTACTGACTCTTAGCTGAGAGTATATCAGTAGGTGTTGTAGCACTTAAATTACCCCAGGTCCTGTTTTTAATGGGCATTGGAGGCTTGAGTAAAGACTTGACAGTCTCAGTGTATGGTAATTTGGAGTGTGTGTGTGTGTGTGTGTGTGTGTGTGTGTGTGTGTGTGTGTGTGTGTGTGTGTGTGTGTGTGTGTGTGTGTGTGTGTGTGTGTGTGTGTGTGTGTGTGTGTAAAATGCTGTGTTAGTGTGTGTTGCTCACAGGAAGTGTTTATTAGACGATCATTTCCAGTTAGTTTTGCATTTCTCACAAAGAGGTGTTTGAGCTAAGTGATAATTCATTGTCTGTGAGCATCATGCAGTTATTATCCTGCCTAAGTATGCCAAGTGCTACGGGGTTGGCAAGTGAGCTAAGACTAGCTTAGTGGACCTCCATTTTCTACTAAAGTACGACAGAAAAGGGCTGTAAAATTGCTCTTTGTTTATAGTATTTAATATAAAAAGATAAATCAATGGAGCAAATTGTAGTTAACATTAAACACCGCTGTTGTAATTTTTAACATCTTACAATAATTCAATAGTAAAATTTGGTTGAATTGCTCTTAGTGTATATATAGTACATAATATAAATGAATTAATTGCTGTAATTATTTAATATGATTCATCAGTAAAATTTTAATGATGCACTAAAACAATATGTTGTAGTAATCCATCCTAATTAGATTATAAGCACAGTTTAAAGTAGAATATTTGCACTAACTAGGGACTCATCTAGTTAGAGCAGATACTCTAGTCTAATGGTTACAGCCAAAATAGCCTTTGATATTATTAAACCATTTGCTAAACAAGTGCCTGGGGTTTCTATTATAAAACAAATCAGATTTTTTTTTTATTATTAGTGGGAAGTGGGAACTACAGTTACGGATTTATAATGCAGTACAAGAAAGAGACTAACACACAGAAAAACATTTACATGACGCATGACAACAATGCATGTTTAAGAGCAATGCCTTAGGTTGGTTAGAAGAGAGTCATTAGTGTTGTACACTTTGAAGCTATGATATTTCCATATGGAAGAACACTGTCCTTGAAAAATAGATATATGTTAAGTAAATCATTGTTTATTGTCTTTTATTCATATCTTGTTTGCAGTTCTCATCTTTTTGCTTCACTTTTAGACCGAAGCCACTACCAGTGTGAATAAATGTTAGTAAGGCAAATGCCCTGATGAGGCTTATTTAAGTACTTGGGCTTCATTGAAATCTTTTATTTCATTAACTCGCAGTTTGTAAATGAAACCATTAATACATTTTCAGTCAGCTGTTACTGTAGCATAATCTGATGTTTTCACTGAATAGTAAGATTATTAGAATAATAGAATAATAATAGTAAGAATAGTAAGTTGCCTCGACTCCTATGATTGTAAGTTGTTCAGTATTATTATAAAATGTGAATACAACAGAATTTTATGTAACTCATTGTCTTTTATCAATGACTAACATTATAAAACCAACTTCATTATGAAAAAAATAATCCTAAGGCTATGGATTCTAAGCCCTCACCAACGGTTTTGATTTGCTGCCCAGTACTTAGTGTAATGCAGCATAAAGGAGTGATACACAACTTAACTGATCTACTTCATAGCAAAATGCTATGCACCTCCAAAAAAGAAAAGCATGATAGTAATCCAAACATCTTGTTTACTCTCAAGTTCACAAAACACATCTTCGTGTTGCTACGCATTTTGTTATGGACTACTGTTTTGGAGCTTGTTCATATACATTACCTAACTTGTTTCATGCATTCATGTGGATTTAATGCCAAGCTGAGGTCCCATATATCTGAGTTATGGACAGCATGGGTCTTATCTATCTGAGTTATGGACAGCATGGGTCCTACTGAGTTATGGACAGCATGGGTCCTATCTGTCTGAGTTATGAACAATATGGGTCCTACTGAATTATGGACATCATGGGTCCTATCTATCTGAGTTATGAACAGTATGGGTCCTATCTGTCTGAGTTATGGACAGCATGGGTCCTATCTATCTGAGTTATGGACAGCATGGGTCCTATCTGAGTTATGGACAGCATGGGTGCTATCTATCTGATTTATGGACAGCATGGGTCCTACTGAGTTATGGACAGCATGGGTCCTATCTGTCTGAGTTATGGACAGCATGGGTCCTACTGAGTTATGGACAGCATGGGTCCTATCTGTCTGAGTTATGGACAGCATGGGTCCTACTGAGTTATGGACAGCATGGGTCCTATCTGTCTGAGTTATGGACAGCATGGGTCCTACTGAGTTATGGACACCATGGGTCCTATCTATCTGAGTTATGGACAGCGTGGGTCCTACTGAGTTATGGATAGCATGGGTCCTATCTGTCTGAGTTATGGACAGCATGGGTACTACTGAGTTATGGACAGCATGGGTCCTATCTGTCTGAGTTATGGACAGCATGGGTACTACTGAGTTATGGACAGCATGGGTCATATCTGTCTGAGTTATGGACAGCATGGGTCCTACTGAGTTATGGACAGCATGGGTCCTATCTGTCTGAGTTATGGACAGCATGGGTCCTACTGAGTTATGGACAGCATGGGTCGTATCTGTCTGAGTTATGGACAGCATGGGTCTTACTGAGTTATGGATAGTATGTGCCCTATCTGTCTGAGTTATGGACAGCATGGGTCCTACTGAGTTATGGACAGCATGGGTCCTATCTGTCTGAGTTATGGACAGCATGGGTCCTACTGAGTTATGGACAGCATGGGTCCTATCTGTCTGAGTTATGGACAGCATGGGTCCTACTGAGTTATGGACAGCATGGGTCATATCTGTCTGAGTTATGGACAGCATGGGTCCTACTGAGTTATGGATAGTTTGTGTCCTATCTGTCTGAGTTATGGACAGCATGGGTCCTATCTGAGTTATGGATAGCATGGGTCCTACTGAGTTATGGACAGCATGGGTCCTACTGAGTTATGGACAGCATGGGTCCTATCTATCTGAGTTATGGACAGCGTGGGTCCTACTGAGTTATGGATAGCATGGGTCCTATCTGTCTGAGTTATGGACAGCATGGGTACTACTGAGTTATGGACAGCATGGGTCATATCTGTCTGAGTTATGGACAGCATGGGTCCTACTGAGTTATGGACAGCATGGGTCCTATCTATCTGAGTTATGGACAGCGTGGGTCCTACTGAGTTATGGACAGCATGGGTCATATCTGTCTGAGTTATGGACAGCATGGGTCCTACTGAGTTATGGACAGCATGGGTCCTATCTATCTGAGTTATGGACAGCATGGGTCCTACTGAGTTATGGATAGTATGGGTCCTATCTGTCTGAGATATGGACAGCATGGGTCCTACTGAGTTATGGACAGCATGGGTCGTATCTGTCTGAGTTATGGACAGCATGGGTGGTGGTTTTCCTGCCTGCTGGTAGACTGGCAGGATTACTTAATGTGGATTTCTAATAAGGGAATTAATTTTATCACCCGCTATGTATTTCCAGTTCATTTATTTGGTGTTGTCTATTTGGATTTGGAAATCAAATATTCCATCGATCTACTGGAAAAAAGCAAGGAATTTTCATGGGTGTTTTTGCTAAATCCATCCAGCTACATGCAAGCAATACTATGTGCATTCCATAAAGACAAGCAATACTCCAGTCTAGCAAAATTAAGTAGTAAAATAAAAATATTGTATGATATTAGCCTTTATGGTACGATGTGAAATGACTGGGGAGATAAGCTCAGAATGGAATACAATAAACATTGAGACTTGAGTTCATATTACTTTCACTGAACGCAGTTCCAATGAAGCTGTCAGAATTATAATAGCAAGCAATCCTGTCATCAGGCTTACTTATTTATGTTTGTTTGGTTGATGACTTGCTTGTTTTCATGTTTTTTTTGATTGTTTTTCAACCTGGCAAGTGGGCTATTAATGTGACACTCATTCAGTCATAGCTCTGGTCTTAGACACTGTGAAACAAGAAAAAATATTCAAGTGGCTTAAATGAAAGTATCTGCAATACTTTTTAAATATTACAATTGGGTAATGAACAAAACTAGTTTGAAGTCAGACAGTCATATCTGTGCATGACATCACATGAGTATAAGTCTTTGCAGGATATATCTGTAATGGTCATTTGACTGGCTTGTATTCTAGGCATAACCATGCTATGCATTGATGAGAGAGATAAACAAATAGCATATTTGATAGAAATATAGAATTCCTTTCCAAATTACAGTGTAGGCATAGAATAATGTAGTTAAAGTCATTGGGTTTACTTAGGCCATCTCCCTCTCACACCCTTCTACATTTGTATGATGCTGTTACATGTTCCTTAAGCTTACTTTGAAAATCTGACAAGTTGTACACACTGTTTATTTCTGCTGGAAGATATTCCTGCAGACCAAACAAAACAATTCTGTAGAATACTTTTCTCCAAAAGCAAGGCCAAAGGAAGGCTTTGTTATAATAATGGCATCTTGTTTCTGAGATCTCAGAGAGTAACTGCAGTTTGTGAGTGCTAATCTATTGGTAGTAATATTCAGTAATCAATATTAATCAGTTTAAAACAGAAGAGGGTTAAAAGAAGAGTTGCTCTGAGTGGTAACAAGCTGGCCTTGTGAAGTAATAGGAAATGGTGTTTCCTGGGATCATTTACAAAATACTTAATAGATCTTAATTTCTATTTGAATTACATGCATGCTATGGGATGACTTGAGAGATATTAGTGATAAAACATATTCAACTCAAGAAATTAGGAGATTAATGCCTATAGCTTTTCTGGCTTCAGGTTTAATGAGTTTGCCACCATATTTGTGTTAGTTTGGAACCATTTTGTCAGTGGATTAAGCATGGCAAATCTTAAAATGTACATTTCAATTCAACATACACTGCTTATTATTAACTGCTAGAAACTTTACAGTAACACACAGAAAACAAGAATGATTACTATAATTTATGAACAAGCTGCAACTTGCGCTATGATGTGTGTCAGTCTAACATGTCTCTACTTTAGGAAAACAAATTTATTAAAATATTTTAAATGATTAACAGACTAATGTGCATCTATGACTTTATATGTATATATGTAAGCACGTATATCTGACACACTTGGGTATAACATGGGAAGGAGAAAGGAAGAAAAATAATATAGCCAAATATGGGAGTATTATTATTTCATTTATTGTTGTTTACAATTTATTTACTGAATAAGCTGTTGTTGTCAGTGTCCCCTTTAGGTCTTGACTCATACTTAAATCAAATCAATATATACTTTTCATAATGCAGCAGCATAAACTGTTGGCACAATAAAAAAATACATATGTCAAGTAGCATGTGTTACACTTAATGGGAAGGTTATTCATTCAGTTAAACAGACTGGTATTTGAAGATTTTACTGTTAGTAATAGGGTTCATTCCAATCAATCAGGTATGTAAAAGAAAAAAAAAACAAATTATTTTGAGAAATTAAACCGAGAGAAGCTTACATTAGTCTATGCATACAAATCAAAGAAATCAATTGTCCAATTGAAATTAAATAATTGAAAACAATCAATGATTGAAAATAAACAAATAATCAATGTGAGATCAATTAAAATTAGTTAATAAAATATAGCAGATCTGTATATATGAGATACTTAAAAAAATCTGGGAGCACTATTCCATTTTCTCTTGAAGTTTATTTATTTAAATTTGTAAACTGGGGTAGACCACTGATACACTGAAGACTGAGTTTAGTCTCAGCCCAGGAGTAAAGATCAGACAACAATAAAAATACAAATTATTTCATTTAACATTCCCTGTGAAGTACAAAGTACTTCAAGTAACATTCCCTTTAAAATACAAAACATTACAATTAATATTCAGAGAAGTAAAATAAAGAATAGATGTAAGGTATTTACGTGTTGCAAGAATGATAAAGGCATGTTTTTAAGTTAAGTAGTGTAGACAATGTATTTATATTTGTACATGGACTACATTTATCTATGCTGTGCTGACTGTAAAGACAGAGAAATGTGAGGCTGGTCGGGCAGGGTGAGGGGTTGTTAGCGAGGGGGCTTGCTACAATAGTGGATGTGCTAAGAATGTGAAGAAGGGCTGGTGGATATAAAGAGAGGACAATAGGATTATGGCTAGATGACATAGGGTGGGGGGAATGAGGAATTATATGTGAAAGTAAGGAGAAAGTTAATGGTAGCAGATGTGGATGAAAGGGTGATGAGGAGAGAAGCTGGCTGAGGGGTTTGTGGAGAGAGTAGTTTAAGCCAGTAGATGATGTGGGTGCATTTAAATCAGGTTATGCTGGGGAAGCAGCGGCAGCCTTCATCTTTGAACTGCTGCTGTTTGAAGTCTTTCCACTGGGAGTATATCAGTATGGTTTGTGATATAAAATGCTTGCAAACAGGATTGCATTGGTGTGCTTTGTTTTCATTTATATAAATGCATGATTGCTTATGTCGTAAATGTTGGTTTAATAAGGATGTTTCTTGTAAAAAGGCTGGTTGAGTCCCAGAAAGACTTTAAACACCAGAAGTCCAAGAATTTCTGAGTCCAGACAAGAATCAAGTGGGATAAGTTGATACTTCTAATAGAACAAGGTGGTTTGGGATTACCTGATTTCAAGGGGTACTTCAGAGCCACACAGTTAAGGCTCCTATACATAGCACAAGCAGAATGATATAATTCAAAGTAGAAATGGATAATGATGAAATGGGGGAAGCTCAAGAAACAAGGAGAGACAGGGATTTTGGTTGCAGATTCTTAAGGAGAATAATGTTAGCCATACAGAATATTAATATGTATGTATAATTAATATTTATATTAATATTCATAAAGTAGCAGAAAGTATTCTAAGATCTAAGCCAACACAGGAATGATGAAAGGAGATTCTGCCTATAGGGATGACTGCAGTTATGGGTACAGAGAATAGACAAGAGAGGGCCAGAATTTACTGGTGGAACCTAGCAAAATAACCAAGGTATTGGGACCAAATGATTAGACTGTGAAAAGCAATAGTATGGGAAGAAGCCAAGAATACATTTGGACTGCAGGCTAGAAAATTCATTCCTTATTAAGGACTGATATCAGAGTATAGAATAAGAGGAAAATGAGGATCCTAAGAGAAAGACCACCAATGGTAGAATTTTTAGTGGAATCTAGAACAGAAGCAGCTGTTAAAAAGGAATAATTAGTAGGTCATATAGAAAATTGCATGATAACTATAGGAATCAATCAGAGGAGGTAAAAAGGATTGGGGAGAGAGACTGGATAAGCAGTTTACAAAGAAACAATGGAGGGTTATATATATATATGACTATCAAATACACAACAAAGTCTAGAAAATGTAGAGTTTTTGCTTGGAAGTGTTTGCACAGGTATTTTTATACCACAAGCAAACTTCAAAGAATCTTTACTCAGATTACAAATGTTGGTGGTGTGATGAGGAAGAAAGAGGTTAATGGGAACATATTTTTGGGAGTGCAATGAGATGGCAGACTTTAAAAATTCCTTGTAGACTACTCTGACAGAAATAACTGGGTGAGCAGATTGATGAAACGAGTATGTAACAGTAAGGTATTGCTGAGTTTATTTCTGTTGGCTGCAAAAAAAAAACAAAAAACAGAAAATGGAAATCAATGTCTAACCAACTTTACTAGAAGCAGTGACTATAGTAACATTGATAAAACTGGAAGTGGGATCTTTAGAAAAGGATAGAAGCAAATTACATAGAAAAAATGGGAACAATACATGCAGAATAATGTGGAAGAGGAAAGAGGTTTAAGGGAAGGCAGGAATTGAATGAGCTATTTAATGTTCGATTGACAATGACTGTATGTAAAGAAGATTATATGTAATGTATAATGTTTGTAACTGGAAATACGTCACTATGGTTTTGTTTCATTTATATAAATGTATGATTGCCTATATTATAAATGATAATTCAATAAAGATATTTCTTGTTTTAAAAAAAGAGAGAATGGCTGAGTACCTTACTGATGAGGGTATGGTTTGTCAAAGTTTTGGTGTTAGTACTGCGAATCTCTAGTCACTGCTTTACAAGGAAGGAAAACTGCTAAGTATTTTATTTAGCAAGTGATATGATTTGTATATTAATATACTAACATATATTGATTTAGTCATGAAAGGAAGGGATAACCTGATTTCTGCAAAAGCATTCTGATCTGTTAACTTTGCCACTTAAAGCATAGTTAAGATCGGACCTTAATATACAAGCACTTTAGTTTATTTATATGCAGAGCTCTCAACATTAAGACCCACTAATGACCTGCATGTTATGAAAAACATATGTTAATTACCAGCCTTTGAAAGCAGGTTGACAACTGATTAAAAGACAGAAGAAATGAATTTGAGAAAGCACTGGATATTCAAATTAATTTAAACTATTACTAGCTGACAAAAAGCCATATTCTAAAACAGTTTATGTTCAGGGCAAGACGATTTCCCCACAATTTATAAAGCTGGTATAAACATGTGTGATTTTGAAAGAAGGCTGACATAGTTTCTTGCATATAGATAAGCATGCTAGCTTTCTTGGATGGAGCAAGACCTAATTTTTCATTCCAAAAGAAGAGGACTAAAGTGAAGTATAAATTGAAAGAGCAAACTTGGAAGGTAAGCATGCCCTGTCAGAAACCTCCTTGATGTTTATTGTTTTTAACCTGCCGCGCATTGGTAAAGTGACTCCATGACTATGAGTGGCTATATTTCCTGCTATATTTCCTGCTGTATTCTTGCATGGCATGTATATTATTATTATAATAGGTAATGCAATTAATGACTCCCCCAAGAATATTTTTTTATACATTATCCATCACCCTGTTTATTCTTTATTGTATCGTGCATGGATGGGGTATTATTTCCAAGCCATACTCTATCCCCAAATTTGGAAAGATAATGGGCCACAGTACTGCACTCTTACTCCACTCTTTAGTATGAGTCGAACCAGATAAAAATGTTGGTGGTTTAAAAGTCTGACAAGGGGTGAATAGTACAACTTCATTTTTGAGTGATGGGTGTGTTTTATGTCTTCTTTCAGTTAGCTAGCTAAAATACTTCATCTTGCTTCTTTCTGTTTGTTTATCTGTTTCATTTGAATGACTGTTGGATGTTATTGGAAACTGACATACATAGGTAATCAGATTTGTTTACATCACGTATTACAGAATCTAATTAATCAATCTTGGCAGTGTGGCACTACCGTGAACAGTTGTTACATGACCACATATTACAGAATCTCATTAATGAACCTTAGCAGTATGGCACTTCAGTGTTACATGACCACATATTACAGAATCTCATTAATGAACCTTAGCAGTGTGGCACTACTGTGAACAGTCGTTACATGACAACATATTACAGAATCTCATTAATGAACCTTGGCAGTGTGGCACTTCAGTGAACAGTCGTTACATGACCACATATTACAGAATCTCATTAATGAACCTTAGCAGTGTGGCACTACGGTGAACAGTCGTTACACGACAACATATTACAGAATCTCATTAATGAACCTTGGTAGTGTGGCACTTCAGTGAACAGTCGTTACATGACCACATATTACAGAATCTTATTAATGAACCTTGGCAGTGTAGCCCTACTGTGAACAGTCGTTACATGACAACATATTACAGAATCTCATTAATAAACCTTGGCAGTGTGGCACTACTGTGAACAGTCATTACATGACCACATATTACAGAATCTCATTAATGAACCTTAGCAGTATGGCACTTCAGTGAACAGTCGTTACATGACAACATATTACAGAATCTCATTAATGAACCTTGGCAGTGTGGCACTTCAGTCAACAGTCGTTACATGACCACATATTACAGAATCTTATTAATGAACCTTGGCAGTGTAGCCCTACTGTGAACAGTCGTTACATGACAACATATTACAGAGTCTCATTAATGAACCTTGGCAGTGTGGCACTACTGTGAACAGTTGTTACATGACCACATATTACAGAATCTCATTAATGAACATTGGTAGTGTGGCAGTACCGTGAACAGTCGTTACATGACCACATATTACAGAATCTCATTAATGAACCTTGGCAGTGTGGCACTACTGTGAACAGTCGTTACATGACCACATATTACAGAATCTCATTAATGAACCTTGGTAGTGTGGCATTACCGTGAACAGTTGTTACATGACCACATATTATATAATCTCATTAATGAACCTTGGCAGTGTGACACTACTGTGAACAGTCGTTACATGATCACATACTACAGAATCTCATTAATGAACCTGATGAAGTTACATGGTGCATCCAAGTCTTGTGCACTTCTTGAGAAATATATGCACATGAGTGTGGAAGTTGTGATGAATGAGGGCACCTCTTACAGATTGTGGGGAGACAGACTTTACACTCTATTCCAGATACCTTTGGAATCTATCCAAAACCATTATAGGATGCATTTATCTGGTAAATGTAAATATTCATTATCTCTATATTGGGCTGGAAAGCCTGATTATCTTTAAAGTAAAAACCCATGTGTGACTGAATATGAAATATTACTGCCCTAATCAGGTTATGAATAAATGGAGTTACAATGATAGCACTATAATAATAAATACCTTGTTTAAGTTTTAAAGTTCTGCAAACAGTTGCACTTATTACTATTTGTGGATTTGTTCTTTTACATTAGACTAAAAGCAAAACCTGAGCTATTACAGTAAAGATAAGACAATGAAAGGGAGAATGCAACAAGAACAGACAGTCCTAACAACAAAAAAGTTGTGAATTGCAAGGAGAAAGCATTTTAGCCCATAAATAAGACCATTAGAATTCCCACTGAGTCAAAATTTCCAGAATCTAAAAGGTAATGGGCATATTTATGAAGAGCGCACAGCATTACATAAAATAGCAATTAAAGTGTCAACATACGGGGAAGGGGTAATTCAGAAACACAAGTAACATGACTATGCTACAGGAGATATAGTAAGATATGTATGATACAGCAATGACTGAAAGGTGGTATGCAAATGAGCATCATACCAATGAGAATGCATAGGCAAATGATAAAATCATACTTTACACAGTGATTCAACATAATGTGAGAAGCTGCAGTGCTGATGTACAACGAATGCCAGTATTTTTTGGTGTACAGGAGCTTCACTCACATTGTAATGCTAACAAACATGTGTTAGTGACTGTTTTTTGACCCAGTGTCCATGATAGTGCATGGTATAACCTTTACCATCACAGAAAGGTCTGACAGCAGCTGAAATATCACTTACATGACCAAGACATTGTTTACTGTGACTATGTCGACAGATATACCATATGGGAGACAGCAAGCATGTGCCCCCCACCCACACACACACATGCACACATGCACACACACACACACACACACACACACACACACACACACACACACACACACACACACACACACACACACACACACACACACACAGTCAAAGGGGAATGCGTGGAATTCCTACTCTAGTGCACAGAGACGTTTAGGTAGTAGTAGCGTTCCTTGCTACAGGGACCTTTCTGGGTCAGACAGCAGACAGAGTTTTGTTGGTACTGACAGTTCTAATCCCACACCAGCTTCCTTGATGTGAGGTAGACCAGCATGCATAGTTTCTATACACATCATTTGAAGGAAATACTCCTATGTAAAAACTGTGAATCACAGCCATTTTCTTGAGTTCCTGAGTGCTATTGATTACATCCACATTGCCAGCAAGGCCCCACCAGATACACATGGCATCTGATATATTAACCAATCTAGTCCAATTTATTTTACTGTGCATGTATTTGATTTGTTAAATTGTCTATGTATTTATTGTTTGTTGGATTATTCATGCTTACTTATAAATGTAAACCATGATTTGTATGCTGTACATAATTTTTTACATTATGATGTAATGCAGGCTGAGCCTGTAACTGGCCATTGTTTGATCAGTGTTTTGTCCTAGTAAACAAATTTAAAATAACTAAATAAACAAACCAGAAGAACTTCCACCCCATTGAATACTAAGTGATGAACAATGATCAGGATATCATATACAGAATGTGTTTGTGTGCCATTCAGTCAGTGCCTATGATTGCAATGTCTCACCTACTTGTGACCTGTAACAGGATTAGGTGTGGTATGAAGCAGATACAGAGATATGCTCTTCCCATTGACCTAGGCAGTAGGCTATTCATAATGGTGTTTACCTCTGCATCTTACAGCAGATGCAGGATATGTCTTGAAACCATGAAGAATGACTGTCTGAAACCTTCATCCCACAGATGAGATAGTATTTATTTATTTATTTATTTATTTTACATTTGTTGACCGGGCTAGTCTAGCTGGATACATATCCTTTTTCAGTAGAGGCCCGGGAGGAAACTCCAGTAGTAAAGAAAAAAACAACACTAAACAAAAAAAAGGTACAACATATAAAGAGAAGAAAAAAAAATACGATATGATACTATACATGCTAGTGGAAAAAAATGCTTAGTTAAGGAGTGGGGCAGGACAGTTGGTAAGTTGGGTAGGGTACAAAGGGTACATGTGGAGGAAGTAAAATGCAGAGAGAGAGAGAGAGAGAGAGAAGAGTGTAGGATACTATATGACATATAGATAGACATGAGCACATAGACAACTTTAAACATGGACTTGGGGCTCTTTTGGAATAGTTTTTTTTTGGTTTGAAGTAAGTGAAGTGAAGGTCTAAGGAATTCCATTGCTTGATTCCAATTCCATCCAATTCCAATAACATTAGAATTAATTATAGGATGTTAATTACTTTATATGATATGAACTTGATTGATTACTGTTTGAAGACCCTTGGGGAGAGGGGGTTGGGGTTGGGTTGGTAATGTTTTTGTCTGGTTTGATTAATTATTTTGATGATTAATTATTTTGAATTGAATTTATTGTTGATGGAAAGTAAGAACCAGCCTAGTTTCTTGAGACAATGGTGAATGGTAGAATGAAGACAGGTGTGGTGTCTGATATGATTCTATGGATTGAGGGTTATTGGTATAAAAGTTATTGAGTAGGAGGAAGGAAGGAAGGAAAAAAGGGAGGAAGGAAAAAAATAGGAGGAGATATAGTAGGGTTGAGAAAGTTCCTGAGTGCATGCGTTGAAGGTTTTCCTGAGTGTGAGGAGTTAAATTTTTTAGACTTTTTACATGATCTGATAATGTGGTGAAGTTGGTTGATAATCACATTATCAAATTGTGGAGGATGCGGCTCACATTGGACCCATAAAAACAATTGGTGAAAATGATGGGGCCGAAGTGTGATGCCATTAAAAGAACCGACAAGAAAGAGGAAAAGATGTAAGAGGGTGAGGTGGTGAGTAGGTGAAGAAAAATAGAAGTAGAGGAGGAAACCATTTTTCAGTTTTGGTTTCCAGGTCAGAGAACCTGTTTGGAGTTTCTGGAGAGAGAGATCAGAGCAGATCAGGGTGGAGTCGAGTTGATATTGAGCAGATCAGGGTGGTGGAAGATGGGATGATTGTGTGAAGATCTCATGAAAAATGAGAGAAAAGAAAGGGGAGAATTGATGAAGATGTGAACTGGGGATGTTGTTAGAAGGAGACTGTGGGATACCAATGTGCTTAGGGAGTAGTTGAGATGCCCTATTTGGCTAAGAGCAGTGCTGCCAGAGGGAAAGAAAGAATTGAGATTGGAGGGTATTCTGCTGGTTGAGATGAAAGGTTTTTTTGGTGTGAGACCGAGTTAGTGGTTAACCATGTCAAAAAGGAGGAGTTTAAAGAGAGTGAGTAATTAGTAAGGCGATTTATTTTTTACTGAGGAGGAGTTTGTTTGTTATTAGGGGAGGATATAGATAGTTGTGTGATGTGGATGGATAGCTTGCCATGCTGGGTACTTGATAGTTTATTGGTTAGTGGTGGTGGAGGTGGTTTTTTATACATAGGAGGAAAAATTTGCTATTTGGAGAAAGTATTGCATTAGCCTATAGTTAGATGTTTCAGTGGGAGGGACATAAATTGTGTGTGGGAGATCCTATAGTTGACAGATGATGACATGGGAGGACTTTTATGGATAATTGGAGGGAAAATTCAGAGGAATATCGGCAACAGAAAGGGGACGGTGGGGAGGTGGATTGACAGGTGAGGAGGAGAGGGATAAAGGATTGAGTTTGAAGGTTTTTGGAGTAGGAATGTAGGTGAGAGGTGGATGAGGTTGGAGGGTAGGTGGAGAGAGAGGGTGAGTCATGAGGAGGAGTTAATGGGGTAAGGTGAGTTGGTGGGATGATTTGGTTGGGGAGAAAGAGTGAGTGTAAAAGGTGAGGACTGGATTGGATCTCTTAGTGGTTTTGTTATTGTGGGTTGGGGTAGAGGATTTACAGAGGAGGTGGAGGAATGGAGGAGGTTTCTAGACTGTTTAAGATTACTTGATCTTTGTAGTGGTTTTGACAGAATTTTGGTTTATGAGTTAGGAGGGATGGTTTATTGGGTTGTTAATTATTCTCTAGCTTTGGCACGATCTTTTGGTAGTTTCTGAGCCTTGTTTTAAAGTTAGCATTTATAATGTTTAATTTAATTCCATTGTTGGTTTTCTTTGAGTTGTAGATGCCAAAGTTTTAGTAGTTTAATCTGGAGCATTCGAGAGGGGGCATGGAGAGAAAGAGTCATTTAGTATTTTTGGTTTTTGAGCTTTTATCTAGGTTGGGAAGGCTAGTTAGAAGGTTTAAATATTTTAGTGGTGGGTTGAAAAGAATTAGAAATGCTTTGTCACTGAAGTATTGAAGTATATAAAGGGTGGGTTGGAAATACAAAGCAGGCTTTATAATGTAAAAGTAGGGGGGGTGGCTTGGACCAGTCAAGGTTGAAGTTTGCGGTAGATCCTACGAGTAGCCCTTTATTGGTGAGAATCAGTCAAATAGAATCCTTGTTTGCTGCATGTGTTACCAATTGGGTGGAGCTGTGATATAGGGGGGAGATATAGGGTGATGCAGTGGTTGTTAGTGGTGGGAGGCTCCAGAATCCTATGTTCCTATGGATTGAGTGTTTTATATGGTGGTCTAGTATTATACTCCATATTTTGTAACTTAAAGGTTGCTTAAAGTATGCTCAAATGTTTTCAATAACGTCTAATAGGGTAGTAGTTTGCTTCCTGTTTTGTTAAGTTTATTAGTATGGGATATAGCTATTAGCAATCCTTATGATGTTATGGATTCAAGGGGTTCCTAAGTTTGTTATATGTAGATAAGTTGAAGATTAATCCTTTTTGGGAGTCCCGGCAAATCTTTAGATGTTTAGTATTCTATATATTAGCTATTGGCATGCTTTTGGTGTGTGTTGTTTTTAAGCCATGTTTCTGAGACACAGACATCTGGGGTGTCTTTTGGATTGGGTCATTATGTATACTATGGTGTTGTTGTTGTTACTTCTTAGATTGAGATGAATGATGAGAAGGGAGGTATTAGGGTTTTAGGGTATTTAGGAATGGGGGGGGGTTTGTGGTTGGTGTGGGGGTTGGATTGGGATGAATGTGTTGTTTGGTAGTGAATGGTTGTTTGTGGGTTGGGAGAGATTTTTTGAGTGTAGATTTATTTTTGAGAAGAGATAGGTATGGGTGTGGGCTTGGGTGGGAGTGTGGGTTGTTGGGGATTTATTATTAAAGTGTTTTGTTGGGATAGGTACAGGTTGAGGTTTGTTTAGGTGTGTATGTATTGTTATGTGGGGAGAAGGAAAGGAAGAGAGTGGAGGAGGGTTTATTCATATGTAATAATGATAGAAGGAGAGGGTAAGAGAAGAGATAGTATACAATACTATGCATTCACAGACAAGGAATACTGTTCAGCACCTCTTCAGACTCCTGAAGGCGTACTTCTGCTGCTTGTAAACACCTTTTGCTTCACTGCAGTACTCCCTTGATATCTACAGTCATGTTTGGTTTCACCAGTTTACACATATATGGAAGTACTAAATAACTACAAATTGTGGACATTGTAGTACTGCCTGGCAGGCACGCTGCATCAGAGCAGGAGTTTTGGTTTA
Source organism: Protopterus annectens (assembly GCF_019279795.1). Taxonomy (NCBI): domain Eukaryota; kingdom Metazoa; phylum Chordata; order Ceratodontiformes; family Protopteridae; genus Protopterus; species Protopterus annectens. Next base: position 537,233,026 of record NC_056738.1, on the reverse strand, counting down.
TGCAATTTAATTAGGTTTTGAGAACTGGATCTTAGGAGTCTATCTGGCTTGTGCATTTCAAAGGTATTTGCTAGGGAGGGGCAAAGAGATGGGTTATGTATGAGTTTGTGCGCTTGGATAAGCTGGGTATATGTGAGGAAGTTTGGTAATTCTAGCCAACTTAGTTGGTGAAGGGAATTACAGTGGTGGGAAGAGACTCTATGACCTGCTGCAAATTTGGATATTTTGTTATAACAAGATGAGAGTTTTATTTTGAGGGAAGATTGCAGGCTGGTTAGGATAGATGCACCATATAAAAGGGATGGGATAAGGTATGTATTAGCTAATGTAATCCTGGTGGTGGGAGAGATAAAGCGACTGTGACGGTAAAGCATACCTAAGTTTTTTTGATATTTGCTTGTAGATGCTTGTCAAATTTTTGTTGATCGTCGATGATAATTCCTAGTAGTTTTGTGTCAGAGACTAGTTCTAGGGGGGTATTATTTTTGCTGGTAATTACGAAGGATTGTTTGTCTAGGGAAGAGGTTTTGGAGGCATTGAATAGCATAAGTTTTGTTTTAGTTGCATTAAGGGCTAGGTGGTTGTCTAGCATCCACTGTTCAATGGAAGAGAAGGCATCCACTGTTCAATGGAAGAGAAGGCGGCTTGTGTCAGATTGTTAAGAGTTGTGATGGAAGGGGAGGAACAGATTATAGTAGAATCATCAGCATATTGGATGAGACTGGAGTTAGGAATGACTTGGAAGAAATCATTTATGAATATGCTGAATAATAGTGGGCCTAGAATGGAACCTTGGGGGATGCTTGTGGATGTGTTGAGAAAGGGAGAGGTAGCTTTTTTCCATTTAACTGCTTGTTGCCTATTTGTGAGATAACTTGAGAACCACTGGGTAGAGGAAGGGGATAGGTTAAGTTTAGAGAGTTTGGTAAGAAGGAGGTTGTGGGAAATAGTGTCAAATGCCTTAGAGAGGTTGAGGAAAAAAGTGGATATGAAGTGGCCAGAGTCGCAGGCTTTGTTGACTGTTTCTAGGAAGGAGAGGAGGGCAGTGGAGGTACTATAACCTGGTCTAAAGCCATGTTGTGTGGGGGTAAGAAGTTGATTATTGATGAGGTAAGGTAAGAGTTGTTGGTGGACACACTTTTCAAGTAGCTTAGAAACAGGGGATAGAATGGCAATAGGGCGAAAGTTAGGAATCTCATTTTTATTTCCTCCTTTATGGAGAGGAATAATAAAGGCCTTCTTCCAAAGTTGGGAGACCTGTTATTCTAAGATTGACTGATTTATTAATATGGTGACAGGGAGGGCAATTGCTTCAGCAGCTACCTTTAGGAAGTAGGAGGGGATTTCTTCAGGGGCATTGGAGCCAGGTTTTAATTTTTAGAGATTTTTTTATGGTAGATATGGAGATGGGATTGATGGAGAAAGGTGGGGGTTGGGAGCTTGGGATGTCAAGGAAGGAAGGGGTGGGAGCAGGCTGAGGAGGAGCTAGGAGTTATTGGTGAAGGATAATGTTAGTTTGTTGATGGAGTCAATGAAAAAGGAGTTAAATTGGGTTGCTAAGTCCATGTCAGATGCATCTGGGTTTGGGCAAGGGTTTTCTGTTTTTCCAGGGTTAAGGAGAGCTGTAATTCCTTTCCAAAATAGTTTGGGATTGGTATTATGGCTAATTTGGAGGGTAGTGAAATATAATTTGCAGTCAGAGGCTATGAGTTTTTTGACTTTATTGAGTAGTGTTTTATAGTCAGTAAGGGTAATAGAGGTTTTATATTTCTGGTATTGTGCCCATGCTTTGTCGCAAAGTCGCATGGAAATCAAAGTGTTTTTAGTTAACCAGGATGCAGGGTTACTTTTTATGCATTTAGTTTTTAGGGGGGCAAGGGAGTTGAGTAGGTTTGGGAAAGTGGTATTAAAGTAGGACAGAGCATTATCTAGGGGAAGGGTTTTTAAAGGGTTCCAGCTGGTGTTTTTTAGTGCGTTTATGAAAGTTTCAGGATTAAAGTTTTTTTAAGCAGCGAGAGGAAGTATAGGTGTGGGTTAGTTGCATAGAAGAGGGGAGACGGTGGGTGAAAGTGGGGAAATGTTCAGCTAGTGGGTCTGGGAGAATACCACTGTCTGAGATATAGTGAGGATGGGTTACTAGAATCCAATCTATTGTACTTCCAGTAGTGGAGTTGTTTAAGGGTTTGGTAGTGGAATTGATTAGCTGTGTGAAGTTATATAGGTTAATGCTGAGTGAGTTAGTGGGAGATTGGATTATGGCCCAATTTATGTTAACATCACCCCAGGATTATTGTTTTGTGAGTGATGTTAGAAGAGACCCAGGAGAGAATGTCTTCAAGGGATGAGACATTATCACCGGGGGGATATAGAGGGAAAGGATAAATATGAGTTTTTGCTTGTTTAGGTGGAGTAGGACTGGTATCATTTCTGCCTTACCAAATTTGGGGAAGGGTTTGGTATAGGGGGTGACTAGCAGGGATGCAGAGAATGTGTGCTACCCCGCCTCCTTTTTTTTGTGTTCTATCGCTTCTTAGAATGTGGTAGTTAGGTGGTATTAGTTTGGAGTCTTTTATAAGGAGCTTGAGCCAGGTTTCTGAGATGGAGAGAATATCTGGTTGATTATGTAGAAGCCAGGCATGAAGGTTTGGAATTTTGTTACAGAGGATTTGAGTATTTAGGGCTAAGAATTGGAGGGATTTACTAGCTGCATAAGGGGGTGAGGTTGGGAGGTTAGGTCCAGAGTGGAAGAGGGGCCAGGGTTGGGGTGGATGTCACCAGAGAGGAGGATAGAGATAAGGTGGTGGGGGAGATACTTTCTTAGATAGGGTACTTAGTGCAGTTAATGAGTTTTGAGGCTATATGGTTAGTATAATTGGGAGTGGTGTTTATAGTTAGAACTCTATAGGGGAAGACATGGCGTTGTTGAGTGGGAAGAGCCAAGGGGATATAGAGGCAATGTTGTGTGTCATTAATGAAGGATGGGGTAGTGGTGTGGAATTGGGGAGAATGAATTATGTTATTTGGTTGGGTTAGATCGTTTAGATAAAATAAAGTTGTTACAAGTAATATTTGTATTAAGGTGGATTGAGTTTTAAGGGACATGGTTATGATTTGAATTAAGGTCGGGAGAAGTTAAGTTGCAATTTAGTTGTTTGGGTTTTGGGAGTTCATTTGAGGTTTAGGTTTGTCAGTATATCAGAAAAATAATGGGTGGTGGTATAGTCTAAGGGGGGTGGAGTACTTTTAAGGGAGTGGACTATGAGAGTGGATAGATAAGGGTGAGGTGGGTAGTATGGAATGGATAGTGGGAGTGGTTAGTTAAGTTTAAATGTGGAAGTAGTGGGGGTGGGTGGAATTTGGGGGTAGGGTAGGTGAGCGGAGTGAGCCCGCAGGGCGAACTGAGCGGGCAGAGCCAAAGGAGTGAGAAACAATCAGTAGCAGCACTGGGCTAGTGCCTAAAACGTAAGCATGCAATTAATCTAAGCAGGTTGCAGAGAAATAAATTGCAATGGGACACTACATGTTTCTGTGGAAGTGTGTTCTAGTGCAGACAGGGCTGGCAAAGTCAGTAAGCAAAAATGCTGAACCTGGAATGCAGCAGCAGAGGAATTTAATTCACTTCAGGTGTAGCTGAATAAAGTCCCGTCTACCGTATGTATGCTAGGGGTTGGATTTCATGTGGACTGCTGCCATGTGGTGGCCAAAATAGGAAACCGCATGTATGAACCTAATAATATGAACGAAAAAAATTCTGTGCGAGTGTGCGAGCCAGATAAAAAGATTATATTACAGGAGTTGCAGTAAGTTGTTGGAATAGCACCTACACTTAGTTGTGCTTGGGAGAGGCGATTCTCAATACCAGGAAGGAGGCAATCTAGCAGGATTTAAGGAAGCAAGGTCCAGGTAGTTGGGAAACAGTAGTAGCAGAGTAGGGGAGTCTGATGAAAAGGATTGATTGTCCGAGCTGTAAAGATAAAATGAGAAACAAAAACACTGGTAAGATTAAAATATACGAGTGTAGGAGCAGAGAATTAAGAAGGGGGGTATAGAAGCAGCTAGGCAGAAACAGTACAAGAACCAGGGAAGAAGAGAGCAGGGACTACAGCAGGGTAATCAAAGAGTGCCGTGTAGGGTAACAGTAATTGGTTCAGGAAAGAGAGCCCAAGAAAGTACACCCAGTATGGGTATATAAAAAGGAAGGGAAAATCACAAACAATCCTATATTAAAGTTTTGAGCTTTATATGCATCATGGCACTCCTGTAAAAGAGTAATTGTTTAGCTCACTGTGAGGAAATGTATACTTCAAACCATGAACAGTAGCTTAATTAATTAGAGTACATTACACAGCAAAAACAACCTTCTCAAGACATATACATTAACAGCAGCTTGAAAACATGTGATAAGCAAAATAGCACATATATCAGTTTATCTGTTATACACAGGGTATAAAGTATCACAGTGGCAACGCAGTTGAAAAATACAGCTGCAATGAAATACTTAGCAGTGAAAACAAAAATCTGGCAGATGCTTGCAATCAACTAAAACCTTAATAACTGTAACTCAGTTTAACACATATGGACACTTAAGATATTCCACAAACAAACATAAGCTGGATACACTTACTGGCTAGCACACAGCACAGGGGACTGGAGATATGTCTGGTCTACAGGGATGGAAATTTAAAAATTGCGCTGCTGCTACGGACGTCTAATTATAACATTCTGCAGGGTGGGGGGATCAGCACGTGTGTGGAGGGGAGGTGATTTAGGTATCTACAGTGCTACTACCTGCCCAGCTGGCTGTAATGGAGGCTAGGTAGCTGACAAAACAATCAGTAGCAGCGTACAATTAATCTAAGCAGGTTGCAGAGAAATAAATTGCTCCTTGGGAGCATTTACAGGAGTCCTGATATCGTTCTCCAACAGATGAGTAACATCCTCAAAGATAGCCACGGGTAGGAATTGCTCTCAGCAGACCAAAAGAAGATATGGATGTATGAAATTATGAGAACCAGAGTGGCAAACCCAGCTTGGTATCCCTATGATGGATTCATGCCTAGATCCAGAGTTTGTGATGGTCAGGGAAGACCACGAGATAGTCTCTGGAACAGTATGTGTTATCTGCACAGATCTAACCTGTGACCATCCACCATGTTTCCAGACCCTTGCATGGCCATAATGGGCATTTTCTGTTATCGTCATGGATTAAACAGGACATGTGATTTGGGCCAGCAATGTTTTCAGCAGGCGTGTTTTCTCCAGATCCTTATATGCCATGTCAGTTTGCATGCACTCCACAGTAGTTGACAGGTATAGGACTATGCACATAATTGACTTGTATCAGTATGTGTGTACCACTTATTGGGAGAGTGGCATTTTCCAGCATTATCACAGGTAACTCTGTCATCACATATTTCAATTGCAGGAGGTCCAACACAACAGCTCGACAAATGTCAGTAAGTGACCTTTAGCTGTCGAATACAGCATCAGGCACATGACACAGTCTGATAATATATTAACACTTTCAACAGTTATAATAATGAGGACACAGACATTCCCCATATAGGAGATGAAGTGGAGGGGAGCCTGAACTGCTGGCATCATCTGTGTTGATAAGCTCAGTTGTAATCACACCCTCCTTCCTAGGGTAGTCTTCGTGTGCATGTGTGTGTGTATGTGTGTGTGTGTGTGTGTGTGTGTGTGTGTGTGTGTGTGTGTGTGTGTGTGTGTGTGTGTGTGTGTGTGTGTGTGTGTACATGTACACATTATATAATGTAGCTTGTAATCATTGTCAAAGTCTGATGGTCCTATCTAGTGTTTAGTGTGTGTGTTTTCTCTATTCTATGCATCATAATCAGTTTATTTTAGAACAATAAAATGAAAAATCAGATCCCTCAATAGCTCTGTGTGTCAGTTAATTTAGTACTTAAACTATCGCTCAATTCTCCTTTAATGGAGGCAGAATATTTTCTTAATGCAGTATCTGCAATGGTCAGCTTGGTTTGACAACCTATATAATTCATAGATAAATTCTATGTATATACATTGGCAAAAACTGATAAAATACATTAATTGTCAGATCACCAGTTCCTAATATCTGGTCATTGGTTCCAGAGACAGATTGATGTGACAGAGAGGTAACTGCTTCTACCAATGACAAAATGAAGTAGGCATACAGAAAATGTATTAGTGAATCTACAGAATGCATGAATCAGCATTGCTGTTCTGTTATCCAGATGCCCTTCAGTTTCAGTTGCTGCAGACTTTCTGAAATGAAAGCCATCAGCTGGGTAGGCAGGGCTACAAACATTTTTGCAGTTCAGGGCTGTTCATTACTAAACTTGCTTTAGTAATGAGCATCCTGCCTGCAAGTTGTTTTGAGGTTATGGTTTCCTAAAAGAACGGACTCAAGTCCAGTCCAGAAACATTAATCTACTGTACTTAACATCATTTATCTTAATATCGCATTTATTAAGCATGCACTGTGTTGAAATAAAATAAATCCTTTAACAATTACTGATAAAACATTACATTTGCAATAAAAAGAGAGCTAAAAAGCCTATCCAGTTTGCCATTTAAACCAATTTAAGATTTTAACTCTTAATATATCCCACACTTCCCGTCACCGTATCTCCACCTGCTCCATGCACTCTTCAGTGAAGCTATGGATTCATTCTCTCCAATCCACTGTGGTAGCCCATTTCTCCACCTGCCCCATGCACTCTTCAATGTAGCTATGGATACATTCTCTCCAATCCACTGTGGTAGTCCATTTCTTGTGTCCACAGCCTTTGTGTATGCAGTGTGTAGATGACCTCTTCAATCTAATGCCCCTGCCATATCCTTTCTACTTCCTGTTCAGGATGACCCTTTGTACTTCCAACTGACATGATGATAAGCACCTGTGTAAAATTCATCAATTTCTTCCTGATCTGTGCTGAGAAGAATTCAGATTCCTCTGCTTCCCGTCACATCCTTTCCAGCCCAGCTGATGCACCCTTCTGACAGCTTCCCTCATGATTCCTTTTAGTAGCCTGATGTATGTACCATTGTAGAGCCGGAAACAATGTATACAACAATCAGGATGTAGCCAGACCATTCCCTAGCAAACAGAAAACTATTTATTTTCTGGAATGTGAACTGTTGATGATTCACTCTAGGGTTTTGTTTGCTGCTATACAATGTTAACTCCTTCTGCTGCTGGGGGTTATTCTAAGGCAGTTAATAACTAGATCCTTCTCTTCCTCTGGTCCCATTATTTTTAACTCTTGCTAACTGATATTTCACAACAAAGTTGCTGTGGATAAAATACATCCCCATGGTATAGAGGAATGAAGCCCTGACTCAACAGAAGTTGAGCTATATTTAACAAGTTACATGGGCCACAGAGGGCCTGGGCAAGGGAAGATGGCAATGAGTAGCGAATGCCAACTGGCCCATCTTCGATACAGCGATGGTGGCTCACCTTACTGCATTGGTGGAACCTAAAGGAACACAGATGTATCAACTACAAAAATGAGCACAGTACTCTCATACGACGGACATGAGCATAGTACTCCATACTACAGACATGAGCACAGTACTCCTGTACTACAGACATGAGCAGAGTACTCCCATACTACAGACATGAGCGTAGTACTCCATACTACAGAAATGAGTGTAGTACTCCATACTACAGAAATGAGCACAGTACTCCCATTCTACAGACATGAGCATAGTACTCCATACTACAGACATGAGCACAGTACTCCCGTACTACAGACATGAGCACAGTACTCTCATACTCCAGAAATGTGCACAGTACTCCCATAATGCAGATGTGAGCTGCTTACCAGGGCATTACCATATGTAGTAGCTCAAGTGTCCTCTGGAATCAGCAACAATAGATTTATCAAACTTAAATGGGGAAGGATTAGCTAGGGAGGAACCTAATCCTTGATGCATTGATAGCATCTCCCTCTCCAAGTTCTCACACCTGAATGAGTAGACCATAGTGGACGGGGAATAGGAAATTTACACTGGGCCTGGCACCCATGTCCCTTATGGACAGAGGTTGCTTATAAATGCCTGGCCCTCAGTGTCATATTTGGATGCAGGATGTCTTTATTCTTTCAGGAAAACATAGCTAGGCTTAGAAAGGTCCTCAGGTTGTTAGCCTGTAACAGTCTATAAATCTAGGAATCTACGAATAGGGCTCATGAAGTGAATAGGTCAATACAGTAGCCAGGTAGGCAGATCTAGATGTTCAGAATGGGAACTGGGAAACAAAAAATGCTGTGGTTTTCACATTATTCTGAAATGAGTCCTTTCTGCTCATTTGCTCAGCCTTTCCAAATCATTCTGTAAACACTTCCTTCCATCTTTCACTTCTGTATCAGTCATTGCATAATCAGAAAACAGGTACAGTATGTAAGTAGTAAATCGCATCACTGCCTTTACTGAATAAACCTGAACAATTCCATTTCTTTTAGTTGAGACTTCTCCAGAGTTAAAGATAGTGGCATATACAGGGCTTTAAATGTGTGTTTAAGCTTATGAAATGGAGTGAAATGGGAATCCACCCTTTTCTCATGGGCCACTTTCTCTTTACAGGTTTCTTCCTCAATAAAGCCATTGGCCACTTAATTTTATTATGCAAGGAGTGTTCAGTATTCTTCCTTTGGCAAACTCTTTCTTGTCATAATATTAATGGTCATAGCATATTTGCTGTAGTTACATAAAACTGCTATCAGATCAAAATTGTGCACTGTGCAGTTCTATAAGTTGACACCCTCTCAACTCTAATTTCAGTACCATCAAAAGTACCTTAAGATGGGGGGGGGGGGGACTTCAAAGTTGAAAATCAAGCAAACCACTTATTACAAACATAACAAGCAGCTTGCCACATTTACAATGCCATACATGAATCGCTTAAGCCATGATTACAAAAATACAATACAACATTACCACCCCAATGGCACATGTCTATCAAGTTAATATCATGCACCCAGGGCAGCTACCCATCTTTGCCCTGGCCTAGCTGTATCTTTGTACTATAACTATTTGCCAATAAGTGTTAGTAGATAACAAAATGTCAGTGGACCAAAAACAGGAAGTTAAAATCCACAAAACCCTAAAGTCAATGCATACAATGGAATTAAGTAATAAATCAGTAAAAATAAAATCCCCCAACCTTTAGGTAACCCCTACTGAAAACCTCCAAGACATCTTCCTTAGTAAACACTTCACTACCAAATTTTTTGTATTCTTCCCTTGTCCCAAGTAATAATTGCTGAATATTTTCAGTTCCACTGATCAATACGAATTTATTGCCATTCTGCATTATATTTGAACTGTCTTTCTTTACCTTGCATTTGCCTGTCATGCTGTTAATTATGATCAGATTCTGGCATTATCTTCTTATTTACTTCCTTCCATTAAGGTTTCTTTTTATAGCAATCTTAAATTTATCCAGAGCAGTTTGATGCTAACTGTTAAACAGTCCAAAATTATGTTTTATTTAAGGCTGTGCATTATATTCCTGTCTCTACAGATAGAGATACTTTTCACTACAAACTTTAAATATTTCAAGCAGTGCTTTTATTTAAGGTGACAACATACCTCTAAACTGTTCAGATTTTCACAGAATGTCCAGATTTTTGCCTCATATTTTTGGTCTGTTCCTCCTAAAATTTGTTGTTTTCTGACAAATCCTGATCAGTCAGTAAAACATTACATACATTTGAGTTTCAAACTTCATATCCTATATAGCCACGGTGGTGCAGTGGTAGCGTTGTTGCCTCACAGCAAGAGGTTCTCCTGTTTGATTCTCGGCTGAAGTGCCTTCTGTGTGGAGTCTGCATGTCCTCCCAGCAGTTGAGTGGCGTTCGAAAGACATGTGTGAATGGCTGTGCCTTCGTTGAAGGTTTGGCATCGGGCTGGCAACTCGGCACTAAAAAAAAAAAAAAAAAAAATCTACTGACAATCATTAATGGACTGGAGTTCCGCTGTGGTGACCCCTAACCAGGAAAAGCTGAAAAGACAAACAACTTCATATCCTATATGAAAATGCATGCTAAACCATACCCTGTTATTCTAGCAACTTTCTAAGTCTCCTGGCCAAGAGGCACATCACTTGCATGTGTATACCAGCCTCCTTCCTGCAGATGATACACTAAGACTCCTGAAGGCACCCCCAGTCCATAGAAACAAACATCCACACTCCCCATGGAATGGGTCAGCCAGCACCAACTGCTCACATATCCATTATTCCATCACCTGCTCTGCCCAGTGTCTATGCCGTTAAATGAGCAAAAATCCTCTGGGGTAATGCCAGGGCCTCATTCTTCTATGCCACAGGGGCAGAATAGACAGTGTCTACCCTGATCTTATAGTCACAGCCAACATAAGATCATAGAAGGTTACTAGGCTAATGACAGTAGGGCCCTTACAAGCCTAGCCAAGTTTTAACCTTATTTCCATGATCAGCACCTATCACCCTTGTCCAAGAGGGACATAGATGGAACCCCTGGGTGAACTTATGGTTACCATCCAATCATCCAGATTGCTTTTGAAGATAGCCAATGAGTTGCTCTACTTGACAGGAAGTTGGAGTCTGTTCCAAAGATTTGGTAACTTCTGGGAGACAAATCTGTCCCTTCAGCAGGTTCAATTAATGTCAATACCAGGTTAAGACCATTAGAGTGAGTAACTCATGTACCATTTGACTTAAGTATATGCAACATTTCCAATAAAGCAGTGTCAAAGATTGCCTTATATGCAAGGCAGAGATTACCTCTGAGTAGTCTGTATGAAACAGAATAAAGTGACAGTGATTTCAGACAGTTCTCATAGGACAGATGCTGAGGACCTTGAATTTTCCTTGTGAGGAACCTTTGTGGTCTTTACAATTGCTGCAGGTGCTTGAAAATGTACACTCCAAAATGGACTTTGTACTCAGTTATTGGCCTGATGAGGCAAGAGTGCAGGGAGGTTATATCTTCTTTTTTTTCTCAAGACAATGCTCTTACTTATGAGATGAGCAATATAAAATATTCTTCTTACCACTGTGGAGACATGGTGATCAAAGGTAAGGTCGCTGTCAACTTGTGTGCTCAGGTCTCTCATCACTGAGTCTGTACTTAGGGTGTTGTTATTGATTTGGTAGTTAGCAGAAACATCACTCTTAGTGAATAGAATGATAATACATATTTTTCCATTGAGTTTAAGGCCATGACTTTGGCAACAGTCATTTGTTTGTGTAAGACCATCTCGTAGGATGTTGACATCATTTGGAGATTCTATGACCGTTCCCAGTTTGCAGTCATCAGCAAACTTTGTCAGCCTCAGATGTTTAGTTTTAGCTTGCACTTCAGTGGAACAATATTGCAAACAGTAGAGGCCCCAGGACTCATCCCTGTGGAATACCATTGGTTACAGGTTTGCTGTTGGAGGTGGATTTCCCTATTTTGACTATATGGATTTTATTAGCAAGCCAGTTAGCAACCCATCTAATGATATATGGGTTGATACCTAGCTGAGTGAGTTTGTCAATTATGCATGAGTGGGAGATCATGTCAAAAGCCTTGGCTAAGTCTATGTAGGCTGTGTGTACAGATTTCCCCTCATCAAGGGCCTTGGTAACTGTCTTGAACAAGTCCATCAGGTTTAATAGGTATGATCTCCCTTTGACAAATCCAAGTTGAGTAGGGTCAAGTGATTGGAGGTTACCAATGTCTTTGTTGATAAGGTCCATGATGATTCTCTCCATGACCATGCAGATAAGGCTAATCAGGCTAACAGGTCTATAGTTCTTAGAGCCAATGGAAGCACCACCTTTGTGCAAGTGGATAATGGTGGCCTTTTTCCATTCAGCTGGGACAAAGCCAGTGCTTAGACTGTGATTGAAAAAAGTACCCAGTGGCGTTACTAATTCTTGTTAAAACCCATGTAGGACACAGCCAGGGATGTTATCAGGTCCCATGGATGCTGGGTTTTGAACCTTAGAGAGGATTTGCACAACCTGCTCTAGAGATACAGGGTAGAGGACAGGTGGTAGCAATGTCTTGGTGTAAGTGTGGCGGGGAAGGGGGGGTGGAGTTTTCACAGAACCTGTCAGCTAACAGGTTAGCAATGTCCATCCTATTTGATTATTTCTGTTCCAGTTTCACTGCCCCCACTCACCTACAGATTACCTCCTCCACGTCACTAATCTCACTTTCCCCCAAAACCTCTGTGTACCAGATCCTAGAAGCTCTATCTAAAAACAAAACAAAAAAGCTCCATGGACCCAGTCAACATACCAGATTCTCTCCTCATTAGTAAAAAGTACAACACTGGTGAATGCCTATCCTAAACATTTTCAACCTTAGTCTCTCAATTGGGTATGTATTTGTTCTCTGAAGAATGGACATCTTGGTGCCACTCCAAAAGGTCAACTCCAATACAGCCTCTGGCAACTATCATCATGTTAGCCTGACTAGCATTATCTGTTGAAAAGTTGAAAATAGGAAACACACTATGCACTGGGTTTGCTCAAGCAGCACTAAATGTAATATAGCATACTCATTCTTATTAGAGCTAGTTTTAAAGTACCAGTCATTGTGGAAATGAATTCCATAGCTGGTACAAAAGTAATATCATCAATAGCATATCTTGATAGCATCCCTCTCCTCCCACTATAGGTAAATTACTGACATTCAATACCTTGATGAACAACTGGAAATGTTATTTATTTTGAGGCACTGAACTAAAAATTCTCATCAGGCTTTCCAAAATATAAATAGACCAAGTATCTGCTTCCATGTTCCTATGCGTATTCTCTATATCTGCAGGAATATAAAAAACTCAAATTAATTGTGCTAAAAACTTTAATATTGTTGAAAGAACAACAGATCATGATATGGTTTTGAGAGAAAGAAAAAATGTAGGAATTAGGAGACCTAAAAATGGAGAAATTGTAAAAGCTGAGGTGGAAAATTAGTTTAAGAAGTTGAAAAGTAGCAGAGTTCAAAATCTAATCAACTAGTGGTTGGCCCTGTAGTTCACTTAAGCCATGAACAAACTGAACTTTTGGGGGGGGGGGGGCATGGATTTAAAGGGATTCAGGCACCATGCTACTTGATTCTCTGCAGTAAAGAATATGAAGTCACCACTAAAACTGAATTTGTCACTTCTTTTTGTTATTTTGTTTGATTTTAAGTCCTACTCACAAATTCACCAATTTATATATACCTCTCAGCGTTCAAAGTAAAATCGTTGTGATCTGAGTCCTTTGGCATTTCTTTAGTGCATGCAAAACAAGCTGTACTCTGTGTACAGTGTGTTCTATGCAATGTTTCTTGGAGCCTCTAATATGGGTGCATATCTCTTGTTTAGATTCGGGGTGGTACTACAGGATGTGAGTACAAGTACTACAATGTCATTATTCAAAGTGTGCATCTTAGAAAAGGGGTGAGCAATTATGAGTCTGTTAGTCTCACTTCTCTGCCTTGGAAGTAATGGACATAATTCTGGCTTCCTTCTCAACTGTCTAGATATTTGCCTCATATTTTTGTCCTATTTCTTATAAAATTAATGGTTTTCTGACAAACTATCGAGGACTAAAATCACTAAATGTCAGACATCTGACTTCATAGCCTTCAAAAATTGTGCAGTAAAGCAAAGCCTGTTATTCTAGAAACGTTCTGAATATATAACAGCAATATTTAAAATGTGTCCCTATTTTTGAACCTTTGTCCTGACATTACTTTGGTTTTGTCCAGATTTCTTGAGCTAAGAATTTGAGAGGTATGCATTCTGAGGGCAAATGGAATAGCTTTTCAGATGAACAACTTTGTACAGTAAGGGTTTTGGATAACACTTCTGATATGGGATAATAACTAAAACAGACTAGGGGAATTTCTCTGTTTGCTTAAAATTAATCATTTATTTTTATTTAAGAGCTACATGAAAGGATAGTAGCTCAGATGATAGCTATGTGAATGAGCCACAACCCTTTCAACGTGGAATATAAATGAACTGAAAGAAATCAAACCCTTAGCAGTGAGCAGTGAATAAATGCTATGCCAATGGTTTTACTTTTAGACCTGCTAGCACCTGTTTTTGATTTCAGATGTTCTGTAATGAAAATATCTTAAATTGCTTACAGATTTCGCTTGTCTGTCTTAGTAGTAGAGTGAATAGCAGCTTACAGTAAATATTTATTAAGAAAAAGCTGAACATTTTCCAGATTTAGGAGCTGTAGTCTAGTTTAATTTGTAATGCTCATAGTTTAACCTCATCTTCATTTATTCAGTGCATTAATAGGGATAATTAATCAGTGCAGTGAGTTAGGTGGCTATTCAGCATGTAACCTTAATTTCTGCTACGCACCCAGTCATTTTGTGGTTGAACTATTGTGAACCATACAGTTAAGTGTCAAAATGTTTAATGTTTTGCACTTTGGTAATTTTTTCTTCAACTAATACTAATGAACATTTAATAATTGGTATACAAATCATTCTAAAGACAAGGATAGCAATCTTTTTTAATTGGTAGTACCTGTGCCAGTCCATAACAGTTATGTTTATTCACTGTGCAACTGAAAATTATTAGTGTGCAGAGTATAACATGATCATGGAAAGCAGTCCAACCTAATCACCAGCCTTTTCATTTACCAGTTTTCCTAGGGAGTGACTAATCCATTACCATTCTAAACCAATTCAAGTCGCCCTATAAATATGGGCTGAGTTTCATAGATCAGCAATGAACTACCCAGAGTACAGTTGAATAGAAAATGACCGTATGCAAGTTAAAAACGATTTATAGTGCTATGCTGTAATGCAGTAGAGCAAGTAGAAATGTGCATCACAGAAGATAGGCAAAGGAAAATGAGGTGGGGAATGAGGTCATAATGACATTCACATGAAGTGAACACAATCTTGATCAATGGGTGTACTTGGGGATATTATGCAGAATCATCCACCTCCTTGGCTTACTGAGTGCCACAGCTTGCATGCACATAGCAATAAAGGCCCCAGCTGCCCCTTAGTCATAGAGATATGTGGACTGGAAAGGTTACCATTCTGTGAACTGACAAATAGTGCATAATCCACAGTGGCCTAATGGTTAAGGTGTTTGCCTTACAAACACAAGGTGCAGGATTTGAGTCTCACAAGGGATAATTGGCTAGGCTTAAAATGGCTTGCAAGGGCAGTTAACTTAGTACTAACCTATGAGCCTATGATCTGCTCTCAAAGCCTTCTATTTTAAGGGAGGGTTGGGAGGGTGGCCTAATGGTTAAGGTGTTTGCCTTACAAACACAAGGTACAGGGTTTGAATCTCACAGGAGATAACTGGCTAGGCTTAAAATGGCTCACAGGGGCAGTTAGCCTAGTACTAACCTATGAACCAACGTGGCTGTACAGCACCCAGTCAGTTACCATGATTCATAATATATGGCATACATCCCAGTGATATCACCACTTCCTGCAAGGTGGTACTCCACAGGGCTATCCAGTTGGTATGTGCAGGTACTGTGACAAAAACATACTGTATCCAAATGTAGTCAACCCCCATATATGTTGATACTGTGCTGCAGGTGATGCTAGATATCCACTAGAACCCTGGCTAGTGACACAGCATAGAACTCACAGAGTGTGACCAAACTGCAGTGCAAAACAGTACACATAAAACCCAGTAATATTATAAAGTACATGTATGGACAGCTCAGTCGCCGTTCGATTCTCAGTTAAAGCATCAAGGTTGCATATAAAACTCTACTGCCAATCATTAGCGGACCACACACATGTATGGACAGCTCAGAGCCCACTTATATGTGAATGCCAATGAAGTATGACCCTTCTACAGGCTGCTGGAATTTTCTAGCATGTGCCATGTAACATGTGATTACCCTGAGGAGATAGCAAGGGCAGTGTCAAGGAATGGGCACAGTCAGACTGCACACACAACTTGCATGGAAGGTACACTGTCATCATCTTCTGATGACAGTGAGGTGCCACTTGACCAAGCACAATCACATAGCACCCCTGCAACACCAATGGGCACAATACAAAGCAGTGAAGGTAAGGCAGTGACATCACATTTATAGCAAGCAGTCTGATACAGTTTAAACAGAAAAAGAAACTTTTTTTAAAAAGGAAAACATTACAGCTGTAGCATTCCTTGCAGGTGGGGTATAGGCTGTAACAAACATTTGCTACAATTGTAACAAACGGTTTGCTACAGCATTAAAAAATAAATTATTATTTTTTTAATAAAATATGTTAAAGGAGGGTTAGGGGCAGGGCACAGAAATTGAATGGGTAGGGCAGGAGCGAAGAAGGGCATGTCATGCAGCTGCACCAGTATAAGGAATGTCCTTTTTTTTTTTTTTGCTCTTCAGTGGAAGAGTTGGGGATGTTATATTTATTTATTTTTATTTTATTATTTTACATTTGCTGACTGGGATTGTCCGACTGAGTTCAAGAGCCCTTTATCAGCAGAGGCCCAGGGAGAAAAGCTCCAACATATTATACAATTTTCATTATAAATTAGCATTAAACAGCAATGTTACAGAATTATTACAAGGCATTAAGTAGCAATTCAATGTTATACAGTGCCAATAATCAGGAGTATAGCAAAACTATTTCAAGATGTATAAAAAGAAATATATCATTAAGATGAGTATAGTTTTTGGGGTAAGTCGTTAAAAAACCCCAGTTTTATCATAATGTAGTTACATGAAGGCAAGACAATTACAACAGAAAGTTTCTTTGAGGCAATTTACTTAATAGATTTTAGAAGACAGTAGAAATAGTAGTCAAGGAAGATTAGAGAGCTAGTGAGAAGAGTGAGTTAAGGGCAGAAAGTAGATTAAGGTATGAGAAGTAGGGGATGTTAAGGAGTGAGAGTGCAGTGGCAGGACCAGTGACGTTTAAAGTGCTCTTTGGTGGCTGTCTTAAATTGTCTAATTGTCTAATCTATATGTCTAAATGTAATAAGCTAATCACTTACATGTATTGGCTTATTACAGTGAAGTGCTATTTCTCTGTGCTCTTGAAGAGCTGCAGGGTGGGAGTGTTTGTTCATAGTACCAGCCCAGGGAGGTGGTTGAAGCAGCTACTTTTCTGTTTGTGGCCTTACAAATGTTGCTGTCAACATTATGTATTTAAACAGGCATAACCTGTTTTTAAGGTCAGGCAGCAGGTACAGGGACAAATTGTCCTTATATCATGGCCTGCCTTGTTCCCAATGCAAACTGCATACACATAACCGATACATACATAAGTAAATGGATATGTTTCTGTTGGAAGTCTTATGTAAAATGAACTCGTGTGCAAGGGCACATATCCTTAGGAAGTTAGACAGTTTACCATCTACATCCACAAAGCCTTGTATACTTCAAAAAAAAAATGTTAGTTTCCTCTAGTACTTTTGCATAGATCTCCAAAACAGTTTTAAATTTGTGTACAAACTGGCATACAAAATGGAGCACTTCCTCTAACAAATTTTGAATTATCTTTGCACAGCACATAGGCAAATAAATAAAATAGCATCCTGAATATCTACAAACCATTTAATTTTGTTACTACATATTTATGACATGAAATGCAGCTAGGTGTTTAGGCATATAGGTGAGCCACCTTGTGCGTTTACATGTGCAGGAGGTCTGCATGTGTGTAGATGTCATATTTCTGAGCAGTGAAGAGTGGTGTCTCCCATGATTCCCATGATAGACAAATGATATTGTAGGATTTACAGGATCATACCACTTTACTCCTCTTGAACATGCAGCAATGGCTTTCTCTGTTATTGCCCAGCAAAGGACACATGCTTGATGCATGAATTAGAGTAAGACCATGTTATACCACCTTCATGGCCATTTCAGGTATAGCTACTGGGTGTCTCTGATGGCTGATTTCTGGTATGATCTGGATGAGGTGTTTATCACAGAAATGAGCAGTAACGGGTAAGGGGAGCAGTACATGCATAGTTGTTGTCCTACAGAGTCACCGACCTGGCAATCCATCAGCATGGGAAGTGGAGTTCAGGCAAAAATAACCAAAAGCATTGTACGTGGCTGTCATTGTATTTATTTTTATTTTTTTCATGTGTGTGTGTGTGTGTGTGTGTGTGTGTGTGTGTGTGTGTGTGTGTGTGTGTGTGTGTGTGTTTGTGGAAATGGTCTTACTATATGCAGGTCTTTATCTCACACATCACATTAAATGTATATAGACTACTTTGTACTGCTTCAATGTCGAATGGAAGTTGGTGGTGATACATAAAACATGCTAGCTACAATTATTATAGGACATTGCAGGGATCTGTTACATGGTGGGGTTACCTTTTTAGTGTGCCAACATGCTACCTGCCATGTCCAAGTGTATATCAGGGTCATATATCTGTGTAGATCTGTTAACTAATGTACAGAGCATGCAGCTTTCCTACTGCCTAGGACAGAGCTAATGTGGCATAGGTATGGAAATATAGGTTTTGTCACTTTAGCAACTTGCTTTACTACTGCAAAATTCTTGTGCTTGTGTTTCTATTTTACCACAAGCAAAATGAGATGACAACCATGTCACCTTTCACAGGAGGCAGCAAAGACTAGCAGCAAGGCAGGGTGAGTTATGAGTATGATTCTGAGGTGTGCAATGCATATCCATTCCATTGTTAGGATAAGTTCACTTATGGCAACCTTCCTATTGAGTCTCCTCCCTTCAGTGTCTTGCAACAGATGTGCATTGCAGGCAGCTCAACCAGACCCTGCACCTGCTGAGACTGGAGCTGGAAAGTGTGATGAGACTGGGAAGGGAGTCTCACAGTGAAAGAGGTGGGGGTTGACTAATCAGCAGAGGACCCATCTTGATTACCCAAGGTGGTCCAACTGCAGATTTTGAAGGTAGAAGAAAGTGCACTGAGGAGAACAGTGGACAGACATATGGCCTGAGTCAAGAATCTCACTGAATAAACTACAGGTTCACTCATTTGCCTGGCCCAGACCATCAAGCCATCAGTAGAAGGTGTGACCCATGTCTTTAGCCCCACTGATTCAACTGGTGATGGTTCAAAGTAGTGTCCTGCATGGTCAGGGTGGCAGATATCACAATGGTGCTCATACATCATCCTACCCTTGCTCTCATTTACACTCTTCTCTTGTCAAGCCCCATACACTGTACATGTTCCAACTTACATCATCTGTCTATCCTCTGTGTGTCTCTGTCTATTCTATATCTCTTCATCTAAATGCATGCACATATATCCCCTGTTTATTTGTTCTGCTCGATGTGTGTTGGTTCCCAGGTACTGACTTCATTCATTTATTCTCTTCTATCACTTACTGATTCTTTTGTCCCTGTATATGAAAACATGATCCTATCCAAGAAAAAAAAATGGGATGACCTACTTTTTCCCGACCTGCACACTCCAATGTTGTCTTACTGTGTACCCTGCTGTTTGCTCCAATATATTTATTTTGTGCCCTTGTGGGTCTGACATGTGTCCACGTATGTGAACATCATAACAATGCAGCTGCAGTTATTGTGTAGCGGTATAATCTTTTGTGCTACTTTGCACCATCCATCTAAGGCTACTCTGCCATATGCAGCATACCTTCTACTTTATTCTGAGTTACAGTAGTCTGTAAAGTAAACTTTTCAGCTGTCATATTTACACATTGTATGTGAGGCCGGACTATGGGAAAGGCCTTTTGTTTATGTATACATGTTAAACTCTGTGGATGGATCTGCTTGCTTATTTGCTACACAGTACACCTATGCAAGTCAGGGTTCAGTTATCTGCATGAAAGTATTGCCTTCTCTTGCTTTAAATGTCATTAATGTATACATGTTTGTATAGTGCTATTACCCTATGCATACTATGATTAGGGATGCAGTACCAGCTATATTATCTCATGGAAGCACCTTTGGTTAATGTAAAATAAAGAAAGGCAACAATCAGGAACCTGAATCAAGGACCAACAATGAAAACCAAGAGAATTTATTCACAGACACGTCCACTGACTAAGCGCTTTCACCTAAAAAGGCATCCTCAGAGTCAGTTGGAACATCACAATCAACATATAAATACATAATTAAAACTAATTAAATAATGACATCACATTTTAAATACACCAATGAGCCCAAGCACTGCCTCAACACAATTAAAGGTACAAAACCCATTCAAGTATAGTTCTGAAAAATGTTGAAAAATTGAAACACAAAATAATTCACAACAATTAAATACATACTATAACTTATACATATACACATACACTTATGTATAAAAATAAATTAAATTAATATGAATTAAAATGCATATGCCTCAACCTGTAGACTTTAAAAAGTGATAACTCTGTTAAACAGAATAAAATAGATACAGTGTGCCACAATGCCATCCCCCTTCAAATTAGATACAACTTGCTTTCTGTTTTAACACTGGTTTAATGGATATACATTCATTGATACCCGGGCACCTCGTGGCATTCAATCTCACCTGCCATTGAACTTCTAAGAGGGCCACCTTGTTGCTTATATCACCCCCTTGATCATCATATACCCTGTCAATGACAAAAAACAAGAACTTTTTAAAATTCTTGCAATAACAACTATGCAAAAACAACGCATTATGTGCATCCTTACTCTTTATGCTGCGTATATGCTCACTTATTCGATCTCGCAACCTCGTGTGGTCATCCCAATGTAGAATGCGTCACATGTACTACAAGAAGCCACATAAACTAAACATTTTGTATTACAATTACACTGACCTGGGCATGCAATTGTACGATCAAAGCCTTTCACAACCAGGTGTGTACCCTCACAAATAAATCTACAAACTCTACACCTACCACACTTAGACATAATTGATTTCCTGACCCTGGGCACCCTTTCCATAATTGCTTTTAAGTTAACACCTTTGCTAAACACAATCCTAGGTGCCTTCCCAATTATGTCCTTGGTGTCCTTGTCTAAACAATGATTCCATACCTCACGTAACGAAGCTGCAATGACAGTGGCCTTCTCATTGTAATTAAGAACCAGGCAGGCTTTGTTCTTCCCTGCATCCTTGTTCATGTTGTTCAACTCCATATTGCTCGCCCCATTAACTTCCCCTCTCAATATAGGTTCAAAAACAGTATTCCTTTTCCTAATTACTTCCTTTTTGACTTTTAATAAAAGGTTAAGTGGATACCCCCTATCAATAAGCATACCCACAAGTTTGTATATTTCCTCTCTAAAAAGAGTGTCATCACTGATTATCCTAGATAGTCGTATCATTTGTCCCTTTGCCACCCCTCTTTTTTGATAAAAGGGGTGACAACTGGAAAAATGTAAAAAGGAGTTGGAATAGCTATCTTTCCTATATAATGTACTAACCAAACCTTCATGATTCTTGAAAATTGTCAAATCCAAATAGTTCACCCTGTCCGCACAATATGTATATGTGAATCGCAAAAAACTAGTAGAAGAATTAATATACTCCATGAACTCATTGACACTGCTCTCATCACCATCCCATAGGATAAGTAAATCATCCAAGTATCTATTGTACAACACTACTTTCTCCCAAAATCTAGATTGAAAAATGCAGGTTCTCTCCCATGCCAATAGTACAAGGTTTGCAAAAACTGGTGCGCATCTTGCACCCATGGCTACTCCCGAACACTGTTGATATATCTCACCTTCAAATTTGATGAAATTATTTTTCAAAACAGTTTCCATCAAATCACAAATCATATTGATCTTACTTTTGTCAAAACTGGAACTTAGCAGTAAACTATCCCGAAACATTTCCATGCCTTCACCATGCGGAATCACCGAAAACAAATTCACAACATCCACTGTCAAAAAACAAAAATTCCTAGTACACTTAACAAAAGCCCTCAACCTCTCCAAACAGTGCCAGGAATCCTTAATAATATGGACTGTATCACTCACAACTGTTTTGCACACTTCATCCACAAAGGCTGCAAGCGGTTCGGTCTTGGAACCCCTGGCAGATACAATAGGTCTAAAATGTAGCTGCTCCAGCCCTTTGTGTACTTTCGTATACCAAAAATGTTTGGAGTAACAGGGTATCTAACTGTAAGAAAATCAAATTCCGACTCTGTAATTTCACCTTGAAATAGGGCATCCAATAAATACAAATCAATTCTTCTATAGGCCACGTTCATTTCATTAACAGATACCCTTGTGTAAGTATCTGTATCTCCAAGTAAACCCATCATGGATGTCAAATAATCCATTTGGTTCATCAGCACCATTCCCCCCCCTTTATCAGGTTTCATGCATCTAATACTATTCAAGATTCCAGCTCTTTAAGAACATTTCTCTCCGCTGGGGTCAGGTTATCAGAACTAACATCCCTTCTACCACATATCCTCCTAACCTCAAACTCCATAAGATTCTCCAAAACTGAAACCACATAACTACTGGGCGGTATGAATGTACTCTTCCTTTTTAACTTGGAGTCACTGTTGTCACAATCCACACCCTTCTTATCATGATAGTATAGTTCCAGATTCAGTCTCCTCATAAACAACTTGATGTTAATCAAAACCTGCGAGACATCCAATCTGAAACTAGGTACAAAACTAGTTCCTTTGGTAAACAACTGAAAATGTACATCCCCAACAACCATATCAGTGTAATTGTATATAAAAAAACCTTGTTGATTGATAGTTTTACACTCAACACATGTCACACTGGAATTATCACTTGCACACCCGGTTGTGATGCATTTTTGTCTGCACTCCAATCCATTACTATTGTTGTCACTGATACAATAAGGCAATACTATTTCATATACATTGCCCATATCATTGGAGTCAATCACATCTAAATCATCTCTGTTAACAAAGCAAACACTACTGTTGCTATTGCACATAACACAATCATGTAATATACTGCAATCATTACAAAACACACCCCCCCCATTGTTGACACACGTTAAAACATCAGTGTAATTGGGCTCAACACATAAATTTTTGACATCAAAATCTAAATTGACAATTGTCCCTAGAGCCTCCTCAATTGGTGGCCCCTCGGACTGCTGTCTAAATGTCTGTCCACCCTCATCGGTCTCCGGTCTTTGTTCCTCAGTCTCTCGGACCTGCGAGGTCCCATTTCCTGCTCCAAAAACTTCCTCCTCGAAACCAATGTCATGTACTGCAGTCTGGGCCATATCAGAGTGACTAGCATGGCCAGAGACAGATCTACCTTGCCCCACCCCACCCTGATGAACAATGTCACCAGTCCGTTTATATTGCAATGTATTGCCTGGGGGGTAGGCAGTATGATTTTGATAGTCAAGTTTGTCTCTGGCTAACTTTTTATGTTTCAATGCCTTACTTTTGGCCACAAAGCTTCCAGGTTCCTAAGAACCCTGTGGAATTTTTCCTCATATTGAAAAAAAATTAAATCTGTGGTAATACTTTCATGCAGTCTACAAATTTCCCCTCGCAGTGTTATTAACCTAGTCACATTGTTCTTAATAACAATATCAAGCATATCCAACCCTGCTTTATCAAACAGGGTAATCAGTTCAGAGAAGGCTGCACTGCCTTCTTCAATTCCCATCGGCTGCTTCCATATCCGGAGCCCTTTAGGCACCTGTTTAAGTGCCTTGGACTGCTCAAGGAACAAATTATCAAGCTGGAGCGCCCTATATTTAACACAAAGCTTGTCGTACCTTGCTATCTGCTCCTCCAGGCTATGGAAACTCGCCGACTGCCAATCCGAACGAACCAAGCCGTTAATATCCACGGAAAATAGAGGAGCCTCCAGCCATGACTGCAAATCATGGCTCCGTCTTCTTCTTTGCGCTTCCCCCGACAAGGCCCCTCTAGCAGGTCGATTCCGATTGGTTGAAGCAGCACCAACACCATCAGACTCCCTCCGATTGGTCCCTGTAGCTGACACATTAGAATCCGGAACTTCACGAACAGCCGAAGCACCAGGCAAACTAAAACCCGTTGTTTCCCTTGTGTTAGAAACAACATTAGCAAAGGTGTCCGACCTATTGCAATTCTGCCCTGGTGGAATAGAGTCAGTATCATTAACAGGGGAGGTCAAGTCAGGGTTCAGTTATCTACATGAAAGTATTGCCTTCTCTTGCTTTAAATGTCATTAATGTATACATGTTTGTATAGTGCTATTACCCTATGCATACTATGATTAGGGATGCAGTACCAGCTATATTATCTCATGGAAGCACCTTTGGTTAATGTGTTTGTCAGATTACGAACTAAAAGATAACCACTGTTTTCATAGTGCAATTCATTTTAATGAGTGTCTTTAGCTACAATAATATAGAATTCAGGCAAAATCTAGCTCATATTACATCTTAGTTGTACTCATTTTTGTCAGCATAATAAGAAAAAGAAACAGGTAAATAAATTTGCACACAGCTATGCCAACCTTTTTATGGGGAGGTTTGAAGATGTGAATATTTATGGGGACCGTATTTTGAAAGTAGTGGTTTTTTTCATAAATGTTACATTTGATCTTTTTTTATAGTTAATTGGGACCTAGAATTATTCTCTTCATTTATAAATAAGGTACAAAGTAACTTTTACTTTTAATGTGCAGAAAGATGTTATGCAACATTTAGATACTTTAATTTATATTCAGAGGAATACGGTACATTCAACTCTGCACAGGAAGCCAGCTTCAGCATTTACTTTTCTAGAAACTACTAGTGCTCATCCAGTCTACTTGATTACTTCTCATCCTTATGTGGAATTGCTGTGACAGATGTATTTGCTCAGAGTATGATGAGCTTATCAGGGTAGTGATTGATACAATAAAACGACTGGAGTTTATACTTTATTCATGAGTGCAGCTTACCTCATCCTGGGAGAAAGTGGAGAATAAGTTGAAGGGTATAAATCCTAATCTTACACCCATGCAAGGAGTTACAAACAAAGGAGTTTTGAAAGGGAAGACAACATTTGTGATACATCATGTTCTCTTTACAACGAGGGTAGCTGGAATCTTGATGCAACATCGGTGAATTATTAAATCAGACAAATTGTTAAATTGTTTTCATTTTAAGATTTTGTATAGAAATTCACCAAGTCTGGTAGCAGTATACTTTTTCTAAAAAGCATAACAATGATCCCATGTTTCTGATTTTTTTTATGCATATACATTATAATTTTAGGATTCTCAATATTTCTGAGATATGCCTGCAGAAAGATGTATAGTTTATTTTGTTCATGTAATACCTTAAGCATCATGGTTTAAATAAGGAATTATTAATATAATATCTAGTATAACAGTGGACATCTCAGTGGTGTAGTGATTAACGCTGTTGCCTCACAGCAAGAAATTCTCCAGTTCAATTCTTAGGTGGGGTGTCTTATGCGTGAAGTCTGCATGTCCTCCCTGCATTCATAAGGGTTTCCCCTGGGTGTTCTAGCTTCCTCCCACATTCCAAAGACATGCAGTAGGTGGATCAGACCTATAAATTGGCACTAGGTGTAAGTGTGTGCGTGTGAGTGAGTGCTGTACCCTCTGAGAAGGATTGGGCCTCGGGCTAGCAAGCCAGTCCCATAAAACCCGTACCTGCTGTGTAAACAACGAGTGCTGAAGGGAGCTTATTGCCCGATGCGCTGAAGAGGATGGGAGTAAATACAGGATCCAGGATCTAGTATAATGTTATATTTGTCTATTTGTTCAATTTTCTGATAGATTTCCTCCCATCTGTGTCATTGATTTTAACTGGAAAGCTTGCCAGAATTATTCGATTGCTCAAGAAGTAACTAATGAAGGCTTTTACATGAAATGATAAGTGAGATAGTTTAGGACCAGTTTAATAAAATTCGTTAAACTCCAGTTCTCAAGCTGTATATGGTATAGATGTATGGGATTTTGAGTGTTGCTGAGACAACTTGTTGCTTTAGCCTAAGGGAGTGATTAAGTTAGTATAAATGTGCAATGGGTGGCTGGGAATTGAGGAAAGGCTAGCAGGCCACTTGACTCCATAAGTTTTCTCGTTCAAGAACAGTCTGTGACAGGTAGAAAATCATAGTCTAAAAACAACCAGGTGCTATGATCTTTTTATAGTATAGAAGTATACTTTGTTTATCAGTTACAGATTTAAACAACACACAAAAAAGATCGGTAAGGGGTTGAAATTCTTCTAATAATAATGGCAATGCAATCACCCAGTGTTCGGTAACAGTAGGGCTGAAACTTGGGCTGGAATGTGCTGACACATTCCTTTTTCTTTGTTTATATTAAAATAAGCAGGTTGTTCCATCTAGATTTTGCTGCAGGAACAGGATAAAGAGTCCAAAGAATGGCAAAGAATTTAGTGAATTTCAGGTTACTGCATCTGTAAAGTGTAGAACATTAGACTGTTATTATTTGTTATAAACAATAATGCATGCCATTTAAGCAGAATGTGTACTGATGGTTTGCTGCATTCAAACTATAGTGCCAATGTCTTGCACTTAAATATTCACACTTAAGACATCCCAGCATAGCTGCTGGGGATAATAGGAGTTCTTAGTTCAGTTTTTACATTTGAATTTGGGAAGGGCATATGATGATGCAAATTCTGGAACTGAAGTCAGATATTACGAAATATGCAGCATATAATGTCATTTCCTACACAGTTTAGCCAAATAGACTGACATTCACAGGTGTTCCTAAAGGCAGATTATAGGAATGAAGTAGAGTCAGACAAATTATGGAGTAATACAGGTAAAAAGCTTTATTTGCTTTGTAGGATACTGGTGAAAATAGACTCACAGTGATTAATTTAAGAAGGAATCTTTAAATGTACTGAAATTGTAGGGGTAGGGTAGAAAGGGAGTTAGCAGAGTACCACAGGACAAAACAGCATAAGACTTTAGAAGGGCATTTACAGAGCTCATGAGTATGGATGATAATAGTTGAAAAGACAGTAATAAGATGGTGTGTCAGTAGTCTGTGATAGATGAAGGTTACGGATTTTATCTGAGTGGATAAATAGTCTATCTGCTTTGCAGTCAAACCTTTTTGCAGGACTAATGACGTTAGTAAAGTGAGTGGGTGAAACTTAAAGGAAGACAAAAGGAAAAAAAACAGAGTCTTCTGAGGAAAGCAAAGAATATTGAGGATTTTAAAGTGTGATTTTGATAGATTTCAATGTCATAAAGCTTCTCGTTTATAGATGATAGGTTTTCATACATTGGATTCTATCAGGTTAAATGGTAGATTATATAGGTGTGGAGATAATCCCAGGTAGGAGACCTTGGTATAAGGGTAATACAGTAATACTAATTAATATGGCTGCTGGTGGAAGATTTACAAGGTTGGCATTCCTAACAGGAATTAAGATGGCCACTAGAGCGAAATTCACAAGGGTGGTATTCCTAATGGGAATGACATGAATATTGGCAGGAAATTGGATAGTGTACATAAAATAAAAAGATGGCCATTAGAGGAGATTCACATACCAGATGAGATTTACAGTTTGGTGACTTGCCTGTTAATTCCACCATATATGGAATATAATATGCTGATCTGCACCTTCATTGTACCGGTGACTGTTTTTTGACTTCAAAAGAAAAAAAAAACTTCATGAAATTTGTTTTCCCCTTGTAGATTACCCTGAGGTTTAATGTTGATGTTTAAAACTCAATGACATCAACTGAGAGGAAAACACAAGCGGTGTCCATTGAATTTAATGGGTGCAATTTCTGCATGTCCTGAGAGACAAGGGACATACTAAATTTACTTGGACCATTGTTTTAATAAAATGTTTACTAAGCTATTTGTTTTTAAAAGGCAAATTCCATCACAGCATTTCTCATCAGATGCCAAACAATGTTAAGGAAATGAAATGGCCATTGACATAAGATTCAATATTAAACTACATTTTTCAAAAGGAATAATTTAAAAGAATTGCACAGGTATGTATGCACAATAAATAAAGACGGCTACTTGCATGATATTAAGCTGTGAGGATAGTATTTCTGCAGTTTGTTTGGATGGCTGCTTACAGTAAGCTTTACACGCATAACATTCCTACAAAAGTTAAGATGGAGTTAGCAGATTTACTTGAGTTTCATGCTCAACTCAGATGGTCTTTGTCTGGAGCTGTGCATTTAGATAGATATTACTGCTTAAAAAAGATGGCCTCTTGTGGGAGATTCAATCCAGACAGGACACTGGCAGAAAGAAATTGAGCAAAGCATGAAAAATGGCGATGAGTTGTATGACCCAAAGTAGCAAGCAAAGTTTGGATTGAGTCAGACAGTTAAATCACTGCAGCACAGAGAAAGCAACAGTTGTAGCAAAGCAGAGTGCACACACTATCTAAATGACAGATGTAAGCCAGTGACTAGAATTTAGTTGCACCATTTGGGGGTGTTGAACTAAGATTGTAGGTGCAGATACAGATTACAATAAGGAAGACAGAAACTTTTTGGAGTTCAGGTTTTTCATAAACATGACTATTTCAAGAGGGAGAAGAATGAAAATGTTTAATCATACCACTAGAAATAAAAATGTATAGGTCACAAGGGCAAAGGAGAGAGGACAGAGCAGAAGACTGAGAAACTAGAACACTAGGAGTACCAGATATGAGAATATTATGGCTGTACCACTCGCAAGCTTTGCACTAATCAGAAAAAGCAAATGGTCAGTCTAAAAGAAGAAGGGAAAGGTAGGTCAAAGAAATTAAAATAGTATGATAAAAGGCTATAGAAAGAGAAAACTAACACACAATGCATATAAACTATTGCAATTGTTTGCTGAAGATAATATGGTTATTAATTTATGAACCAGAAAGTATGACAGAGGGAATGCTGAAATATGACAGATCACTGATTAAACATGCATAATAATCAGAAATGCCAAAGTATGTTGCTTCAAGGCAGAAGTGCAGATCTTTAAGACTTCTTATTACACTATTAGAGAAAAGCACTGTTGACAGGCACTAGAAAACTGGTGTAAGCAAGTAACTGATTTAATAGTTTTTTTAAGCCTAACTGCTTGATGTTTATAAATACAAATTCAGTACAAACATATAACACCTTTTGCAGTTTGTTTATGAAATGTAAAAACAATAGAACAAAAATGCAATGGTGGATAACTCTCTGTTCTGTTGCAACATATATTATTAAAATCCTGGATGGTATTTAACTACACAAACATGTTGTCGTTTGTTTGTCTGTTTGGCTTTTCCCGGTAAGGGGTCGCCACAGCGGAACTCCGGTCCGCTAATGATTGGCAGTAGATTTTTATGAAATGCCGAGGTGCCAGCTCAATGCCCAACCTTCAACAAAGGCACGCCCATTTATGCATGCATGTCTTTCGAATGTTACCCAACCGCGGGGAGGACATGCAGACTCCACACAGAAGGCACTCCCAAGCCCAGCCGAGAATCGAACGGGAGAACCTCTTGCTATGAGGTAACAATGCTACCGCCATACCACCGCGGCATCCTAACTAAACAAACATGTATACATACATATATTTCAAGCACAGGCATTAATGCCCTTCTAGCCTACCAATATACCAAAACAACTATTCCCATAATAAGTGTCCAGGCTGTTCTTAAAAATATCTAAACCAGTGCTTGTTTTAATGTAATTTGGTACTCTATCCCATGCATCAACTACTCTCTCAGAGATGTAATTAGTACACTTCTCATTCCTATAGAATCTTCTACATAGGTTGTCTGATCATTTTCTACTATTTCTGATAACCCCAAACATTCCCAGAGGTATTTGTCTCTAAATGCCCTATATACCTGATAAGATCTCCTATTAAATATCTATATAAGACACTGTACAAGTTCAGATATTTTAGTCTTTCATAATAACTTAAGTTTTCACATCCACGGATGCCCTTGGCATATTTCCACTGTACTCTTTCCAGTTTACTCATGCTTGTTTTCTTATAGGGTTTCCATATTGTTAGTCCATACTTATGTTTGGGTCTAATGTAACAAACAAATACTTCATACTTTCTGATTTCCTAGACTTTATAAATCTTTTAACACAACATATATTTCTATAACTATCATTAACCAATTGGTTGATATAATAAGAAAAATTCATAACTGGATCTACCCATATACCCAGGTCCTTAAATGAATCTATAGTTTCAATCACTGTGTGCTGTATTAAATATTCACCTTTCAGTTTGTGTCTTCTGTGTGAAAATGGTCAATTTAGTCAAGTTATTTTGCCGACATACCCTATCTGTAACACATGTGATCAGTTTACCCAATTTCAAGTCATCAGCATACAGATTGCAGAACGCCTCAGATGAAAGAGATAGGTCTGAAAGATACCAACTAAACAAATATGCCCCCCCCAGGAGAGAGCTCTGTGGGACACCCTGACTGTAACTAAGAATTTCACCTGTCCAACTGCTGTATGATACTTGCCATGTCCTATTTCTAAGTCATGTGGTTATCCATGTTATCAACAGTACATCAATACCTAGTTGTCCTACTGTGTATAACCTTGTCAAATGCTGAAGTTAAATCTATATAAATTACATCATAACACAATTTGTCATTCTTAGCTAGTATATTGTTATAGAACATCATGTTACTGGGGGTAATAGATCTATTTTCAACATATGCATGTTAATATATGCTTCAAGTCCAACCTTTCCAATTCTGACAATAACCTATCCAGTATTACCTTCTCCATTATTTTTCCATAACATTTATTTTATTTATTTATTTTTTGCACTCAGTTTCTCTTTCAAAACTTTTCACATTCCTTCTGCAGTTTTCCACTGAGCATATCACGGGGACTTTTTTTGCTTCTAAATATTCTGTTATCAATGTTCTGTGCATTGCATTAGATTTCAGTTTGGCAGAATTATCTAGCAACAATTTAATCTTTATAACCTCCATGATCACTGCATATAAATGGTGGTAAAACTTAACATGAAGTAATAGTAATTTCTTTAGGAACACAAGCAGTGTCTAGTATGTTCTGTTTCCCTGGTATTTTTTTTTTTTTACAATCTGAAGAAATTGTTGCTCCTGAACATACGTTGTGAATAATTTCCTTACTAATGTTGTGTCACTATTATTCCAGTCTATTTCTTCTAAATTTAAATCCCCAGCTAATATTATTCTTCCCTCCTGTGTTTCATGCAAGAAATGTATGAATTCCTCTAGATCATCAGCACTTGACTTTGGTAGTCTATACACTCCAAAAATTGTTATATGTTCCAGAGTTGCCTTTATTGTTACAGTTAAACAATTTATAGTATCGGTGTTATCAGTGAACATGTAATAATTACAGGTCTATTTAATCCCTGTGAAAACACCTCCACTTGATTTTTGTTAGAATGTGTGTTACAGTAAAATATTTATACCCTGACAAAATTGGTTTCTAATCATTGTTCTTTAACCATGTTTCAGTCTTGTGGGAATGTAACAAATTTTCCAATAAAAAAAAATGAATACTCCTATCATTAACAACCATCAGACATGCATCAAATATTGCTACTGTGAACTATTAAATGTTTGACCTGGCACAAATCCTGGCTTGTGTTTGAAAAGTATTGCAAAATATCTGCTACAAATATTCTTTTCCCTGATCTTGACAAATGAATGCCAGCCTGTCTGGACATGTGCCCCAAATTAGGCTGAGACGCTCTACATATTTCCATTTTGTAAAACATGGTGTTTTTTTTTTCATTTAGGTATTTACCCAAAAAAATCATTTCATTCACAGTGACCTGACTCTCCTTTCTATATATGATTTGTGAAAAATACATCCTAACACCTATACACACTATGCTGTGTTAGAGGGCTGTAAGCTCCCTACTAACAGTCAAAGTTACCTTGCAGATAAGATCATCTGTTCTGATATGAATAAAAACAAATCTGTACTCCCTTACATTTTTTTTTACTTAATGTTCTTCAGTCCTTCTATGTTTTGGTTTGGTTTCTTCCTTTTCACCTGTCCCTTGCATCTTTTTTTTTTACCTTCTCTTTTGGACAAACGCTGCCTTTCAATCACTGAGTAATAACAATGGAACTCAGACTAGGGAAGGGGTATGATATACTTTTTCTTTTCTTTTTTTATATAAGAATGATATGCAGGTTGTTCATCCCATGTTTCCCATTGGAAGACAGCAACAGATTCACAGAATGACTGAAAGAACTGATGAATTTCAGGGCAAATTGTGTGGGGGCAACCACCTTTTTAAAGGAGAGACTAATACTGAATTGACATCAGTATTTGTTGTTGCACACCATTTAAGCTATCCTTACACTGTTTTACTGTGCAGTGAAATTGTAGCACGAATGTCTTGTACTGTAAGGAATTTTATACAAAAATTCCCAATATAGTTGCAAGGAGTATTTAAATTTGGGAAGAGGAAAATATGATGCCCCACAATATTGATTTTTGCTCTACTGAAATCATAGCACTGATGTCTTGTACTGCACGTTTTTTAACTTTCGAGTTACTGACACACTTGGATGGTATTCTCTAGTTCTAAGTTCAGTATTTAAATTGAGGATATCTGATGTCCAAGAATATTGATTTCCTGTTGTAATGAAATGATAGTGCTGATGTCTAGTAATATAAATGTTGTTAAACCTCAGATGTCCCACTGCAGTTTGTAGGGATTCTTGAGTTTTTAAGTTCAGTTTTTACATCTGGGAGAGGGCATCTAATGTACCACAATCTTGGATCTCAAAGGAAGATGAATGCTACCACCTACATTATTTTTACAGAGAGTTATATACAAAAGTGAGCTGAGGCACTACCTCTAATAAGACAACAGCAATATTCTTTATACTTAATTCACTCGTTGTGATGTGCATTACTGCATATGTAGGTAACAGAATTATTTATTACAACATTTCAGGCTACTAAAAAGGATTATGCCAATAATACAGACCCACATTTTCTGTTCTACCAATACTTTAAAACCATTGTCTCAATACCAAATACCACCTAAATTATTTTTCTAAGTGATGCAAAAATATCTCTTTCTTTAGAACCATCAGTACTTTTCCTTTCAAATTTCTAGACTAGATTATGTGTACATAGATTCCTCACTAACAGAATACAGGGCATAAGTAACATGTCCTGTTCAGAGTGCCTGAAAGCCCTTGTCAGAAAAATATGTATTAATGTATATGCTTAGTGCTTATTAGAAGCTAAAAGGGTTAACACATTTCATTCTATTTCATGTACAGCTTAGTTTTGTATGAAACTACAAGATGCTTTCTGAAACTGCAAGATGCTCTCTGACCTAGTATTTGCTAACACAGCAAAATTCATGTTTATGCCTTTTGGAAATTTACTGAGAAGCAGGTGATTATCTGCTAGGTCAGGAAAATAATGAATAGAACAATACTGTTTTCTATAATGTTATTGAACTTGAACAATCAGCTCTGTTCATGTTATGAGAACATGCACAGCTGCAGAAAAGATAGATACAGTTGAACAAAGACTGCTTGAAGAAATGAACTATACTCTGTGTTTGGTTTGTGCTTGAATTAGCCAAAGTACCTTGAATGGTAACATCATATAGTGAGAAGTTGTATCTAACCGGTGGTCTCCAAGGCCACGTTGTTTTTCTTAGGAAGTTTTTTATAAACTTGATATGCCAGCAGAAAATCATGGACAAACAGCTGCTATGAAATAATATTGTAAGAACTTGTGATTTATTACATCAGCTTAGTAGGCAATGCCTTGTAAGAAATGTATAAGAATGGCTTCACTTCCTGATTCTAGTTAGACAAACTCTGTATTAGCATGTTTTTGTCTCCTTGCTGCAAGATTAAAGTGCCTTAACCTGAACCTGCCATGTGTTGATCTTTTTGAAGTAGTTTTTTCTTTGACAGATTGGTCCTTCAGACCGGAAGCTCTCACTTCACCTCAGGTCAGATGGGCTAGGTGGCATGAAACCGTACGGGGAAGAGACCACATCGGTTCTTCTGCTCTGAAAGACCTCTGACTGAATTGTCGTTCAAAAGAGGCCAGCCACTGTTCTGATCTGCGACTGGAGGACGAGTTAACATTTTTTCCTCGAACCAGACAATCAATCACGGAGGCTCAGGTAAGGTGAGATTTACCTTTTTTCTGTTTTAGATCAGGGACTTGATTTGTATCATCTGTCAGGAGATTTGTCTTGTACAAGTCAGGGATAGGAAGATTGCAGTCTTGCATAGATCAGGGAAACAGAATAGGTAAGGCAGTTATTCTAAATAAACTGTGAAAAAGAGAAATCGTGGTACCACGCAAAGATAAGAAGGGTTATGTAACATTTTAACAGTCAGAACAATATGGAAAATAAGTGCACAAAAAGTTCTCAAGATCCACCATTAACTGAAGATGCAAAATATATGCAATTACAACGTGCCGACAATGTTAGGTACTATACAAAATGGGTTAATAAATATGAATTTGATGGCAAATTAGAAAAATCCTCACTTATTAAACTTGTGAAACAGCTTAAAACTGACGCAAAAGGTCAGGTAAAAAAGCAACGTCAATTAGGCATTCCTCAGGCACACAGATGGATTGAGGAAGCAAACCGTATGGAACAAAAAAGTAATAATTCAAAAGCTATGTTTCTAGATAAAGAGAACATTAATTTGGTAATAGCATCAGCCTTTCCGCCCCCTCCACTTCCCTTACCAGAATATGAAGCGAGGGGACAAGCTGGTCCACCTCCGCTATACCCGGCTGTCTCCGCGAAGCCAAGACCATTTGTCAGAGATCCCGTCGAGACTAGGTCTCGAACACGTAACTTAAGAGGGGATACTGAGTTATATCAAATGAACAAAAATTCACGAGCTCTGAGTGAAGAAGAGATATGTCCGCTCATAGAAGTACCAAATACTCAGGCAGGACAGGAAGGGCAGGACCCAACTCTCCTAGTATATAGACCATGGACACCGGAAGACATCCAGAAAGGTACAGAGGGAATTCCCCATCCAAAAGTTAATTTTAGAAAATTCTTAGATGACTTACAGGGCATGAGGTTAAGTTATCATTTAAATGGAGAAGAAGTAGAAAAAGTAGCTATACAAATCGTAGGTCCAGATTGGCACATGATCAGTGGCAACTGGAATCCCCATGATGCAGAACACAAGCCACTCCCACATAGCAACGCAGAACTGGATAACAGAGTGAAAGGTCTAACAGACCGAATCTCTGAGAAGTGGAAGCCTAGGGCAGACTGAACTTGCATTAATCAATGCATCCAACAAGAAGGTGAAACTGTTTACAGATATTATGCTAGATTATTAGTGTGTTTTAATAACCATTGTGGAATGCAGGTACCTGAAGACCAAACACATGATTCCCCGTATGAGCAACAGCTAAAAAATGCATTTTTAAAAGGCAGTATTTTGCCTATAAGCAGCTTTATTACAAAGCACATGGTAGACCATCATACAAGTAGATTACAGTCACTACTTGAATATGCTAGACATGCTGAAAGGCATTTTAACAGTAAAAAGAAAAAGAAAGCTCAAGTATTTTCTGTAGAAGATGGAGCAGAAGTTTATGTAGTACAGTCCGGGAAAAAGGGCAAGAAAAATGCCCAGGGAAACAAACAATCTGATAAGCGATCAGAGGAGTTTGAAGAGAGAATAAAAAGGGGTGAATGTTTTAAGTGTGGAAAAAAGGGACATTTAGCAAGGGATTGCAAGCAAAACAAGAAGGTAGCCATGAAATATAAGGAGGGTGAGGACTGACTATATGATAGTCAGGAATCACTAGAAAGGAATAACCAAGAAAAGACAAATGCAAATGTGATAGAGAGAGTAGAGAATGTGATAGAAGAAATAGAGAAAGTGCAAAAAATCGCAGATAGTGAAGAAAGTGAAATTTTATACTTAGCATTATTGAGCCTAGAGCTCTACTTAGTAGATACAAAACTGGAAGTTACACTTCTGGTAGAGGGGAGGGAAGTTAAATTTCTATGTGACTCAGGGGCATCGCAGACCCTGATACATTCTTCCAAACTACCAGAAAATTCAGAATCACTCGATTACATATTAGTGAAAGCAGCTAATGGACAGCTGTATCAGGAGCCACTCTCCCATAACATAGCAATAACTGACCCTGTTTCAGGGATGACCCAGAAAAGCAGCATTGTTATTTCTGAAAAATGCCTGGTAAACTTTTGGGCAGAGATCTTATGCAGACATTTGGCATAGCAGTAGTTCCAACTATGCAGGGTATGGAAGCACAGTGACAAATGTATACTTTTTGGTATAACCGGAGGGCGACACATTTTATTGGTACAGCCAGGACTTGGTCACGACTGGTCCAGGGGCAGTAACCAAAGAGCTGATGAATGTAGCCATCAGTAAGTCCCCCTCCCTTGACAGTGATAAACAGCATTTGTTGCACTGTACTCTGTATTATTGTAGCACACCAGGACCTGATAAAGTATATGAGCAAGAACTGTTTAGAAACCATGCAAACAGATTGGTATTACGTAATCTGTGCTGGGACACAGAAGGGAACAGTGTAGTTAGCTGTTCATTGCCCCAGGAATTCTTTGCACTCTATAAATCTAATCGATTACCACATGTTAGTTTGACTAAGGACAAGAATGTGAAATGGGCAGACCTAGGAGAAAAAGTCACAAAGTGGGAAAAACAGACGGAGTTAGAATTGTCTGAACAGGGAGTACAGAAGCAGAGGTTAAATTGGATAACACAGACACACCCAGCTGTACACTTGCAGTCTAGCAAGGACAGCTGATTAGCACTCTTACTAGAAGAGGAAGAGAATGCCTTACGGAGCATACCAGAAACTCTCTGGCCAACAGGGAAATCAGATGTAGGACGGATTTGTACAGCAGGACCAGTTACTATCACGCCAAAATTAGCATTTAGACCACCACAAAAGAGACAGCATCCCTTAAGGTAAGATGCAGAAGTAGGAATCAAACCTATAATAGCAACTTTACTTAAGGAAGGAGTACTGGTAGAATCTCCCGATTCACCATGTAACACACCCTTATTTCCTGTCAGGAAAGCAAATGGAGAATGGCGTATGGTCCAAGATTTACAAGCTGTAAATGATGCAGTAATACCTAGAGCACCTACGGTGCCCGATCCACACACCCTATTGAATGATTTGAAGCCTCAACAGAAGCATTTTTCTGTGGTTGATATTAGCAATGCGTTCTTTTCAATACCGATACACCCTGACAGCCAACATTGGTTTGCATTCACATTTCAGGGGGAAAAGGTATACATACACGCGACTACCACAGGGATATTGTGAAAGTCCAACAATATTCTCACAAGAGATGGCAAGCAACTTGGCAGGATTTAGCCCACTGAGAGGCAGTCAGATTTTACTTTATGTAGACGACATCCTGCTGGTAGCCCCCACCCAGCAAGAATGCAGAGAAGATACCATAGCATTATTACATTTTTTAGCCACTCAAGGACATAAAGTAAACAAAAACAAGTTGCAGCTTTGGAGAAAGCAGGTTAAATACCTGCGATATGTAATAGCCAAAGAAGGCAGAGCATTAGATGAAGATAGGAAAATAGCAATTTTACAAGCACCCAAACCGACTACCAAGAAGGAAATGATGTCCTTCCTGGGTACGACTAATTTCTGTCGGAGTTGGATTCCAAACTATGCCTTGGAGTCTGCTCCACTGACCAACTTGATATACGAGAAGCCTATGGCAGCACAAGATTTATTACAATGGACACCAGAAGCAGAATCAGTTTTTTGCAAACTAAAACAATTGATAGCATCCTCATTAGTTTTAGGATTACCAAACTAACATAAACGCTTTTTCCAAACTGTAGATTGTAAGCAAGGTTATATGACATCAGTGTTAACACAGCAACATGGGGACAAGCAACACCCCATAGCTTACTATTCATCACAGCTGGACCCAGTGCCGCGATCCCTGCCTCACTGTGTACAAGCAGTAGTCACAGCTGCAATGGCAGTACAGGCTTCAGCCTCAGTAGTGTTGTTCCACCCTCTCACATTGAGAGTGCCTCATGCAGTCACGATTATTTTACTGCAAGAAAAAGTAGCATATATTTCTCCTGCTAGACATCTTTCCTGTATGACTATACTGTTGAGCCAATCTCATATGACAACTGAATGATGTACAACTTTGAATCCATCTACCTTGCTCCCGACCCCTGCGGATGGCACACCACACAGCTGCCTGCAGGAAATTGAGCAAAAGACACTGCCTAGAAAAGATCTAACGGATGTTGCCTTGAATGATGCCTAGGTGACATATTACGTGGACGGCTCATGCAGAAGGGGTCCTACAGGGCAGAACCTAGTGGGGTATGCAGTAGTTTCTGATACTGAGATTTTAGAAGCAAAGTCTTTACCACACAACTTATCTGCACAAGCAGCAGAATTGATTGCCTTGACAAGGGCATGTACCTTGGCAAAGGGTAAATGTGTGAACATTTTTACTGACAGCCAGTACGCTTTTTCTACTGTACATGTTTTTGCGCAACAGTGGAAGAATAGAGGAATGATAACATCTACTGGTAAACCGTTTAATCATGTGCAGTTTATTTTAGATTTGTTGGAATGTATTCAGTTACCTCAGAAAGTAGCTATTTGTAAATGTGTAGCTCATACCAAGCAACAGGATAGGATTTCAAAAGGTAATGCAAGAGCTGATACAGCTGCAAAGCAGGCAGCTTCAGCTTCAGAAATATGTCTTTTTAGTGAGGAATTACAACCTTCTGAGATTTTAGATTTAGAAATGTTGAAAACAATGCAGACACTTACTACGAAAGTAGAAAAACAGAAATGGATAAAACAAGGAGCAATTCTTGAGAAAGGGTTGTACATCTCTAAAGAAGGAAAACCGATTTTGCCGTCTAATTTGTTTAGATATGCAGCTTT
This sequence comes from Protopterus annectens, assembly GCF_019279795.1. Lineage (NCBI taxonomy): Eukaryota > Metazoa > Chordata > Ceratodontiformes > Protopteridae > Protopterus > Protopterus annectens. Next base: position 537,194,208 of record NC_056738.1, on the reverse strand, counting down.
GTTGAGCCATGGGCAGTGCCATGTCTCAACAGGGGGGATGGTACAGTTAGTGAATCGAGTGTTCACAGCATATGGATTTACAAACTACACAAAAAAGTTTTGTGCGACATGCCATGTTTGTAACAAGCATCATGCACAAGGGGCGTTGAAGCCTAAGCAAGGGAGTTTCCCTGCACCACCATACCCATTCCATACTATCTGTATGGATTTCATAGAAATGAACAAATGCAAAAATAAGAAGTATTGTCTTGTCATTATAGATATGTTTTCCAAATGGGTGGAAGCTTTTCCGACCAAAAATCCAGATGCAGCTACTGTTGCAAAAGTCCTTGTTAAAGAAATTATTCCTAGATTTGGTATATCGGAAAAGATCTACAGTGACAATGGCACGCACTTTGTAAATCAAACTATTCAACAGTTGAGCCGATATTTTGGAATTTCCTTGAAAAATCATTGTGCATACCATCCACAATCCGCAGGACTAGTGGAGAGGCATAATGGGTTTTGAAAAAGTAAACTTAGGAAGTTAATTAGTGAGACACAAAAAATTGGGTGTACTGCCTGCCTCTGGCACTGTTGAGCACGAGAACTGTTCCAAATGCAAAGGGGTTAACTCCTTTTGAAAAATTATTTGGGAGAGCATACTATATACCTCAGTGGAAACCTCTCATGCCTGCAGACCAAGAGGCAGACAGTTCACTCGCATAATATATGAGATGACTTCTAAGTAATAAACAACTTTTGCAGTTAAATTCTGTTTCAGATAAAGAACAAACCAGACCATCGGAAGCAGCAGTAGTCTCAGGCACGTGGGTCTGGGTGAAAGTCCTCAAAAAGAAGAATTGGACGTCACCGAAGTGGGAAGGGCCATACCAAGTGCTACTGTCAACACCCACTGCAGTCAAGATCACAGAGCGAGTGTCCTGGATTCATCTGACACACTGTAAACTGGTTAAAAGTTTTGAACTGGACAAAAAACTTGTTACTGTTACATAAGAACACAATGACCAGATATGGAACAAATAGGAATACAGAACAACCTCAGAAGTATTGCATGATCATTCTAACTATACTGATAACAATAATCTTTTTGCTGTGGCCTTTTCTTTTTCCAGCCACATGAGCTGAACTGAATAAAAGTGATGCTTTACTCATAGACTGGCATCCAAACTTTAACATTTACCAAGCGATCAAATATGTGTATGCTGAGACTTTTAATGTTTCAAATTGTTGGGTTTGTACAGCTATACCAACAGCATACGGGGGATTGTTAATGAATGCTGTCCCCCTAGGGGTCAATGAGACCTGGGAAAATTTGATTTTTGATACTACGACTGTGAAATCACAAGACAAAATAGCATTGTACCTGCCTGTTACACAAAAGGGAATTGTATGTTTTTACAAAAATGATACTGTTCAGGTGGGTTGGAGCAATTGTAATGTGACTGTTCCTTAGAAATGTTATACCAAAGCTAATAATGCAGGTTCCATTTGTGATACAAACTATGACTCATTTCTTGAGTCAATGCACAAAACAATTAATGAAATACAACATAATCCTGTTCTTTTTAAACAGCTATCTATCAGTGATAGAAAAATGTTTCATGCAGGGCAAGTATATATTAATACTAAAGTAGAAGATTGTTATTTTGTGTGTGGAAAAAAAGCATACAAATGGTTATCTGAGAATTGGTCCGGCAGTTGTTTTTTGGGTTACCTGGTTCCGGCCATACGACACACTGCAGTTTTGCCTCAGGGAAGAATTTGAAATGTCAGAGAGGTCACCAAGAAACCTGGAAATCCAATCAAGAAACCTGAGAATCCAGTGGGATGAATCAAAGCAGGCTGGAAAAACCATAACTCTGTGAAAAACAAAGATAAACTGACACACATGGACTTGAGTGACACTATTATATCGTGGGCAGGTATAGCCCCTGCATATGGCGCAGTAAAATCGATTTGGGAGCTGAGAAAACTGTCAAAACTTCTCGAAGTAATGAGCAATGCAACTTTTTCTGCTCTCGAATTAGTAACTGATGAAATGAACGCTATGAGAACTGTGATGCTTCAAAACCACATGGCTCTCGACTTCGCCCTAGCGGCGAAAGGTGGTACTTGCGCTTTAATAAAAGAGGAGTGCTGTTCATATATTTCTGACAACCAGCATGAGATAGACAACCACCTTGAGGTGATTCAGCAAGTGTCGGCCATGACCAAACCAGGCCCAAACCCACTGACGTATTTTTTTCCAGAATTTGTTTGGGAGGTGGGGTACCATCCTAATGAACATCCTAATTGCCATTTGTGTTTGTTGCGGTATTCCCTGCATGAAAAGATTAATTAAAGATTTTATAGACATGTCAGTTTCTGAGACTTTGTATCAAAGTACTGAATTTGAAGAACTGTTGAAAGATGAAACACTTTCATAAGTTTAAACTGAATGACTCTCTTAACTGCAAATTCTGAACAGAAGAGGTTAGGAGAAGAAGCAAACTGTTTATGCTTTTGAAAATAAAATAAAAAGTATTAACAGGGGAGAAATGCCAGAAAAATATGTATTAATGTATATGTTTAGTGCTTATTAGAAGCTAAAAGGGTTAACACATTTCATTCTATTTTATGTACAGCTTA
>NC_056738.1:537146577-537186577 GCF_019279795.1 Protopterus annectens | reverse complement strand
GGTCCCTAATTACTTCTTCTGTACTTAATGGATTACCACCTATGTGGTAATTTGTGGGCACTTTGTTTTTGCCAAAGGGGATGACTATACACTTTTTGGCATTTAGCTTGAGGCCATGGCTCTGGCACCAGTTGTCTGTTTCTATGAGGCCCTTTTGGAGGATGCTTGTGTCGGCTGGAGAGTCGATTATGGCGCCCAGTTTGCAGTCATCTGCGAACTTGGTCAGCTTAAGTTTAAAATCATGACAGACGCTTTAAGCATATGATAAAACAGCCTTTGTTTTGAAATTAATATAAACTGACTGATTCCTATATGGAATAGTTGACATAAGATGACATCTGGTATTCTCTAATTCCCCTCAATGTTATTGTCACTGACAATAGCTCGAGCCAAGTGATACAATTCTGCAATATCTGGCCCTTCGTACAATGTCCCTCTTACTTTTCTCACTGCAGTGGACACTATTCCTTCATTTGATACTGCTCTTGTTCTCTCAGTGATGTTTTCTTTAGTGAGGTTTCCTGTCCTGGAATACATATCTACTATCTACTACTCCTATTTCTCAATTGGAACAGCTTACATTTTATGAATACTTCCAGGACATTGAGCCCAAAAGCAGATTGTATTCATGCAGGCAACACTATAAATAAAAAGGTTTGCTGATTATTTATACCGTAGTCTGCATTTTGCATGCACTTTTTTTTTTTAATTTGGAAAGAAAGCTTTATTTTCAAGTGGATAATTTTTAGCTTGCAGTTTAAATGCTGGTGATCTGTATTAGCCCCATGAGCATTAGTTGTTTACTGAACATACTTAAACAACATGAGGTTAACAATCGCAAAATGACTAATGAACAGTTTGTTATAGACAGAATCATGTTTACAACAGCTGTCATTGACTTTATGTGTAAAAAGCCAAGCACCATCCAATTTACATTATTGGGTTGACATAGCAACCCTGATACATTATGTCAGTCCTCCAAAAGGCAGGCAGGTAATCCAGACTACTGTCAGTGAAAATGCATTGTGACTGAGTGGTAAATAACCTTATCATTACTGAGTGATGAGCAGATGTTTAAAGTAATAATATCTCATGACTGACTGATAAGTAGCTAATTAAAGAGACATACAGTTAGATATATTTTTCAACACCCTTCTTAGTCATGTGATCAGTAAGGAATATGGTTATGAACTTAAAATACAAATGCAATTGCCATTGGATATCCTGAAATGGCAACACAAGATAGTGTTACATTTTCCTGCTATAGTTGAAAGAGTACATCCTGCCCATGCAACCAGTGCATTCATCCCTTCTCCACAAAATCTATCTATTTTATGTTATTTATTTTACATTTGTTGACCGGGCTAGTCTAACTGGATATATGTCCATTTTCAGGAGAGGCCCGGGGAGATAAGCTCCACTTTAAACTAAATAAATCAAGACAGAACAAAAGTCCAAAAAATATCTAAAATACATATACATGAAGATTTACTTCAACAACTTGAATTATACAGAACTAAAATTATACAAACTATGACTACTGAGTTTAACAAGGCAAAATACAGTACTATTACCATGGGAAAGTGATTGATATTCACCATGAGTATATTGGGTAGGAATGTACCTTTACAATGATGTATATAGGTTATAAAAAATATAACACTGAGAAATAAGAAAATTATTAAATATATGTACATGAAGAAGTAATTACAGTCATAGTGAAAGAAATAGTTGGTCTATATACAAGGTGGAAGACATGTGCTCACTGCAGAAAGAATGTTTTAAAGAGCATACTCAGTGATAGATCCTTGGGAATAAGATACTAAGAAGGGAGTGAGGGATGAATTTACTAATTCTGCAAAGTGGGTTATTGGAGGAGAGTTATAGAATAATGTTATACGGGGGGGGGGGGGGTTAGTCAGGGTTAGTACAAGGACATAGCCATAGTGTTTTTAGTTGAATTTTTAGTTGCTTTTTAAAGAGTGGTAATGATGAGAGAGATGTAAGTTTACTGGGAAGCTTGTTCCAAATCTGCCCCACTGAATTAGAGAAAAGAGAATCACTTGCCTTGTTGTGGGATTTCTGGATGGTAACCAGTAGTTTATTTGCTGAGCGAAGGGTAGTAAGGTTTGTGTAGGGGGAGATGAGGCTACTGAGAATAGGAGTATTTCTAGGCTGGTACAGAATCTTATGGGTAATGGAGAGTTGTTGAAATTCTAGCTGGTTATTTAGTTCTAGCCATCCTAGAAGTTTGAGATTTAGACAGTGATGAGTTCCAAATGGGGACCCAGTAGCAAACCTGACAATATTGTTATAAGAAGTGGTCAATTTGTTTAGGTTGCTTTTGGAAAGATTAGTATAAATGGGTGAGGCATAGAGGAGGGTAGAGATCAGATGGGTCTGGGCAATAGTAGATCTGGCTTCTGGGGTGAGAAAAGGTTTTATCCTATACAAGGATCCAAGTTTTCTGTTTACTGTTTTAATAGTGGCATTAATATGTGAGTCAAAGTTGAGGTTGTGGTCAATCAGTACACCTAAGAGTTTGGTAGTTGGGTCAGGAGCTATGATTGTACCATTGATGGATGTAATAGAGAAATCTATTGGGGCGGATTTAATAGTTGGAGTAAATAGTAATAGTTTGTTTTTTTTGGCATTTAGGAGGAGGTGACATTGTTGGAACCAGTTTTCTACTAAGTTAAATACTGTTTGGGTGATGGACTGGAGTTCAGATGAAGTGGATGCTTTACAAATCAAAGTGGAGTCATCTGCATATTGTAAATTTGTAGAAAGGTCGTTAATGAATATGGAGAAGAGTAGAGGTCCCAGGATTGAGCCTTGAGGGACACCAAGGGTAATAGGGAGATGTTTGGATAGGTTATTATCCCAAAGGACAGCCTGCTGTCTATTGTGCAAGTAGGACTTGCACAATAAAATAAATAGTATAAGGATGCTAAATCGTACAGTAAAGCAGTCTTACAGTATAGAGTGTTTCTGTCATGGGATATTAGCAGATACTTACATGACACATATTTTGTCTAAGATATACACTCGTCTAATGTAAGGACCTCAAGTATGCTTTCTTACAGTTCAAGACATTGGAAGATTTCCAGTCTGCTGGTTCCCTGTCCCAAGAAAAAAAAAAAAACTTGATAAACTTGAACCTGGCTTTAGAAAAGGTCTACTGTCCTCTTAACAAATTTCTTGACAACAGTTCACAAGATGTGAAACTCTAGAACACCCTGTGCACATTATACATGACTCGTTAGTCCCCTAATCTCTGCTAAATGAAGTTCTGTGACTTGCTAAATGAAGTTGGTAAAGTCAAATACTCCTCCACCATTAAAGGTGAGCTGCAGTCTAATACTGAAAAGACTGGACTTTCATACTCTGCCAAGCCAAAACAGAATACATGTTGTTTTTCATAGGCAAACGATGAATAGATCTTTCAGATATTTGAAATTGAGAAAATAACTCAAAAACACTGGTCAGTGTCAACAATAATTTAACAGTAAAGAACTTTCACAATTTCTTGCATCACCTAACTAGTTATTCTTAGTTATACCATACTGTAACATGGATTAATAATATTTATCCTCACCATTTGTATACAAGATTCATGTTAAGTCAGCAAAGGCAGTTTTGGCAAATGAAAAAACATTGAAAGATGTACACAGAAACTGCCTTCAGTGAACATTCTAAGGAAAGATTTTTTATAGGGGAAGCCCCCCTACAGGTCCATGTTTGCGGATACCTCAAGCCCCCCCAAACATTTGTATACCAACTCCGGGTTACATAACTCTATAGAAAAAGACAAACTCAGCTGTCAATGACTTACCTTAACCATTCTCATCATTAAGAATTTGAACACATATCTAAGATAAATTGAATTATATTAATTTAGCAAAATAACTTTTTGTATGTATGAAGAACTATTAACACTTTATCCATTTTTAACCTCTTGGTGCTAGAGAGCAATATTGCTGTCTGCACCACGGAATGCCTTCACTTTACATGCTATCAGTCTTAAATTGAAGAAAATGCTTTCAGTGCAGATCAACATGATTCATTAGTAAATTCTCTTGAAAAGTGTCTTCTGACAACTGTAATAATGAATGGGGTCCAACATGATTCAGTGATGGGCCTATTTTTATTTTCTGTCTGCTGTGGCAATGTGTGAATATCAGGTTAGACAAATATGTATGTATTCTGTACTGCACAGCAAAACCAGCCTTCTTCTGAGACTTTTAATCTTCTCATTTACACAACTTAGCCTTTTTCTTAAAAGCATACACCTTCATAGGGAAACATATACACACACATGCATGCCATCACAAGGCTGCAATCCTCTCTCATTATGTGGTGAAACTAGGTAGAAGTTGTAAAATAGTAAGTGTGTTGCAACTTTAAGAAGCGTTTCCATGGACAGCACGTGCATATATATAGCAAGCGCATGCTAGCTTGAGTGTCAATTTGAGTGTGCAGCCACAGTGTCAGCATGTATGAGTTTGATAGCTAGTTATTTTATGTCTGCCTAAGTTAAAGTGGTTATCTTACAGATTAGTACCTCGCGGGCGGTACTGCGCAGCTTTGGGCGTGACTGTCATGATTGGCAGTGTTGACTGACAGCTGTAGTTGTCAACATGCCCGCGACAGCCACTTCAAAAGTGAAACGTTTTACACTAAAATGTTTTCCACTTAACAGTAACAGAGTTTTAACAGAAAAGTATTTAGTGCCGCGACTTTAGAGCGCTTTGTAGGACTAAGGAATCCACATCGGTTTTGTAAACGTAACAGTAGCAGCAAGTAAGCTGCATGTAGAGTGGTCTGGGAGTTGGTATATATAAGTCGGGGGTGCAGGGGGGCCGTCCCCCCTGCAATAACATTTACAATACTGTTGTACTTGTACGTTGTGTTTGTTTACCGTTCTTATAATAAAATTATAAAACTGTTTCGCACTTATTTGCAGGGGGGACACCCCCCTGCACACCCCGACTTATATATACCAACTCCGAGACCACTCTACATGCAGTAGTAATTATATATCGCGTAATGAGGAAGATACTTGTTAATATGGCGTAGCCCGGACTGGGGGCGTGTCGGGGCGGGATTTGCTACTGCGCATCCTGCGAGGTACTAATCTGTAAGATAACCATTAAAGTTATTAAGCCTCAGTCCTGATGTGTTTGTACATAATAAAGCTGACTGAACAGAACCCACAGATGTTTGTCTGTTTTATCCTGACTAGACGAGTGACACAGTGTCAGAGCCGGGATTAAAGAGACTACTTTTCAGAGCTATGAGGTGCAGAGTTAACAGTGAAGGTAAACTAAGTGAAAAGAGTACAAAAAAGGGCCACAGACAAACTAAAAGTAATGAAAACTTACACAAATTATTTATTTTATCAAAAAGATAAAATGGAGCATTACAAGGGCACAGAACACATTAAGCACACAAAGTTTTTTAATTAAGAAAAATGTTTAAAATTAAGATATTTGATAAAGTGGTTATCGGAAAAGCACATAAGGGGTTTGGAATTACCTCAGAATTGCAAAACAAGCATGTTTAAAGTAAAATAAGCATTATTGTAAAACAAGCAGAAGAAAGTATAATGGGCAAAAAAAGAGATTAAATGAGCAAAGCAAATATAATAAAGGGCAAAAAGGGCACATTAAGCATAAATAAAGCAAGGCAACTGCATGTTTTTGGGAAGCCACTGTGTTTTGGCTTAAACTACTATTTTGCATTGACTGCAGCTATTCAGGGCATAACTACAATTATTTGAAATATCTCAAAGTGTGAAAAAGTGCTTACCATGTATGTTTATCACTGTGCATTTATTCTGAAGAGTTTATATGTGTGCAAAGTGCAACAATTTCAGAAAGTGCAGTCAAAATGCAGCCATTTTGAAAAGTATATTGTGCTGGGTGTGTCTATTCGCAGAGTGCTGCCATTACAGTGTGTTTCTTGCTCTGTACAGAGTTATGTAGCCATTTTGGGAAAGTTTCAGTGTGCTGTGTACTATTTATTTGCAAAGTGCAATTACTTTGAAATGTTTTTACTCTGAGCATCTTCTGCCCAGTTTATTTGCACACTGCAGTTATTTTGAAATGTTTCTTACACTGATAAGAGATGATTTCTAACAGTACAGTAATTTCAAGAGTATTCTTGTGCCCAGGAGACATATTTTGCTAGTTCAGTTATTCAGAGGCTTGTTGTGCTATTGGGCGTATTTACAAGTACTGGCATACATTTCTGGCATATGTATACGTGTGTGTGTGTGTGTGTGTGTGTGTGTGTGTGTGTGTGTGTGTGTGTGTGTGTGTGTGTGTGTGTGTGTTCATACATACTTGCAAAAGCCTTCACTGGTATGTGTTAATATGGCAGAGGCATTTCACAGACCAAGTCCACTTGTATTTGATCAGAATATTGCAGAGAACTGGAGAATATCTGAGCAAGAGTATGATATTTTTATACAAGCAGCTTATTCCAACAAAGATGCATGCACAGGAGCATTCATTTTGCTAAACTTAGCTGGGTCAGAGGCCATTGAAAGAGAGTGCTCATTTGTGTATGCACCAGCAGTATATGAAGAAGGAGAAGGGGAAAACCATCATGTTTTTGTACAGGCTGATTCAAAGGAAGACACAGAGTGTTTGAAATGCAAATTGAGGGAAATGTGCAACCCCCCAGACAAATGTTACATTAGAGAAGCATTTGTTTTACACAAGAGATCAAAGCCAGGAGAATGTTTTGCAGCTTATATTACTGACCTGAGAAACAAAGCTAAAACATGTAGGTTTGGTGATTTAAAAGATGAGTCAATAAAAGACAGGCTTGTGTGTGAAGTTACAGAAAGGCACACAAGTATGCTTGCAAGGGATAAGAGCATGGTTTCAGCAAGCTCTAGAGCAAATGTAGACAGCATGCAACACATGACTAGCAGATGCAGGCCTAAGCACATGGCAGCTGTAACCCCTGTGGGTGAGACAGGTAAAACCCATAGTTTTCCAGCAAGTTCTAAAACTAGTTCAAAAGTTTTGCAAATCAAGTAAACTTCACACATTTATAAAGAAGGATCACTTAAAAAAGCAAGTTGATCAGATAGAAAGGTGCAACCCTACTTTCTGTGTAGATGGTGTAGCAGTAATTGTGAATAGGTTAATGCAGTAGATTTATTGGCAAAGAATGAAGTGTTTTGTACTTTCCAGATTTATTTATTTATTTGCAGTTCATCATATAAACACGTCTCAGTTCCAGTTTTACTGAAGCTATTTTTTCAGAGTATGCTGATGTTTTTGATGACAAGTTAGGCAAACTTCCAGTTGTCTATTCCATCAAGTTAGACACAGTGGTCAGACCAGTAAGAAAAGTTTCGATAGCTATGCAGAATAAAGTTAAAGCTCTGTTGGATAAAAGGGTGCAGCAAAGTGTAATTTATCCAGTTACAGAACCAACTGAATGGGTGTCATCCATGGTAACAACCCACAGAAAAGGCTCAGATAAAATCAGAATATGTATTGACCCAAGAGATTTGAACAAAGCATTAAAGAGATCACATCATGTTATTTGGCTATGAACTGCTACAGCTTACTATTCTATGTAGTCCAAAGACCTGTGCAGAAATTAGTGGGTCTCAGAGAAAGTTTGAATTGAAGAATGAATTTGCTTTCCTTTACCAAAGAAGTTCATTATATAAACACGGCTCAGTTCCAGTTTTACTGAAGCTATTTTTTCAGAGTATGCTGATGTTTTTGATGACAAGTTAGGCAAACTTCCAGTTGTCTATTCCATGAAGTTAGACCCAGTGGTCAGACCAGTAAGAAAAGTTTTGATAGCTATGCAGAATAAAGTTAAAGCTCTGTTGGATAAAATGGTGCAGCAAAATGTAATTTATCTGGTTACAGAACCAACTGAATGGGTGTCATCCATGGTAACAGCCCACAGAAAAGGCTCAGATAAAATCAGAATATGTATTGACCCAAGAGATTTGAACAAAGCATTAAAGAGATCACATCATCCTATGCGTACAATTGAGAAAGTCACATCCCTAATATCGAAAGCTGTTTTTTCTGTCTTTGAATCAGAGAGTTCATTTTGGCAAGTGCTGCTTGATCACAAATCTTCACTACTGACTGCATTCAGTACCTCATTTGGCAGATTCCTTAGGATGCCATTTGGAATAAATTCTGCAAGTGAAGTCTTTCATTGTGCAATGAAGCAATTTTTTTTCTGGTTATCCTTGTGCCTTAATAGTAGATGATTTATTGTTTGGAGGCAATGGTGAAGCAGAGCATGATAGAAATCTTAGGAAAGTTCTAGACAGACCTCATGAAGTGAACTTGAAGCTCAATCCTCTGAAGTGCAAATTCAGACTACCAGAAGTTACATATATAGGTCATTTATTTACAAGCACAAGTGGACAGACCCATCCAAGCAAGCAGCCATTCTTGAGGTGCCAGCACCGGATAATGTTCAAGCAGTACAACATTTTCTTGGTATGGTCAACTACTTAGGCAAGTTTATACCAGACTTCAGTGAGTTGACAGCACCTTTGAGAGAGCTGACATACAAAAATGTTACATGGTCTTGGTTGGAACAGTACCAGAGAGCATCAAAAGACTTTAAGCAGAAACCTGCCTCTCAACCTACATTAAGATACTGTGATATCAATAAACCAGTAACTCTTTCCTGTAATGCTTTAACATTTCCTCTTGGTGCAGTTATTCTTCAAGAAGGCAGACCCGTAGCCTATAAATCTAGAACTCCTACTCAAACTGAAATGCAATATGCTCAAATTGAGAAAAAACTTTTGGCAATAGTATTTGCATGTTCAAGGTTTCAGGATTATATTTATGGTCGAGCTATTCAGATTAAAACTGATCACCAAACTCTAGTCACTATTTTAAAGAAGCCTATGCATTCAGCTCCAATGAGATTACAATGAATGATATTCAAATTGCAAAAGTGCAACTTCAAAACGGTCTATACAAAAGGCAAATTTATTTATTTATTTACTTACTTATTTATGTATGTATTAGCATTTGTCTGCCAGGAAAGTCCACTGGGTCAAGAAAACCCATTTTCAGTTGAGGCCCAGGGAGAAAAGCTCCATTATACAACAGTACATAAAATATATAAAAACAATTCAATGATGCAAGCTATATTCAAATAAACAGGTAGTAATATATCATAGTTGACAATGGTATACAAACACAGTTATATACAGATTTGTACAGGTAGAGGCTACAAACTAGTCAAGTGATTGTAGGATAAATACTAGAGGTAGAGTACTGAGGAAAATAATAAACTAGCACTATTCTGACAATGTTAAAGGGAAAAGGCAGCATGGTGAAATGACAGTGTAGTTAGTTAGATAGATAGGCAAAGATGGAAAGTGGATCAAAGTTAAACTGTTTGCTTTGAGCAGTGACAGAGAGAATTTGAAGAAATAAGGTTGTAGCTTAAGGTGAGAACAGACTTAGCCTGTTGTGAGTAATGTTATAGATGGATCAGAATAGGGACATGTGCATTGCCATTGGGTGGAGACGTGTTGTTGCAAAGATTTTTTAAAGTAAGAGACATTGATGTGAGTTGTGATAGGTAGTGGAAGGGAGTTCCAAAGCCTGGCAATAGAGAAGGAATAAAGCATGTTTATCTGGCTGATACCTTATCCAGATAACCCAGAAATACAATCAAACAGCTTAATGCAGATAATTTTCACTTTGATTTCATGGAAGTGCATCATTTTTCCACCATGAGACTTGATGAGCTGAGAGATCATACAAATACTGATCCCATTTTGCAAAAGCTCAACCACTACATTGATGTTGGATGGCCATCAAAGCAATCTAATGTACCACCTGAAGTGCAAACTTATTTTCCTTACAGAGATGAGATGTTGACGGAAGATGGCATTATTTTCAAATGTCCTAAAATTGTTGTTCCTGCTTCCTTATAATGTAAATATATACAGATTTTGCCTTGTGGTCACCCAGATTCTGAATCTACCAAAAGAAGGGCGAGAGGACTAGTATTTTGGCCTTCTGTAGCAAAAGATATTGATAAAGTACTTTTTTCTTGTTCAGTATGCAATAGTACTAAATCTCATATGCAAAATTAATTTCAGATAAGTCAAGTTCCTGAACTACCTTGGTCAACAGTAGCCACTGATATATTTGAGTGGAATAATCAGCATTATTTAGTGTTGGTAGAGTGTTATTCAAACTGGTTTGAGGTCGATTTACTACCTAACCTAATGTCCACTGCTGTTATCAATAAGTTGAAATGTAATTTCTTCGTCGATGGGAGTCCACAGAACTTATCTCTGGCAATGGTACTCAATTTACCGGTCAGTTGTTTTAGAAATTTGCAAGACAATGGGACTTTGTACATGTTACTAGCAGTCCAGAATACCTACAGTCAAATGGACTACCTGAACATTCAATACAGATTGCAAAGCAATTACTAGAGAAGTCAAAGCATACTACTGATGTCTTTTTGAATTTACTCAGTCTCAGAAACATACCAAAAAAATCTAACTTGTTTGCTAATTACCCACCTTTCCTAACTAGAATAGTCCAGTTTCCAGGCTTTACTGTTTTCATGACTTTAGTTTCAGTGTTCAGAGTTATCCAGACCTTGCTGTGGTAGAGGGAGGTCTTACTGTTTACCAGTCAGAATGGGAGCATTGTACTGCCTATCTAACACTAGACGAGTGGTTTCCAGCTCTGAAATTGCAATTTCTTTTGGCCATTTTGGGCTGATTTCTATCCCTTTCAACTTTCTTGCACATATTTATGCCAAAAATACACAGGTTTGCAAGCATTTGCGCACCGCAGGGCTAAGCTTAAACTATTTCTGGTGCCAGAAAGTCTGCTCTTTGAATTTTCCCTTAGAACTAGCTATTTTATCAGCAGTAGCACTAAAATCTGTATACCTGTGACTAGCACTTGCTCTAAAACTTGCTAAAAAGCACTAGGAAGCCTTAATTTGTTACAAGCACTCACCTCTCCTTGGTAGTAAGGAGAAAATAGCTGTTGGCACTAGGCAGCCTACAATTGCAAGTACCTTGCCAAAAAGTAAGGGAAAACACAAAGAAAGCACCTAATCAGGCATGTCCAAGGGTCAGCTTCCAGTCATTTCTGCTGTCCACCTGGTGAATCTGGGCATACTGAGGCAATGCAGCAATTGCCTCATGTACACAGACAATCCTCTCCTCCTACCACCAAACACTACAACCTGTGAGAGATGCACTTACATAGCCAAACTGGAAGCAAAGCTCTCTCCAGCCAAGATTGTGCTAGACAGTCAAGAGGAGAATGTTAACACCCACACAGCACCAAAAACAACACATAGTCCTTCAAAACCCAGACTACCAAAACCCACACATAGCAACACAAAACCCACATATGCGGAGGCTCTTAACATTAACCTGCCCGAGCAACAAGGACCTCAGAAGCTGAAACGCAAACAAACACCACCCCCAAACACAACCAAAGTGTCACATAGCTCACAGCTCCAATGTTCCAACCAACAGCAGCCCCTAAGGCAAGACAACGTACCCAACACTTTAGTCATAGGTGACTCTATAGTCAGGCACACTGATATCCCACTCACCAGGCTGAACAAGAAGAAAATTGCAGTTAGTTGCCTGTCAGGTGCCAGGATCCACCACATAACACATGCACTTGAGCACTCCACAACAAGTACAAATATGACTCTGTCACTATCCATGTTGGAGTGAATGACTTGAGACATACCTCCCTGGACTGCATGAAAAGAAACATGGAAGAGCTCTCGGATCATGTAGCCCAGGCAGGTATGACCCTAGCCCTGAGAAGAATCCTGCCATCACCCAAAATGATACCACAGTATAAAGAAAAAAATATTGACTTCAATAATTGGCTAAGCTTCTGGTGTCATTTAAAGGGGATCCAGTATCTGTCTGCCTGGGATGACATGATTAACAAACCACGATGTTTTGCAAGAAATGCTTTGCACCTGTTGCCCCTGAGATTCAGGTTACTGGCTAAGGCTCTTGCCACCCCTATAGTGCCTTTTTTAGGCAAGGTTCAAAGGACAAAACTACCACCATAACGGGTACAAGCAAGCAGAATCTGAAGGTAATGCTACTCCTCGATGCTAGAAGTCTGAATCTCAAGATGCACTCTCTCGTGGCTCTCCTAAAACTGGAGAACATCGATATCTGTGCAGTAACTGAGACCTGGTTTAAAGCTCCAGTGAGCACCCCTGCAATACCAGGCTACAACTTATACCACACTTTTCAGCCACCAAACCAGGACCGAAACACTAAAGGTGGAGGAGTGTCCATATACACCAAGGATATGCACACCTCCAGGCTGGTTGCCCAACACAATGCATCTGAAATTCTCCAGGTGCAACTAACACTAAGTAAGACTGCAATAAAAAGTGTAGCTTGCTACAGATCCCCCACCATGCCCCAAGATTCTCACTACACCTTTCTAAACATACTGGAAAATATTAAGATACAACCAAACACCCTAATACTGGGTGATTTCAACTACTCTGCCATTAACTGGGAAAACTACTCCTGTACCAATAGCTTTGCTCAATGGTTGGAATTCATAAATTCCAACACCCTAGAGTAACTAAGTCATAGTCCCACCAGGGATACCAATATTCTAGACTGATCATTACCAACATGGGAGATCAATGCTCCACACCAGTGGTCACCCCCTCATTGGTCAGATCAGACCATAAGCTAATCACCCTTGGCATCCACATCCCACCCCCACCCCCCATTAAGAAAACCTCTGTAAAAAACTTCCCCAAAGCCAACTTCATGCTTCTCAAGTCAGAAGTAACAAACTTCATGACACCCATGCAGATGGAAACTGGAAGTTCAACTGCTGAATCCTACACTAAGGTGCTCTATGAGTACATTCACTTGTGCATGGAGCGAGCCATCCCAAATAAAACCAAGATGCTGTCCTCTAAAAAAAAGAAAGCCAATCTGGTGGTCCCCTGCCATAAACAAGCTGTACAAGTGAAGGAAGAAACTGTTGCAGAAAAGAGGAAGAACCCAGGATTAAAAAAAACTCCCTCACCAGCCTCAGTAGAAAGCTGAGATCCCTCATAAAATCTTCCAAAGCTAGTTATGAAAACAAAATTGCCAAAGATTCCAAAGATGACCACAAGGCATTCTATCGATATGTCAAGACTCTAAATGGCAATACTCAGATCTGCTTTGAGCTACAGCAGAATGGTACTAGATATACTGATCCCAAGGATATTGCCAATATCCTGGCAGATAGATCCAGTGCCAACTTCAACCCCCTCTCACTCCCTAAAGGACCCATCTCAATACCAAAAGAATGCCAAATTCCAGTAATCATGGCCACTCAGGTAAAAAGCACACTCTCCAAAGCCAAGAATACAGCATCCATGGAACCAGATGACATCCTGTGCTGTGTACTGCATGAACTACAAAATAAACTGGCACCTCACCTATGTGTCATGTTTAATCATAGCCTCACCTCAGGCTTTGTGCCCATAGAGTGGCGCATAGCTACAGTCATCCAACTCCACAAGGGGGATCCACTTTGGATCCCGGGAACTACCGTCCCATCAGTCTGATGAGCCTGACCTGCAAGCCCATGGAATGTATTATCATGGAACTTATAAACAAAGACATTGGCAACCTTCAAACACTGGACCCCACCCAGTTTGGGTTAGTGAAGGGCCAATCTTGCCTCCTGAACCTGATTGACTTCTTCGAATTAGTCTCCAGAACCATGGAGGATGGTAAGGTGGTTCACACAGCCTACATGGACCTCACCAAGGCTTTCAACACTATCCCTCACTCTGGAATCATAGATAAACTTACTAAGCTGGGCATTAATCCCTATGTTACTTGATGGGTTGCAAACTGGCTTACTGACAGAACACACACTGTAAAAGTAGCCGACTCCAAATCCAACTCCAGACAAGTGACAAGTGGTGTTCCATAGGGTTCTGTCTTGGGACCACTCTTGTTTGGTATCTACTTCTCTGAAGTACAGGCCAACACTATTGAACTCTGGCTTACAAAGTTTGCAGATGACTGCAAGCTGGGAGCCATTATTGATTCCCCAAATGATGTGGATATACTACAAAAGGGCCTTTCCGAAAGAGATGCCTGGTGCCCGAGCCATGGGATCAAGCTAAATGCCAAAAAATGTATAGCTGTCCACTTTGGGAAAAACCACGTACCTGTGAACTACCACATAAGTGACAGTACACTAAACACTGAAAGTGTGATAAAAGACCTAGGGACACAGGTGGACAGTGGTCTCACCTTTGATAACTACATAGCCACAACAGTTAGAAAATCCTTCTACATGGCACACCTCATCACTAAGGGCTTTTCATCCAGAAAAAAGGAGGTCATTGCCCCTCTATACTCATCCCTCATTAGACCCATTATAGAATACAATGCCCCATTTGGTATGTACCTCACAGGACACCTGCAACAACTAGAAAGGCTACAGAAATACCTCACAAAAAGAATCACAGGGCTAAAGCAGATGCCGTATGCTGACGGTCTAAAGAAACTCCAGCTATACTCTATTGCATATCGCCTACTCAGAGGTGATCTCTGCCTAACATACAAGGCCATGTCAAACCCAGAGTTGTTGGACATGCTACACTTAAAGAAATCCCAATCCCTCCGATCCACATGCTCCAGGGATCTTAACCTTGACATCATGATGAATAGAACATGCTGGAGGGATAGATTCCTGACCCAGAGACTCCCCATACTCTGGAATAGGCTGCCCATACATGTTAGACAGAGCGCCTCAATGGCCCTCTTCAAGAGGAACCTTGACAATTGGATGGGAGATAGGAAATTCACCCCGGGGATCACATCAGTAGCCCTGCTAGACAGAGGTGCAGGAAAGTAAATATTTCTGGGAAGCAATAGCCAGGGAATCACTATGGCTAGGCTTGTATAGACCCAAGGACCGATAGCCTAGTACCTACCTATGAACCTATACCCTGTGATAATATACTTAGCTCGCCTACTCAAAGACTTCTATTTAGGCAAACCAGAACAATGTTGCCTATCTGTTCTAGTTTGCTGAGACCTAAAGCTAAGAACAACAGAACAATCAAAGCCCAACTATCCAGAAAGTGTTCTTTCCAGAAGTCAAGCTTTGATAAATCAAGCAGATTTTTTCATCCATTGATAGAAGGAGAGACAATGAGGATACAAATGGTGAAAGGTTTTGACTGGATTGGTCAAGTAACAGGTAGATGTGTCGAGCTGAGATCCTACTTCATGGAATCTGAGGGTGTGGGGTACAGAAGAAATTGCAGACATTGTCTTCCTGTATCAGAATTGACATCACAGCATTATTCCTGTGATAACAATTCTAGATCTCTGAGCAATCCAGACAATGTTCCTGTTGCAGAACATGTCTTAACTCCTATTTCTTTTCCTGATGATGTTCCTGATCTCCCCAAGTTGAACATTCCAGCAGAGACAGTCCCAGTTGCTAGACCTAATTCTAATTTCTATGTCACACGATTTTGTCGTATTTCCAGACCTAGTGTGAAATATACAGCAACCTGGACATAATTGTCTATATGTATTTAGTTCTGTGTAACTGCATGACAAAGAATTATTTGTATTAACTGCATGTCAATTAATGCCATCAGTAATGCATGACTCATTTCTCAAAGCAGAAATATATAGTGTGTGTGTTGTACCTTTAAAAAGTGTTTCTAAGGACAGCATATGAATATAAATAGCAAGCACGTGACAGCTTCAGTGTCATTTTGAGTGTGCAGCCAGAGTGAGAGCATGTACGAGTGTGATAGCTAGTTTGTTTATAAGTTTACTTAAGTTAAAGTTATTAAGCCTTAATCCTGATGTGTTTGTACTTAATAAAGCTGCCTGAGCAGAACCCACATATGTTCATCTGTTTTATCCTGACCAGACGAGCAACAGAAGTCCATCAGAAATTTATCTCAGGATGCTGGTTTACCATCATAAGGATGTATTTTTACCAAACCCTTAAAATTGGAGTGAATTGTAAAACTCCATCACTTTGCTGGGTAGGGATTATGCATGCATGTTAATAGGTGTCCTATAAAATAGCAAGTTCTCAGTCTCTTGAAACACATTTTCGTAGTCCCAAATGCATGAAACTACATAACATAATTCTCCATTCAAAGAAAACTGATGTGTTTATATAAGCAGGCAGCAATGCATGTTTTTTAAACAACTGAGTCTCCCCTATACCCCCCTATACCCTCATGTTGGGGTTCCCTCTCCTTCAAAAGCCCCTTATTATTCTTATTCTAAGACCATTGCAGCTTGGAAAAAGAAAAATAATATTTAAAAATATAAAAAGAAGCATTACTTGCTCTTTTCCGAGACACCATCATTTTGGAACGCAAGCAATACAAAGTGAGCAAACTCACATTGTTAAAATATGCACTAAGCAGGCAGACACAAGCAACATTATCATCAAGCATTAAAACTCAAGCAGTTACAAAAGGGGTACCCACCCTTAAGTATATGAAGAGAAACCATTTTAACAAAAATGCAGCTCAGTTGTTAGAGTCTGGTAAACAACAAAGGTGCAACAGAACATGAAGATCTTTCCTTTGTGGTTAAGTTTTGTGATAATGCAGACAATGTATGTCTCTGCAAGGCAAGAATGGAAGATATTGAGTAATGATCTGACGTACAATTACAGACCAGGAACAACTCTAAAGGAGCATACCTAACATTCTAAAATATGGAGACAGAATCTGCTTTCAGCTTTGTGCAAAAGGCTTAGTGATCTATAACTCCTTATCATGTCTCCAAAGGGATGGATATAGTGTGGAAAATGTGAAGAAGTGATTAAATATATTGAGAAAAAAAGAAACTAAGGGCAGAGTGCAAAAAAATACTCAGATGCTGGAGGTATTAAAAAGAGTACCTGCAGAAACTAAAGTCCTATATATATGAGAAGTATAATACGGCAGGCAAAAGGAACATACAGACAGACAGACAAAGATCATGGGTTCAGAGTTCCCCATTATAATGACAAGAAAAGAAAAACAGAACAGTTTAGCATGGACCTGATGAAATGACTTGTTGAAATTAAAAACTGTAAAAATGATGGCTTAGAAAACAGGTGAAGAAATCAGATGTGAAGCTCATTTGCACCCATGAATTTCTAATAGCAGTACTATACGCAGCTTTATCTGTGAAATAATAAATTGCAGATATCAGATAGTTATAACAAAAGTATGCATAATGCAGGGAAAATTGCAGATATCAGATAGTTATAACAAAAGTATGCATAATGCAGGGAAATCAAACAATGAAACAGGGACACTAAGGCATGATCCGCACTTCCTGCTTTCTCAGAGCACAGTGGACCTTATATTTAAAAAGAAGTTATCACATCAACCATCACCGTTTTCCCCGTTATCTACTTGAGGGTGGAATGTTGTACCATCTCTCACCATCTCTCTTGATTCAACATCACTCACCTACCTTCGTGACAGTCATACCTGATTGTTAATGGTCTTCTCTTATACAATCCATCTCTTTGCTGATGCACTTATTTCCTCTTGATGCATTCCTATCTCTAACAAAACTTAACTATACTGTCTTCTGCTTTCCTGCACATGTCATACCACTGCAATCTGTTATTTTTGACCTTCTCTACAATTGGAGCTGCTTGGGCTTCTGCTCTGATATCCTCATTCCTTCATATTTTCTAGTGTGCATCCTACCACCTATCATAACAGATGTAGATTAGAAGTTACAGAATTATTTGGATTTTTATGGTGCAATGGGAGCACATGAGAAGGTGCACTGCAATGCTCACGTGTGAGGCTTATAAGGACCTCTGGGTCATTAGCCTAGTACACATCTACAAAACTATAAGAGTTGATTAATATATGATAAGAAACATGAAGTATTCTAATAATAATGACTGTGTGCAAAATAAAGGCAATGATGGCAGAGTGGAGGAGACTATGCTGTATACAACAAGTGCAAATTACATAGAAAAGAGAATCCAGCAATTCCTGATGAGAAAGTGTGGACTGTAAATGATTAAATAAACAATGATTATTTATTGCATTTAGAAGACAAGAGTCAGTCCATGGACCATAATCATCTTTCCAAAACCAATCATTTTACAGCACCTACTCCCCTCAGGAGAGGAAAAATGAGTCAGGACCAGGATAAATGTGTAGGCATCAAAGCTTCTCCTAAAATATGAGGAGATAATGGAGGGTTGGGTCATTAACAATATAAAATTCTATAAATGTTATCACTTAGGATGCTATGACAGAGGATAGGGACAGAGCTTCAAGCCTGCCTTGCTAGCCAAAGATCTTTAGTCTAGTGATTTTTTATTTAGGAACCTCTGGAGTCTTTGTAGATGTATGATATGTTTGGATAGATACATACTGAAAGGAGTATTATATTCTATAACTGATTAGATCATGACAGAATACAGAGCAATGATAACTCCTTTTCACCTAATGACCTGAAAACAGTTCAACTTATATTACCATTGTATTTTTAGTTATTTTAGCTAGATAGAAGGACATGGTTATTAAAGTTCAAGGAATTGTCTATGGAGTGCAAGACTACCATATCAGTTTGGAGAGGGGTGCTGTATATATTTGAAGGTGTTACTGAGATTTGTTTATAAGATATGACAATACTGTACATCTTTGCATTTAAACCCATTCGTAATACACCACTGATTTGTATGGTTTATTTGCTATAGTAACATGGTAGTAGAAGCTGAGCAATTGACAATGCACAGCATGCAGTCATCAGCAAATTAAAATACGCATAGGGTTTAGTGGTTTAGAGATTCAGAATCTGAACACAAGGTATCTCAGTAAAGAGTCCACTGGATTGCCATTAGTCACTTTTTTATCTTTTTGAAGCACCACCCGCTACTTCAGCTTTGTGATCAGTTTGCTATCTACCTTACATCATAAGGACCTACATATAGGCCAATAAGCTTATTTGCGATTCCAGAATGGAGAATAGTGTCAAAGGTCTTGGCCAGATCTGGGTACTCTGTATGAACTGCATGGCCACTCACTATAGCTTAAGTGACTTTCTCTAAAAGTAGCTTATTAAATTAAGTATGCATGATATCCCTTTGACAAAACGGTATAATTGTAGGTCTAGTAAAATAAGTTATTTCTACACCAGAGCTTATGAATTCACATATAATACATTCTGGGTATTACAGATCAGGCTTTATAGGCTGATACATCTATATTTCCTGGTATCTGAGGTGAGGAATCATTTATGGACGTGTGTAATGAAAGCTATTTCCCATACCACAGGAACACACCCAGCACATATACTTAATCTGAACAGTTTTAGGAGAGTTCAGTGAAGGTGTGTTTGATGTTAATTAAGCAACCAGATATATTTATAGGTGCACAGAAGTGGTACCTTTAGCTTAGAAAGTACAGTTAAGGCATGTTTCATGGTAGGCATGATGGTGAGGAATTTGGGAATTTGTGGTATTATTTCTTAATCACAGTATATAGTATAAAGAGGTTTATGATTACCTTTGACTTCAGATACTAATTTTAATTCTATTAGAACTTACTTATGGTGACTTTCAGATTCCTGCCGATCTTTTAGAAAAAAGATAAGGTAAGTACAGCTGGGCCTTAATTACTCTTTTTTTTTTCTTTTATCATAAATCTTTATTGATGCTGGCATTCCCTCCGAGGCAGTTTATGCTCTTCATTACATACGTCTCTGACCGGGACCACTTGTCTTATACTAATTGTTACATGGGAATAAAATGCATTTGTATAAAGGATAGCTGAAGCTACCTGGAAGCCAGAAATATTTAGCTGAATTTTGAGAATTTATAGTAGAGTTTAAATATTTTAAGTCCCTGAATTCAAAAATGTTTGTTGTAGGGTGTATAGATGCTCTGAAGGAGATTACTGATTTGTGATCAGATTTGATCAGATTTGTTCAGACTGGAGGATACTATAGGAGTGTGCAAGCAGATGTGAGGTTTGTTATATGTTGACCCTTAGTGGGCTACTGAATTATTATAAAAAATATTTAACACTCATTAAACTAGAAATCCTTCCTTTGTAGAATGCATGCCCCATTTAATCAATGGATAGTCAAAATCACTACTCAAAATTTTATCATTATTATTACTATGCTTTTTATTGAAATTGGCTTTGTGGCTCTGTCTCTCAGTGGTTCTCTCATGCTCCTCGATCACTCAGCTCTTACCTACCTCTACTAGGAGCCAATCGTTATGCAACACACTGTACTTCAGCAACCTAGACAGCTCAGTGTTGAATAGGCAAGAAAACTGAAAATGCATCAAGGATTCTAATAAAAAACATACATTCCTCAACCACTCTTTTACTTGTTAGTTTACATAATTACAGAATTACTGTTATATTTTACTTAAAAACTAAAAACTAAAAATGAAAATATAAAAAGCATTTTTTAATAAAGAATGCTTTTGATTAAGTTGCTCTAAAAAAGTAAACAATAAGGATGAAGCATAACAACTTTGCAAAAGAAACACAGACAAGCTGTTTTCAGAAAAGCATTTGAGGTTAGTTTGGCTGATTACTGCTACTTCTGCTACCTCAATAACAGAATCAGCAAAACTGACCTTAAATGCTTTTCTGAAAGCAGACTGTCTCTGTTTCTTTTCCAAAGGTGTCACTCATTTGCCTTATTTTTTACTTTTTAGAGTAACTCAATAGAAATCATTCTTTATTAAAATATATATATATATATTTTGTATTTTTATTTAAGTTGATCTGTAGCCCAGTCAGCACCTTTATAAACCTTTTTTTGGATATCAGGTATGAAGAATGTGATGTACAACAGTCTATGAATTACTAATTTGTCTAGTTTATGGTAACTCAAAGTTCACTAAATTAATAAATATGGTAGGAAGTGGCAGAAATGTATGACTAATAAAGCAAAAATGATTTTATAAAAGGAAAAATAATAAATGAAGAAATAAGTTATGTTTTGTAATAAATTACTATATCCAAAATAAGATAAACAATGCAAAAATGATAAAAGAAATGATTAATTAAAGATAAGTGAACATCAGAAGACTATAGGTTAAGAAGTGTACACAATACAAATAATCTGTTTAGTAAATGAATATGTATAAAGTGAAATATATACTACTGCATATTTAACAGACAGAGTTATAGGGAGCAACCCATCCTGCAGAAACTGCACTAGTAGTTTACAAAGGTAAGTATGTGCACAAGAAGTAATAAAGCCTTTAAATTACTCACAAATAAGTCTGTTCTACAGATACAAAATATACTGGAATAAAATGGAGTATCATGAAGTAGCACCAAGTCAGGTTCTATGAATTCCAACTTGAATATTAACTTTGACAAACTGATTTGAAGACCACAATAATGTAGAAAAGAAATGTACAAAAATAATGGGAAAAAACAAGGCAAGGAAGAAGAGGTTTAGAAAATTATGTTAGCCTATAACAGATAATAGGGTAGACTTTTTAATATTTAAGTGAATCTAGGAAACCTTAAATACACAATAAATCTCATCATCGATGTATACGCAATCATAAAAATGCTAAATCTATAAAGATTAGATACATGCAGCACTAAGGAAATGTGAGAATGTTCATGCTTTTAAGTGGGTTTTTATGGGGAAATGAGGGAGAAATTGACAGAGGGAGAGAGAGAGAGAGAAATAATAAGGCAGAGAATAATGGTGGTTCAGTGAAATGGCTGATGATGACCTCATGTGTAAAAATTAAAAAAGGGTTGCGGATGGATGAACAAATGACAATTTAATATTTTTTGACTAAAAAAGTAACACTGGGAGACACAGTAAATGGAAATATAAACATGGTCAAAATGATTGGACTATTAAGCTTATTCTGTATGTTTAGGAATGCATAATTTTAAAGAAGCTCAGAAATAAGTAGAAAACTATCAAAAACTTGGAGCAAATATCCATGGAGGGAAAAGACGTCAATGACAGGAAAGAACATATTCAAGTTAATAGGAACAAAAGAGGTTTGACATCTCTTGATATGAAAATGTACCTGATCACTTCCACTACATATCACTTCTAGTAAATGTACTAGGGGAAATGTTAATTAGTGTAGAAGGGTGAGGGAAGGACAGATAAGAAAAGGTGCAAGGGAAAAAGAGGAACATACACAAGGAAGTAGAGATATCTGTATGAATAGGATTAGTAAAAAGAAAAGTGGGACAATAGTTAGAAAGAACTGAAAGGGGGACGATTATCTTGTATAACACTGCAATTAAAATGAGGCAGAAATGAATAATGATTTGAAGAAGGGATACAAGCAAGAGAGGATCCATATAAGAACCAATGGGGAGAGAATAGTGATCATGGGATTGATTACCTTTAATTGTATAAGGAAGTCATAAAAATGAATGATGTGTAAAATAACCATATCATAAGTAAAGAATGGCTTTTTGAAGGAAAGATGGAGATGAGGAATGGAGAAAGATGTTAGAACAGCTATAGGAGGTATTCAGGTGTACAGCATAGATATGAAAGACTGACTGCAGTACATATGATCCATATTTGATTAAAAGCATTGGAAGCAAGAAGAGCTGGGTATTGAGGATGGGAAAAAGTGCCAGAGTACAGTTCACTCATCCTGTGGGAAGGAAGGTCCAGTCTACTGTAATACTAATACCTACAAAAGTGTGATGTATATGGCATTCATCACTATGTAATGGGAAGGCAAACACACAACAAGAAGCTAGGGGGATGGTGTGGTCTAGTTATTGGTCATAAATGGAAAGTTTTCTGACCTTCAGCTAAATTCCTCGGAGACAATTTCATGCTGTTTATCTCATATTCTGCTAAAATGAAAGATTACAACTCCATTTTTAAGTTGCCGTATGACAACATGACAAGTGAAGGCTAATGTTCAGCAAAAATTCTGAGTCTCCATTCAGTTATGGCTTGATCAACATGCCATATTAGTAACATGTTATACTAAATACTTAATGCATCTACTTTGTAAGGACAAGTAACATATGAATGACAAGGCTCACCTGTAAACTGTTTTAATGGATATACTTACTTTTTAGTTGTTTTCCCATCCTTTCTTCCAATAATCTTTCTGGCAGGTGAGGATACTGTGACATAGAGATAAGATGTAGGGATCTCAGCTATCATTTCTGTAGGAATTCCTAAATCCTCCTCTGCTTAGTAACCAAACATGCATATTGATGAGCTGGGGCTTGCAGTTCTGGTCCAGTTAGTTTTTCCATACATTTATTCAAATCCATATAAGGTGTCATATGCCTCTTGCAGAACACAGTACTGAATCCTCCCTGTAATCCCCTGCTTTAACACTTGACCTGTGATGGCTGTTAGTATATGGTGGAACAAGCCAACTTCCTCTTTCTGGGGTGGTGTCTGTCTCCCATCCCTCCTGCCTGGGTCCTCCAGTACTCTGGTGGCTAGTCAGAGTTGGGTCATCTATGTTGCAGGCAGGATTTCATCACTCTGTACTATAAAGGCTACATATTTTCTTAATTCCTATGTTATTATATGGTAATAATATAATTTCAAAATCATCTCTCCCTTTTACAGTAAAAATTGGATCAGGTGTATGTTAAAACTGTTTGTTTAGCTCCTGGCCTCCATTCTAGCATTCACTAGTGAATCTGTCTATGGCATTTAAAACTAGATAGAACTTAAGCAGCTTTATACTTCACAAAGTTACTTTATAATCTTGACTAACACTCTAACTATGCTGTTTTCAGTCCACACTTCAATGGCACAAACCCTTCCTTAAGAACCTCAAATTCTTAATTGCAGACTTGGTTCAAATTTCACAGGTATTTAAGAAATTGTTTTCCCATTTTTCTCAATAGCAGTCAATCAGTATGAAATAAGCTTGCAAGAGCCATCAGACAAACTTCAAACATGCTATATTTCAAAAATATGATCATGACACATCTTTTTCTAACTGGATCTGTGTTGGTGGATTAAAATAGTCTAACTGTTTACTACACCTTCTATAGTAATATACCTCACTCTTCCTATATATCAGTGATGTCATATCCACCTTTTGCTTTATCAACATTTTTTCCTCATTCGGCTCGACTTTCTTGTAGAGCACGTAGGCTCTCACTTCAATAGCAGATCTAGACTTACTGTATATGACTGTACTTGTATAATGAGCATAGATAGCTTGGACAACTGTTTTATTGTATATTAATGTCTGGACTGATGAGCTAAATAATATCAGGCAAAGTACAAACAGAACAGATTTAGGAAAAGGAATGTCCACTGACAGTAAAGATTACACCTTTATTAAACATGATACTACCAATGGCAACTTTCAAGTTTAGGATACAAGTATACAGCAATTTGAGGATTCAGTGCACATAAAAGAAACGCTTGCAGAGAGGATAATGAACATTGGATAGTGATATGCATGCCAGGAGCAAAAATACAGGGTATGAGTAGGGTTTTTGAATGCCTTAATATAAGGAAGTAAGGAGATGTTTTTATTCATGCTGACATAAACAATCTCATCTTCAAGTTCTCTTTCACTGTTAGTAGGGAACTTTCAGCCATCTTAGATAGCTTAGCTCATACAGGTGTTAGGACATATTTTTTTACAAATCACATTTAGAAAGAAATTTCAGATTAGCATGAATCAAAAGATTTTTTTTTTAATATATACCTACATGACAAAAATGGCCCATTAAAAAGTTAGCATTTACAGGACATCCAAGCCTTGTTATGGGTACACATGTATTAAGACAGGATGGAGTCCACTTGTCAAGACAAGGGAAGACAATATTTGCATCAGATATATTGCAACATATAAACTAACTCAGGACAGGATTTTCAACGGGTCAGAAATGTAACAGTTCAAATATAGAAACATTTGATTTATCTGTGCTAGTTGTTAATGCTAGGAGCATTGGTAATAAAGTTTTTATTTAATTTAAAAATTTGCTACATTCACAAAAAGTTGATGTTATTATTGATGAATCATATAAAGAACAAAGACTGGAAATTAATTCTTTTAAGTTAGAAATGTGTTTACTATAACAGACATTCTAACAAACAAAATCAGGTGGAGGTATTAGAATAGGGATTAAAGATAAAGATTGCCATGAGACCTATGATTATTACATGTTCAATAATAACACCAATATTGTAAACTTTATAAATGTGACAATAAAGAAAATCCTATAACACAATTTTTAGTAAAAACAAAATGAAAACTCCAGCAAAGCTAGAACTTCCACTGAGTGACCTCCCAAAACCTCTTGTATCAGAGGCACATGGGATATATGCAAATGATCCTTATGAGCATCAGGTATTTCAGATAACTGGCAATTCTGAATATTCATGACTTGTTTCATTATTTTATTGGACAATTTCAGGCCAATAAAGCCAAACCCCACTAGCTGTGGATATGCATATTTCAGCCTTGTTATGACCTCCTCAGCACAGCACAAGCAGAGTGTTTGACTAAGCATTGGAAACACAGTGCTGTTATACCCAACTGATGTCCATTATCATTAGGGTCACTGCAAAAATATCCCAAACAACAAACTAAGACAATAAGTAAGAAGGCCACTGAAAAACCAATCAGTAAAAACAAAAGTAACACTCCAGCAAAGTTAGAACTTCCACTGAGCGGCCTCCCAAACCTCTTGTATCAGAGGCACATGAGATATATGCAAATGATCCTTATGAACATCAGGTGTTTCAATTTTTGGAATGTACAGACCATCAAGAGTGTTGCTGACCTAGAGAAATACATTTCTTGCAAGAAACATACGAGGAAAAATAGTAGTAACCGGCGACTTAAATTTACAAGAAACAGACTGGAATAATATTGATACAACAACATTAGTAAAAAGAAAAAAAACAAATAAGCATTGTTTGTAAGCTACATTAGACCCAAACTACAGTATGGAATAATATGGAAATCTTCTAAGAAGAGCATAAGTGTATTGGAAGGAGTACAGTGGAAATTTACTTAGGGTATCCATGGACATGAAAATTTAAGTTAATATGAAAGAGTAAAATATTTGAACTTATACAATATAGTATAGGTATTTAAAAGGAGACCCTATTCAGGTGTATAGAGAATTCAGAAATAACTACCACTTGGAATGTTTGGGGTTATCAAAATGTAGTAGGGAATCATCAGGCAACCTATGTAGGACATAATATAGGAATGTGAGGTGTGTTAATTGCTTCTAAGAGAGACTAGCTAATACATGGAATAGATTATCAAATTATACTAAACCAAGCACTAATTTAGATATTTTAACAACTTGGACATTACAGGAATGACTGTTTGGTATATTGTCAGGCTAGGATATAATTGCCTTTGCATGAAATATATGCATACATCTTCTCTACTTGCTTTTGCCCTATCTTATTTGTTTCCCCCTTCCTATCCCTTACTTACCTTTTCCCCTTCTTTTATCAAATTAAGTTACTTGTTGTACAACACCATAGGCTCTGACTGAAAGTATCTGTTCTCACCCTCAATGCACTGTTATTCATGTGCTGTTTCTTCCTTTACTGCTGGATGCCTGCTGCTGATTATAACACCTTGTAGCACTATTATACACATCCAAACATGCTTACAATCACTTTTGTCAACTGCTCATTGAGTAGTACTATAGTAGACTTGTACTGTATAAAGTGCATGTAGATATTCTCCTTTGGTCATGTTGGGGACGTGAGGAGGGAAGGAGACCACATAATCAGTGTCAGATAGATTACACCAATTAATGAAATTGAACCTCATTATTTTTCTTGCACTGCGGTTTTTGCCCCTTTTTCTGTCCCGCTACATGCTTTTGATCAACCCTCCCAACAGTTAGCCTATTTGTTCCCCATTAACCAGTGGTGACAGCTAACTAAGAGTGGCTATCATTTTGGCAGCCATCAGGTATTGTTTTCTTATTTTTATAACTACCCTCATTGCACATGCTCAGTAACATACCCCAAGTTTCAGGATCCAATGGGTATAAACAGTGGTATGCACTTACTTCTACAAGTGATAACCTTCAAGACTGACCTGCCCCCTGAAAGCCAGAAATCCTGCGTGGTCTCCGGTTTGCATAAGGGAATCTGCCATGGGGCGCTGCACCCCAGGCACCCGCCCTACTCTCTCCCTTTGAAGAAAGGTGAGATGGCACCCATCCCCTTCTGCTGCAAGTCCCAGCACAAGGCAGAACCAATACTCAAACGAATCCAGACAAAAATATGGAAATTAAAGCAATAACAGAGTAGTTCAAACTAATTATGTAGAAAAAGATATATATATATATATATATATATATATATATATATATATATATATATAAATATACACACATACACACACACACACACACACACACACACACACACACACACACACACACACACACACATTTCCTCACTCTAGTGGGCAAACACAGTGAAACATACAATCAAGCAGAGTGTAATGTACAATATATGCAAAAGTCTTGGAAGGAGATGTGGATAGCATGTTAGGCAATATGTCATGTGTTGAAGCAGGAGCATTTGGCTTGAATGAAGAAGTCTTTCTGACTTGCAATCTGAATTTAGAATAAGTGCTGATTACATTTAAGTCATTGGGGAGCTTGCCAAAGAGAACGTGCCTGAGAGGAAAAAGCATGTGCAGTCCTGTGGAGTTTGGTTCTAGGGGTAATAAGAGTTGGTATGGCTTGTATGTAGTATTTCATGAAGTCTAGCTGCAACTGGAATACATGTGTGGACTTAGAGTAGTTTGTAGAGTTAGGATTCTAACTGTAGGAGTTTATAAGGAATCATCTGATGCTCATAGAGTTAGTCTGTGGTGTTTTTCCTTGGGCAGAAGCAAAAATTGGAAGCCCATATTCAAGCTGAGAAAGGAGAACTCCTTTGCTAATAACTTCTTTGGTTGGCTGGGATAGAAAAGGCAAGATCTTTTTGGCCCATAAGAGGGGGGATTTATTTTAGTTCTCATTTTGTCTATGTGGAAATAGAAATTTAGCAACTGATCAATCCATAATCCTATGTATCTGAAGATGGAAGTTATTTCTATGGAATGATTGTGTAGGTTAAAAACAGTTAAAGAGTCAAGTGATTGGTGACTTTTCTGTGGAGTTCTGAAAAGCATAATTTTGGTCTTGGTGGGATTGAAAAGTAGTTTATAGTTTATGAGCCATTGGTGCAGCTCAAATAAGTCAGGCTGGAGTTTGCAATGAACATTGGTGTGAGAATGACCTGATCAGTAAATTACCATGTCATCACCATAGAAGAAAAGTGAGAAACTGAGAGGTCACAAGGGAGTTAATGAATATGGAGAAGAGGAGAGAGGTACAAGGGTAGATCCTTGTGGAATACCTTTGGTAACAGGTGTGGCTTCTGATTGAGAGGATCTTATTTTATTTCAAAAGTGTCTGTAAATGAGGAAGAGTTTTCAAACCAGGGAGTGGTGTCTGGACTGATACTAATTTAAGTTAGTTTGTTTTGAAGAAGATAGTTGTTAATGAGACAAATACATTTGTCAGGTCTATAAATAGGGGTACCTGTAAGGTGGTCACTATCAGTATTTGTAGGGTCCCTATCAGCAGACCGAAGACGCATGTTTTCGAATACATCTTGGTTGAACTGACAAAACCAAAACTGCTAAATATTGAAGCGGCATGTAAGCAAATTATTTCCCTGGGAAAGAATCCGCTTGGCCGCTTCGGTACTTTGCCGTTTTTGGCACTGTAGTGCGGTTTCGGAGTTGGTATATTTAAGTAGGGGGGTGTGGGGTGCAAAGCCCCCCACTTAATCTCATGTCTTAATGTGCTTACTTTTTTTTTTTTGTTGGAACAGCGATTTTTTTCCAAGGAAAAAAATCGCTGTTCTGACAGTTCGGTTTTGTAAGCTTTCGCTTTCATGGGGTCGATTAATCACCATTCGCTTACCTAAGCATTCGGTGATCTAATATAGACCTGTATTTGTAGGTTGTCATTAGTTAGAGACCAGGTGCTGTCATAGTACTTCATCCAGGCCAGAATCCATGCTGTTTTGAACAGAACAGATGGCATGGCGGGATATAGAGAGTGAGATGGGTGTAGACTAGGGTTTATATTAAGTAGTTTGCACTATATAAACTATTCAATATATCTAAAACATTTCAGTGAAAGTAAGTCATCCAATGGTAACAAACTGGAAAAAAAAAAAAACTTTTTTATAGAGGGGGCAAATCCCTGACACCCATTCTATTTTAAATATAGCAAAACTGGACGACAGTTGGGGAAAAAATCAATTTCCCTTATCTCACTGAATACAATCATAGTCAAAATATAGATGGTGCAGTGAAACTCAAGCAGTCTAAGTGAATCAAACAGAAAGATTCACAGAACTAAAACTACCTGGGATGCATATGGTCAATCAAATATATACATCAACCAAACAAACTTTAGTGTAATGCAAAATGTACACATTTTCACACACACACACACACACACACACACACACACACACACACACACACACACACACCTATACATACTATGATACTCTATATATATATATATATATATATATATATATATATATATATATATATATTTATATATATTTATACACACACACACACACACACACACACACACACACACACACACACACACACACACACACTCACACTCACACACACAGAGGCCTTCATAAGATCGACTTTTCAGAAAGTCAAACTCCATAAGGTTGAGATCATATAATCGAATTTCAGAAAAGGTGAAGCTTTTGTGTGGAGATCATGGTGCAGTGGGGATCAGGGACGTTATCCCTTTCCTCACTGTAGTGCAATCTCAGAGTTGGTACATATAAATGCAGGGGTTGTTGGAGGGTACAGCCCCCATGCAAAAATATTGATTTTTGATGTTTTTGTCTCATTCAACGTTTTGGAAAGTTAGTCATATGGTCTTGACCATATGAAGTTTGACTTTCTGAAAAGTCAATCTTCTGAAATAGATCCATAGATAGATATGCACATATATAGTAAACACTTGCCATTTTTTTTATTTATTGTAATTTAAATATCTTTATGTAGTTACTGCTTACATTCCGGGTCTATATTTGAAAGGTGAAATGTCAAAACACTGAACGCGCTTAGATTGACCCAAAATGATCGAAGCTGCTAAACCTTGAATGGCCACAAACAGCAATTTTTTTCCCAGGGAAAAAAATCATTGGGCCATTGTTGGGGCTTTGCCATTTCCTCCACTGTAGTGCAATCTCAGATTTGGTATATTTAATTAGGGGGAGTATGGGGGGCAAAGCCCCCTCCCCACTTCATTTTGTGTTTAGATTTTTTTTTGTGTTGGCCCAGCAGTATTTTTTCCAGGGAAAAAAAATCCCTGTTGTGGCCATTCAGGGTTTAGCAGATTTGATCATTTTGGGTCGATCTAAGCACGTTCGCTGTTTTGACATTTTGTCTTTCTAATATAGGCCATTACATCCCATTGTCTTTTGTATATACTGCGAAGTGTCTTCTCAAATTGTTTGTGAAACTGGAATTCTTGTTACTAAAGGCAATCACACAAGATGTTATATAAGCAATGCTGATCTGGCAATGAAAACATGTAAACAGTAAGGGCTGTAAATCTTCCGAGGGGCATTTAGGAAATATTAAGCAAAGTCATATTTGTGCATCGTAACGAACATACATTTCCAAGACACGTGGGTAAAGGATATTAGATATGATATACTTTTACCAACTAACTTTACTGCATACTACTACTGACTGCAGGATCACATACTCTTCCCCAGCAAAATTAGTTCCCATAAAGACACATGGACCATATTTTCCATTATTGCATATATAGGATTCCTCTTTCTTTGAACATGAATTGTATACTATTTTTATGACACACATCTGATACTACAAAACAATGTATAGGACCATTATACTGTGTAAGTTGTGAAATGCATTTGGATAAATTTTGACATAAAACAAAAGTGATATCCATTCAGGAATGATGTTTACATTCGGGTGAGTAACCTATATCTGGGGAGTTTATTTATCACGTGTCCACACCAAGAAGATTTACAAATGCCAGATTGGATCAAAATGTCACTTACTTATAGTACACATCATAATTAGCAGCTTTGGGATTCCAGGGATGACGGGCTTCATCAAGGTTAATATAACATTTGTCCTGGTTTCCCTTCAATAAACACATCATACCAAATGATGTTTGATGACCTTTATTAAACTTTCATGAACATAACTTTGTTAACCAATATTTATTAATTACAATTGAATATAGTATAGCTGATTTAATCACAGCGTAAACATCCATGTAATGTTAATCAGGACAGCATGACCTCACTCAGTAAGCAGGGTCTATACTCGCTTAACTTACTTATGAAGCAGCGTCCCACTACTCACTTAATTTACCATTTATTGAATTACACATCCAACCAAATAAGCAGTGTCCTTACCTCGGTTCGCTTATTTTACATATGAAGCAGCATCCCATCACTCACTTCATTTACTACTTATTGAATTAAACCTCCAACTTCATTTTATTTATCAAGCAGCCTCCAACTGCTCAGTTTCCTTTCCCAAGTCATTGAAATGACCATCCAACACCAGAGGGGGAACAAAAGAAGGCAAGCCTGTCCCTCTTCTCCTCCCTACCCAAACTGATAAAATAACCACCACCCCCCACTATTCCACCAAAAAGGGGAGGGAGGGTGGGTAGCAAGTTCACAACAAAAATGTGATTCCTTACTCAGTTACACTTGTATAAACCCCTTAAGACCCTCCCTGCCCTTACCTCATTTCATCTCAATAATTCATCACGCCCATTTAACCCTTTCCTCCCCTGCTACCTCTCAACACCCACTCATATAATTAACTGCCTCCCTCTGAAGATGTCCCTGGACAAATTGGTTTGTTACCAAACCTGATTTACTTTTAGAGTCTGGCTGAGAATTAGTGTTAACAAACTGAAGTGAATATTTTTAGGAAAACAAAAAATATTTCACTTCCTGTGCCATGCATTGCACTTATCTATTATTATGATGGTATTTAAAACTCAGTGCAATGTGTATGAATTTTCCAATATGTGATCCTATAACGGCAGGAAAAATGGTTTAAAAAGAACAACAAGGCATTTTTAAAGATCACACAGTGGATATGTCAGCCAAAACATAAAGCTTAACAGCAGACTTAAGAAGGACATCACCTACCACAACAATATGAACATGTCCATTTTAATATTAGGGTACTTGATCTTAAAATTTACTGCATTCGTAAATGCCTTCGTACACAGGGTTTCAAGTTCATAAGTTCATAGGTTCATAGGTGTGTACTAGGCCAGCCCCTGGAGCCTTTACAAGCCTAGCCCATAGAAGTGCCCTGGCACCATGCTGCCAATAGTACCCGGTGCCTCTATCAAGTAGAGTCACTGGAGTGATCCCTGGGGCGAACTTTCTATTTCCCATCCTCTCATCAAGATTTCTCTTGAAAAGGTCCAGTGAGGTACTCTTTTTGACATGTATGGAAAGTCTATTCCAGAGCATGGGCAGTCTCTGGGTAATGAACCTGTCCCTCCAGCATGTTCTGTTGATTGTGGTAATGAGGTTGAGGTCCCTGGAGCGTGTGGTGTGGAGGGATTGGGATTTCTTTAGGTGTAACATTTCTAACAGGGCTGGGTCAGACATGGTTTTGTAAGTCAAGCAGAGATCGCCTCTTAACAGACGATATGAGACAGAGAAAAGCTGGAGTTTTTTTGAGTCTGTCCATGTAGGGCATGTGTTTAAGGTCTAGTATCCTCTTTGTGAGCTACTTTTGTGGCCTTTCTAGCTGTTGCAGGTGCTTAGTGAGGTACATGTCAAATGGGGCATTATACTCAATGATTTTGTGTGACATGTGGTAAGTATTGCATACATGCAAATTTAGTACACAGTTGAGAAATATATTTTAAACCTCACATTTTAAAACTTTATTGCTTTTCTTTTAATTTACTGGCCCACTTTATTTCATTATAGCCATTTTAGTAGGCAGGGTTATATGCCGATTTATAGGTAGATGTTATAAGGGAATGTGCTATGAGCATTTACTGCACTGTTTGGTAAAATAGTATATTTCATCTATTACATTTTACATTTAATATTTTTATATATTCTGTATTTCACATTTTTTTAATTTAATATATCATGAACTGAATAACATGCCAGTCTCACTGGAATGGCAGTAGAAACATCCACTAAACAAATTTGACCACTTCAATATAAATCCTTTGTGGGCACAAATGTTTTGGTAATACTGCTTTTATATTTCTCCATTTGTGGAGTCATCTTTTATTTTAATAGGTTCATAGGTTCATAGGTAAGTACTAGGCTATCTGCCCATGGGCATTTATAAGCCTAGCCGCAGAGTGATGGCTTTCGCCTCCCCATTAGATTAGTAACCTGGGCCTCTGTCAACAGGGATCCTGAAGTGATCCCAGGGTAGAACATACGATTACCCATCCACTCATCAAGACTTCTCTTGAAGAGGGTCAGAGAGGAGCTCTGTCGAATATGGATTGGGATTCTATTCCAGAGTGAGGGGAGTCGCTGGGACAGGAATCTATCCCTCCAGCATGTCCTGTTTATTGTTGTACATAGGTTCAAGTCGCTAGAACAAGTGGTTCTGAGGGATCTCATTTTTTTGAGGTGAGGCATGTCCATTAGTTCAGGGTTTGACATGGCCCTATAGGTCAGGCATATGTCACCTCTGAGCAGACGGTAAGCGACTGAGACGAGCTGGAGCTTTTTTAGTTGTGCTTCATAGGGTAATTGTTTAAGGCCCGTAATCCTCTTAGTGAGGTACTTCTGTGGTCTTTCTAGTTGTCGCAGTTATCTAGTGAGGTACATCCCAAATGGGGCATTGTACTCTATTATGGGCCTAATGAGTGAGGCGTAAAGGGGCACAATCACCTCCTTGAATCTGGATGAGAAACCCTTTGTGATCAGGTGTGCCACATAAAAGGATTTCCTGACCATTTTGGCTATGTGGTTATCAAAGGAGAGCATGCTATCTACTTGGGTACCCAGGTCCCTAATTACTTCTTCTGTACTTAGTGGATTCCCATCTGTGTGGTAGTTTGTAGGTACTTTGTTTTTCCCAAATGGGATTATTATGCATTTTTTGGCATTTAGCTTAAGGCCATGACTTTGACACCAGGTGTTTGTCTCTGTGAGACCCTTTTGCAGGATGTCTGTGTCAGCTGGAGAGTCAGTTATTGTACCCAATTTACAGTCATCTGCGAACTTGGTTAGTCACAGTACCTCCGCCTATGCCTGTACTTCGGAGAAATATATACCAAACAGGAGGGGTCCCAGAACTAAGCCCTGTGGGACTCCGCTTGTGACTGGTTTAGAGTCAGACATGGCACCTGCCACTCTTACCGTGTGGGTTCTGTCTGAGAGCCAATTGGCAACCCATCTCGTGACATGGGGGTTGATATTTAAGCTGGTGAGTTTGTCTATGATTCCTGAGTGTGGAATGGTGTCGAACGCCTTAGCGAGGTCCAGATATGCTGTGTGGACCACCTCCCCTTCATCTATGGCCTTGGCGGCTGTTTTGAAGAAGTCGACCAAGTTCAGGAGGCAAGATCTGCCTTTAACAAAGCCGAACTGGGTGGGGTCCAGTGTCTGGAAGTTACCTATGTCCCGGTTAATGAGCTCCATGATAATGCATTCCATGGCTTTGCAGACCAAGCTAGTCAAGCTTATAGGGCGATAGTCCCCAGGGTCAGTTGTGGCACCACCTTTGTGGAGTGGTACGACTGTTGCTGTACGCCATTCTTTGGGTACATAGCCTGTAGAGAGGCTGAGTTTGAATAGTGATTTGAGATGGGGGGTTAGTTCATTTTAAAGCTCGTGTAAGACACAACCTGGGATAGCATCTGGTCCCATTAATGCTGTGTTTTTGGCCTCTGCAAGGGCTGTCTTTACTTGTGTGTCTGAGATATCTGGAGTGCCACATTCTTCTGGGATGGGTGCTAGCCACTTTGGTGGGGGGGTGGGGCTGAAGTTTGCACTGAACTTGTCAGCCAGGATGTTGGCAATATTGGTTGGTTCAGTGTATTTATGGCCATTATGCACTAGCTCGGAGTATATCTGAGAGTTTGCCCCTAGAATCTTGACATAGTTAAAGAAGGCCTTGTGGTTATCCTTAGAGTCATTGGCTATTTTTCTTTTGAAGTTGGCCTTGGATGATTTAATGAGGGAGTGCAGTTTTTTACTGATGTTAATCAGAGATGCCTTCTTATTTTGGGATTTTGTTCTATCTTGCAGGAGTTTCCTCCTTCTGTTGTAAAGTTTATTTATGGCCAGGGTCCACCAGACTGGCTTCCTCTTTTTTGAGGAGTTGGTCTTGGTTTTACTTGGGATGGCTCGGTCCATGCATTCTTGAAGGTGTTCATAGAATGCACTTGTAAAGGATTCTGCCGATGGGTCATCATTTTCCATTTGATTGGGAGCTTTGAAACTTCCCACCTCGGTCTTGAGGAGTGTGAAGTTGGTTTTAGAGAAGTTTTTTACCTTGATTTCCTTAACTGGGGGGGGGGGGGTCGGGATGTGGATGTCCAGTGTGATTAGTTTGTGATCTGATCTTACCAATGAAGAGTTTACCTCAGGTGTGGAACATAGGTTCCCCATGTTGATGATGACCAGGTCCAGTATGTTGTCACCTCTTGTGGCAGTGGTGACCAGCTGTTCAAGGGCGTAATGTTATGGTATTCTTTAATAAACAAGATCATAATTTATAACTGATCATGTACATCATTACATCATTTAAAGCACAATGCACACTAATACTTAATTTAGTAGATATTGTTTTCAACATTTAGTATCACAAACTATTTTATATTACGCTTTTTATACTTTAGTACTTGGTTGTTTCATTAGCATGGAAATGAATGTCATTTGTAAATACACCTAAATGTCAATAAAGTGCCATTAATCCTGCAAAATCCTGCTCACAAATTGTCGAAGACATGGAAGTGGAGTACCTATACCCAGACATAACCAGCATTTTTGTTAATGGTTGTAAAGTAACTGCCATTTGATGAGTGAAAAGGTGCAATACTTAAAAGAAAGAATGCAAATGAAAACAAGTGCAAAACAATACATTTTTTTTGTATTTTCTTCACTGTCATGGTCGTATGGATTTAGATTAGACAGTGTGCCATTTTATGTATCAATGATGTCAGGGTCCCCCTTATGTAGTCCTTCTGTATGTTCCTACCATCTCCTCAATGTCTGCTCCATCAATTAAGTTCCTCCCATGTTTCATTTTCAGCATGGTCATTTTCACCTAGAAGTTTCCTTTAATATTATCAGTCTTCTTGAACAGATCTCTTGTCTTTTTCAAGTTCTATGTTCTCCTTATTGAAATATGCCTCCAGTGTTGCATACCTTTTCAGTGTCCATTGTATTTTGCTCTCTTCCATTCATTGGCCACTTCTAAGGCCTCCACAGACAGCCATTTTGCATTATTAATCTACCTTCCAGTTGTAATGTTTTATATATCATTAGCTTATAGCCACTGTTCTTCAGGTTCTCTATACCCCAGATCTAATCTCTAAAATCAGTTCTTCCCATCCATTACATAATTACTTGGAATATTCTCCAGCTCATATATCACTTTTCTTGTTTCCTTGTAACTAATTCTAAAATATAGAAGCAGATGATCTGAACCACAAATCAGCTCCAGGTCTTGTTTTCACTGGCTGTAGAGAACTCTCCCATCACTGTCTGCAAAGTATACAGAACATCTGATATCAGTATTTGCCATCTGGTGAGAACAATCTATAGAAGTTCTCTTAGGTTCATAGGTAGTTTCTAGGCATACAGTCCATGATACTATTAAGGGGCCCATCTTAATTTTCCAATTG
The DNA here is from genome assembly GCF_019279795.1 of Protopterus annectens. NCBI lineage: Eukaryota > Metazoa > Chordata > Ceratodontiformes > Protopteridae > Protopterus > Protopterus annectens. The sequence goes on along the minus strand of NC_056738.1, from coordinate 537,149,611 downwards.
CCCCAAAGCATTGTTTGGTTACATGACATACTCAATGTCACACAGTAAACAAACGAAGGTGGGGAGAAATAGCATCCTACTCTTGGAACATGAAGTAGTACATTAACATGCAAGAACTTTAGTCATCTATGCTGATGTCAAACTTTTTGGCTGTAGCGAGACATGGCTTGCTATAACTAATGAAGCATCTTGGCAGAATTCCACTAATCTATGACCTTGTTCATTTTTTACCCTAAGGCCAAACCTACCCACTATTCCAATAGTATTTTGATAACAACCTTAGCATTCTAATTACCAATGATGAATGCAACATTTTTTTCTTAGTATTACCTTAAAATATTGTTGCAGGTCCTCAAAAAATGGTCAACTTTCTTCTAATAATCATCTGTAATCAGAACCTATACTTGTTTTATGACTTGCCTTGTAGTCTTTCCAAGATCTATTCAGGGGTTATAAGCAAGCACTAATTCTGACACTCTTAACTGGGAGGGCTACCACATCTTCTGCAAGATTCTTGACCACAGTAGATGATTTGATGATCAATATTTCATTCTATTTTATTTCTCTAGATTTCAATGCTTAGTCACTTTCAGTTTACCTTGTTTCATAATCTTTATATTCCAAGTTCCAAGGATATATAGTTCTGAACACCATAGCAGATGATATCCTTCCAGCTTTAATTCATCCATATCACAAAACATGGTACCACATGTAAGTTCAACTGACCTTCCCTGTATTATTCTGCACACCTTCAGACCTGGCAGTCTTATGTTCTTTGATCACTTTAAATCATCTCTGGTCACTGCTGTCCACAATGTTTTCTTACCAAAAGAACTAAACTAGCTTGCTTTTATCTTCTCCAGTGATGCAGCTTTCCTGTGATTACTGTGGCAATACCCTGTCCATCTTGGGGGGGGGGGGGGTTACATAACTTCACTGAGGTATGCAATCCTGTGTTCTCAAGCCAACCCTTATGGAAAATGAAGTTAATGGGCCCTAGAAGGTCATGCTAATAACATGCTGCAGGACATTAGGGAATTCCAAAATTGCTTAAAATCATGCAAAATGACATTGTTAAAATATACAAATTACTGAACAGCATACAGTTGTTTTGCATGCTAACAGAGTATTCTTTGTGATCCTGCAAGCTTGATTTTAAATATGGACTATGAACTGCCAGGTTTTAGAAGGGGCAGAGGCACCAGAGATAACATTTCTAACATCTACTACATAACACAGAAAGGAAAATAGCTTGAGAAAAATTTTTACTTCAGTTTTAATGGCTACTATAACACTTTTGATTCTACGGATCATAAACTGTGGCATGTTCTTTGAGAAATGAAGAAATCAGGTCAACTTAACAGCCTACAGGGGAATCTGCATGCAGATCAAGGAACAACAGTTAAAATCAAATATGAAGTGACTGACCAGTTCAAGATAGAGAACGGATTATCTGAAGGCTATATATTATCACCCTACTTATTCAGTTCATATGCTGAATATATCAAGTGAAATGCTGAGTTAGATGAATGATACGTTTGAATTAAAATTGGTGAGGGAAATATTAACAAACTCGGATGCGCACATCATATCACTCTAATGATTGAAGGTCAGGAAGAACTGAAGAATTTCTTGATGAAGATAAATTTAGCTGAATGTGAAAAAGAACTGAAGAACATGAATGTAAAAGTAAAAGCACAAAAGCTGGCTTGATGCTCAGCATAAAAAAGAAAAGAATATATAATTATGTTATCTAGCCCTATCAATTCTTTGCAAATCGAAGAGGGAAAAAGTGGAGCTTGTAACAGATTGTATTTTACTAGGCTCAGATTCTCTGCAAGATAGACTCATTCAGTATTTCATGAAATAAATCCAGACATTTCACTGAAAGGTGTGGAGGTAACGCTCAAATACTTTGGCCATATAATGTGAGACATGATTTGCAGTAGAAGACTCTTGCAGTAAAGACAGAATGCAAAAGAAGAATGTGAGAGCAGAGGCTAAGGTGGACAGGCAGCATTACTGACACAATGAATATGAATTTGCAACAACTTAAAATATATTCGTCACTTCTGAAATCATTGTCCTTTGTACTCCTCAAGTTAAAGCAGCAAGCAATTTTTTTTTTAACAAAAACAAAGAAAAGAAAAAGAAAAAAATATATATGGTGTGCCATTTGAATTGTTTCAGTTTCAATGTTTACTCAGATTTTCTGAATAACCAGACCAAGAGAGTGATGTCATGGTAGGTAATGGGCATCGATTTGCATGTATTTGCAATGCATTATGGAGAAGTAAAAATAACGTACCTTCTTAGAGGAACAACTCCTTACTTACATTGCTGTTTTACTATTACATCATCACATGTATTCATTTTCAATGAAAGGTTTCATCCTGCAAGAACTAATAGACAACATGCCTTTCTGGGAAGTAAGAAATTGCGACTGATACATTAAGCATGGAAATATAGTAACCCATACATTAAATCTGGAAAAGATGCATCAAAGGCTCATTCTTTCATGATGTCATGATGGGGATTTTCAGCTCTGAAAAAAATCCTTGTCAAGAAAACAAAATGCAAAACAGCATACTTTTCTCATCAAGAACTGTATATTTTGGTATTGTATAGTTATATCCAATCCCAATGGCTTGTTTCTTACACTTGATTCTAAACGTGACCAGTACACATTAGCATAGCAAATCTGTCTGTTAAGAATTGCTTCTTTAAAGAAAATCCTTCAGATCACTAAGACTTGGACTCAACTAAACAGAATTTGCTTTATTAATGCAGATTCTTTATTCTCATGTTAAAAGCAAATTAGTACCTGGTCAATATATATTCACTGAATTTTGCACTCTGTCCCTGGTATTCCTAATCACAGTGCATAAAGACAAATGCAACTTTCTGCACTACAGTCACTATGATGTTGGGGACTATTGCCATTCTTAGACATAAATTCAGTAGTTCTGAGAGGCATGCAGTTCGATTCTTGTTTTTGTGAACAGCACATGGCAGTACCTAGTAGATAGAAGGG
>NC_056738.1:537119077-537144077 GCF_019279795.1 Protopterus annectens | reverse complement strand
AGGCAACTTATATGAATATTTAAATGGTAGATATTTTCATTCTGTTTGAAAGGCAGTTTATACATTTATAAAGTTTATATAGATAAGTAGATGAATTATGGTCTGGCAAAATGATGGCATTTGCTGACATTTGCCACCATGAACAATATATCTTTCTGTGGCAGAGGAAGTTGTTAGCTTCTCTATAATCTTCCATGATCAGTGTTTCCATTCTGTACTATCCTTTGTGTTTGTCTATAGCAATCTGTGTGTTAACATTACTAAGAATATTTAATGGCAGCAGCACAGCTGAAATGTCAATAAAATGATTTTGACAGCTGGGCCTAGCATTCGGTTTGATTCTTGGAGCACAGCCAGATCAGTAGTAGCAACCCCCCCCCCCCCCCGGTTTCATTTTGTTTGCTCTTTTAGATGAAAGAAAAGCACAGTATCTTAGTAAAACAGCACTTATTTGTTTAACTCACTCAAGCCTAAAATGAATTTTGTGTATATTTCCAGTTCACACCCATACTGCCTTATGGCAGGTAGTCAGAACTTTTTGGGGTCTGGCTTTTTTTAACTAAGTGACTTATCAGCTAATGATAGACAGTGTTAAAAAGGAAAGGAGTTATTAACAAAACGATACTAAGAGTGTTAATCTAGGATGATCTGCAGTAGAGAAATCAGTCTTTGTTTGCCACTATTTCAAATTTATGCTAATATTTTAATAACTGACAGACCTACAGGTTTATGAGGTGAACTGGTGTTAAAACACCAGTGTGGGACACAGGACAATTCTCTGTCAATACTGATTTATATCGGAGTATAATGGAAATATTGCTAGTTGTTTTGCTAGTAATCATGAAAATAAATAATATTTCCATATGTACTTAATTCTTAATAAACAAACAAAAAAAAACAAGTGAGTTACAAACTGTTGCATGATTAACTGAAACCTTAGATATTGTTGAAGAAAACTGTCTGATATTTGTACTGTAAGTTGCACATTTTGACAGAATCCAGTATTATTTGTTTTGCTAATTATGCAATTAAGCATATGTTTTCATATTTCTGTAAATATCTTAATAAACACACACTTCTTATTGCCATATAAAATCTTTTGTCTGGTTAACAAAAATGTTCTAAATATATATCAAGGTTGTACAGTTTTCAAAATATGAAAATTTGTTTATGAAACTTTACAAAAATATAATTGGGGGTTGTGTGTATTATAATACATTACAGTATTTATGGAAAAGATTATCCCCAAGATTTAATAAAATCTTTGTAGGCACTGTGTAGAGCCTACATGGAATGCATCCATGAACACGGCCATGGGTCCCCCTCAGCAGTGCACCATACATATTAATGGTGGCATGCTACCGAGGGAGAGCACAGGAACAGGAATATTGAATCAGTGTAGGGAGAAATGTAGAGGCTACCTGTGATTGTGGATGCTTACAGTATGAGGCTCCCTCTACTGCCCCCACTACTGTTGAAATGCTGTGAAGTGGTTCAAATGTGTAATATTTAATTTTAATTTTGTTTTCCATTTTTGTATGTTTGCACGATCCAGAGTGCAGCAATGCCAAGCCGTGCTCACATACAGACAGCTCACACCTGCCAGACATCTAAAAATAGGAAACAGATGTCATTAATTACCATAATTATGTAATTTATAAAAAAAATGTAATTGTTGATTGCGCGGCGCTATGTGCCACAGAGCCCAATGGCACTTATACATACATAGCTGACACCTGACAGACATCTAAAAATAGAAACTGGATGTAATTAATTATTTATTTCTGGGTCTGTTTAAGCATGTTTAAATTTATTTTATATGTTTAATTTTAAAAGAAATTTGTGAAATATGACACTGCTGTGCCGACACTACTTAAATATGCTAATAGCCGCTTTTGTTTGCAAAGTGCTAACTTGGCTAAAACCAGAGTTGTGTGAGATTTTGCTCTGCTTAGTTCTGCTTTGCTGGTTTGCGTGCTACTAAGCAAGGCGGTGCTTTTTTTTAATGTTGCTCAGTGATGTGTAAGGGAGGGAAAACAGCCTATATTAAGTGCAATAGGTGGGAATTCTGCAATAGTCTTTGGAGTCTGATCAACTGGTGATATGGCAGGTAGTGCTGGTGAAGGTGTGCACTTTTGGATGCAGAGATGGCATGTTCAGGAATCCAGGGTCTTTGTAGGGCTCCTGGTAGAAAGTCATGAACCCAGGCTGCTGTAGGGCAGCTTCCAAGGCTTGGAGTGTAAGGTGGAGGCCTGGGACTGATTTGCCAGGGAATTCACCATTGTTCCTGGTATCCCCTGTACAGGTGAGCAGTGTCATCACCACCATGATGACCTGAAGAGGAAAGAGAGGGGAACCTTAGACACCTGGGTCCAAGAAGCTAGAGCTGGGAATGCCACACAAATATGTAAGTATGTTTTCCACTGTTTTACCAATATGCAAGCTGAATGTCTGCAAAACTGGTATGCATAATGGTGTGCTTCTCTCCCAACAGCTGCAGCTGAGAGGGCTCACAATGTCGAGTCTCATACTGGGCACCTTGCCAAGTTGTGCAGTGAGAGTGGTATGTATAGATTTATTATGCTAACTGTAGTACAATAAGCAAGAAAGAGTAAAGCATTTACTGCAATAGAGTATACACAATAAAAACTGTAGTGCAATAAATGGCAAGTATAACTGTAGTGCAATAAACGGACAATTAGAGCTGCAGTGTAATAAATGAACAACTGTATTCCAATAAACAATACTAATAACAGTAAGCAAAATGATGTACAGTAGGATTGTGTTGTCATAACCATTGCAGTAAAGCTGTATGCATTGCTTGTCTATGGTAAGGTTGCTGCAGTCAAATGTAACACTGTAATTGCTGTAGAATGCAAAACTAATGGCCTGCAGACTGCATTGTTCAACTCATATTGTGGTCCAAGGCTGTCTGCAAGCCAATATCAGTCACATAATGCTCTCTGTTCCCCCTAATTCAGGTAATAAAAGGTATATGGGTGAGGTAGCCCACTCTATGAGCAAATATTATGTGGACTTCACAGACATTTATCACCAATACCAATAAAGTGTTAAGCATCATTGTTGATTCCTACAGAAATCTGTTTTACTAAATGCAGTATGGCCATATTCCATGCATGTGCGTGTTCTACTGTCAATGCAATCTAGTAATAGTTATGTAATACAAAATGAATTCAGTCACATAATGCTGTTTTTTTTTCCCACTCCAGGATCAAATTGTATATGGGTGATGTAGTCCATGTTATGAACAGATATGATTGTGGTTACATTTCACCAGCATTGTTGATTCCTTAAGAAATCTGTTTCAATAAATGCAGTACTGCTGTATGCCATGCATTTGTGTTCTACTGTCACTGCAGTCAAGTATAACACTGTAATAGTTCCAGAATGAAAAATGGATTCAGTCACATGATGCTCTCTTTTTCCTCACACTTCAGGAACAAATGGTATATGGGTGAGCCCATGTTATGAGCAAGTATGATTGTGCTAACATTTCACAGACACTTATCAGCAATACCAATAAAGCATTACGCAGACTTGTTGATTCCTAAATACATCTGTCTACATATTCCCAGAATGGCTGTATTCCTTGCATATCTGTACTAAGCTGCTGCAGGCAATGTCACATTTTTTGTAGTTGTCTCCTGCAGTCACAGCTATTGGGTTCTATTCCCTTGCCTGCCAACTAAGGCATGACAGATATCTAGTTTATGTACTGTACAAAAACATGCCTCTCAAGTGTCACAATTTCTCATAATGTAAATAAAACTGCCTAATCTGTCTGTCACAGGATTACCAGAAAAAGTATTACTTGGAATGCACTGTATTACCAAAGTCCACATTATGTGAAAGTGTTCTGTGTATCTCTGTACTTGCATTTGTTATTGCTCAGCCCATACTGACCCATGCTAACAGCTTGAGAGGTATGTACATGCTACATCAGCTAATGGAGAATTGTAGTCACTGTACTCAAAAGTGACACTACATGCCTGTAGGGTATTTATTATCAGTGTTTTCATTGATATAGTCTGCATTGTCAGTAATGTATTGTTTCTTTCTCTCTTCCCACCCCTTATCTTCATTTATTTATTATTGTTATTTATTATGATTTAGTATTACCATATTTTGTTTAACTATATTTTTGCAAAATGTGATGTGTGATTATGTGTTATCATGATTCAGTATTAACACATTTTGTTTTACTGTTTTGTTGGCCTTATGGTTTATTTCTTACTGGCATGCTGTTAATATACTGACTGTTATGTTATTTACTATTGTGTTACACATAATATTCATTAATACGTATTTGGATTAAATAAATGATGTTCCATTCTGTTAATACTAATAATGGTTTGGCTGTTACTACCCTTAACTTATTGCTACACCTCATTTACCACAGCACATCAAAGTAGGCCATTTCTGGTTGATCTGCCTACCTTACATCAACCAGCCATGGCACTGGGCTCCACCACATCTGGGATACAGACCAGTGGTGCCCCTTCTGCTGCCCCTGCACTACCTGCAGCATTGGGTAGTACTGCCCCATGGGACAGGGACCGGCCCCCCCTCTGGGATCGGTGATGGAGGGGGAGTTGGCACCCAAGATGAGCTGCCTGTCTTGATGCCCAGGATAGTCTACTGTGGGTTTGACCCCCACCTGCACCGAATTGAGGGCATGCTCACTGCCCTGGTGGGGCAGCCTCACCCCAGTGCCCAGCCTCCCGCACTGCCACCCCGGGGCAGTGAAGGAACAGTGCAGACAGTCCCACTGGTGGGGATGTGAGTCACACTGCTGCCATCTGGAGGCACATGGGACTTGGATTCCACAACACTCTTCCTATCCTAGGTGTGCACCCCCCTCATCTGTCACACATTGCCCCTGTCTGCTGTCTTGTCTGTCTTGTCTGTCTGCAAATGCATCCTCACCTACCCAGCTTACATCCCCCACACATACCTATGTAGCTTCCCAAACATTCCACTCTCACCTTAACAAAAAAAAATAGGCACCTGCCCCCCCCCCAAAAAAAAATATCATCCCATGTATAGCTCTCCATTTCCCACACGTGTTCACTGGACACATATAATTTGGTCCAATTGGCTTGACAACACAATTATGTTGTCCTCACCCCTCTCTCTGGGGTTGAGAGTTCAAAGTAATGTACAAATTCTGTCAAAGTGCACAGTTGTTGCTGTATAAGAATTGGATAATCATGGTTCTTTCCTACACCCTTCCTGCACATCCCTACCTGCCTTTCACTATGTTTTTTGCCCTGCTTGCACCCCATTTCACCACTTTCCTATGTCTCCATTTTTCTTTTCTTTATTTTTTTAGCACATCGCTGCACAATGCACAGTGTCGTGCAGCTTTGTTTAGTTCAGCTAAATAGAGCTATATTGACTATATGTGTTTTTAAACTTGGAGTAAACACTTACAAATTAAACATCTGTCCCATATTTTGAACCAAAGACCACCGCAGTTGCAGACCACTGCATTAGCCTGCCATGCCGCACAACTCTTAATTAAAACAGGTAGTTGAAAGAAAACATAGTAATTGCCAGTTACGAGCTGCACACCGTGCAAACTTGATTAAAAAGTAATGGAGAAATGGGAGGTTACCTTGGATTCTGGTGCAACAGTACACCACTAGACAGCCAAAGACATAATAATGGATGTATGTGAGGCTACCTTCCGCAGCAACATGTAGAAAGACACCTGCTAAGGCATTAATGGCAAAATACATGTTCAACTGGGACCGGGGTGCACACATACATACATACATACATATAAAGCCAAGTGCATACTGATGGATGTAGAAAATGTATGTCACAGCCTGTATGTGTGCACGGGTCTAATTCACATGATCGACAGTTCATTTGATCGACATTCATTTCACCGAGACCAAAACACCTAAAGTCCAAAACACCTAAAACCCATTTGATCGAAACTTATAACATCAACACATAAAATTAAAAGCATTATGCCCTTTTCTCCACTGTAGCGCGATCCTAGAATTAGAATATATAGTTGGGAGGGTGTGGGGGCACAGCCCCCCACATACTTCATACATTTCAAAGATACACATGGATACTTATAACTGATATGACTAACTCTTTGCAGACAACAATAGTTATCTAAACTATGTGGGGGGCGTAGACCCCCACACCCCCCAATGTGGGGGGCTGTGCCCCCCAACTATATATTCTAACTTTAGGATCATGCTACAGTGGGTAAAAGGCCATAATGCTTGTAATTTCATGTGTCAATGTTATGAGTTTCGATCAAATGCGTTTTAGGTGTTTTGGACTTAAGGTGTTTTGGTCTCGGTGAAATGAATGTCAATCATATGAAAGTTAAGTCATATGAAGTAGACCTGTGTGCACATATATCTTGCAAATACACCTGCTGTAGCAGTAAGTCAGTAGCTCAATCTGTTAATCACCTTGCAAACAGTACATTTTGCCACACACAGTCCTGGGCTCAAATCCAATGGCATGTAGAAGTGAATGTACAGTATTGTGAGTCATGCAGGTTTTATTCACACAATGCATTTCAAATGACAAGTCTGCTTTTCACTGATGGAAGTCACATGCCTGCAGGTAGAAACACACTTCACATATCCCAATAGCAAAACTATATGTGCATAAAGTGTCACATCATACATTAATATGCACTCACAGAGAATGTCAATACAGGTACTGCAGATAAGGGTCACTGATATCAGAGTGCACCACGCAATCCTTCCAAAGTCACTGTGCAGATTCTCACAGCTGCACAGCTAACATACACATTGTAAGTCCCTGCTTGTAAGAAGGCCTGCCCTCATACACGCTGCAAATTACTACCAGACTGTAACACATGGCCTGGCAGTTGCCCAAATAGTGGACATATTCTTATAATTATAGCCCATCTTACTCAAGGGCACACCAAGCATGTTGCCTAGTCCTCTGTTAGTGATACTGTAACCTAACATACTTACCTTAAACACATGCCTTAACTGGAGTGGAAAGGGGAGCCTCACTCTGGCTCTGCCTCTACAACAAGGCTGATACAGCTCCCACAGTTACTCCTACAGCTTGTTGTCCTCCACAGTGTTCACACTCTCTGCCTATGTCTATTACCTGCAGCAGCAGCTGCAGCCTGTAGCACACACATCTCTATGTAAAGGTTTCTGCTACAGACCTACCCTTTTTGATGATGTTGTCTCCTCACCCCAGTAATGTCCCACACAACATTTGAGAAAGGGGCCCTAATCTACATGAAGGGCTTATATATTGTAAAGTGGTTGCATGCCATTGGCTGATGATAGTGCAAATCAGCTGTGTCGGCTGCAGTTAGCATTTCAGACCCACAGATTGGTTTAGAGGCAATCACCTGCTGATGAGAAGCATGTTTAAAAGGTAATCAGCTGGCTATGGGGAACCATTCTGTATGAGACTTTCCTCACACAGAGCACGCCTTTGTGAAAACGTTACTATCACCAGATACTGTATCAACAGAGGAGTACTGCACTCTGTCAGGTATATAATGGATTTTTGTACAACAGGATGCAGATGGGTGTACAAACATATGGGGAATAGGGATTACAGCATTAAGCCTGTCTTAGACCTGTGATAATGACATGTCATTAATCTCCTGCTGTCTTACACCTACACAGCATGTACAATACATCAAGGGTGCATTGTCATTTGTCATTGTGGCACACTGGTCTCATTGGACTGTCCCTTTATAGTGGTTGCAGTAGCATACTGCTATTTGTGCAGCACTGTTCTTATGACATGTTATTGGGAGGTGGTTGCCCATAGGGGAAACACCACAGTAGCCTTGAGTGTTGGGTGTATAGCAGTATCTGTCATGGCACACATGGGAATACCTGACTATTGATACTATCTCAGTTGTATCCACACACTTAGTATGTCTGGACACTGTGGAGTATGACATGTGTGAGCAAGCAGTGAATAGTGACAGCCATTTTGTCCTTGCTGTATCTCTACATAATGTACTTCCATGTATATGATCCTGTAATGTGTTTCCCTTTTGTTGTCTTTCAGGAATCATGTACTCTAGATGCCACACACTCTTCTGTGATGCAGAAAATGAAATTATACTGGAAGGACTAGGGCAGGATCATGACATCCTACTGTCCAGGGAGAGGCAAAACAGGGAACAGTGGGCTGGATTTGGGAAGACCTTTTCCATGATGTGAATGGCACAGACCATCAGGGCAGAATGTATGAGCAGGTTTGACACCGTACAACAGACATGATCAATGCTACATGAAAAAGGGAAGCAGATGTAGCCAGAGATCGTGCCATCACTGGTGGAGGGTCTGCAGTGGAACAAACACTCTCAGCCACTGAGGAATTCACACCATACATCATGGGTGCCACAATTTCCACAACAGTAGAGCATGCAGGCAGGCTTACTGTTATCAGCACTGTATTACTGTAGCAGTCAGTGTGTCAGACTGTAGATACTTTTATGGGGGTGTCAGGTCTTTGCTCTTGGGGGGGGGGGTTAACCTCAGTTATACTTTCATACTGAGAATGTGACCAGTATAACAAGTAACACAGTAGCTACTATAAATGTGAGACATATAGATATATTACCTTGTTGTGCTGCAACATGCATTGGTACTGACATTACCTCACCCTCAACTTTTCACAGGTCCATCAGGTATTGGCCAAGGCCATGGTCCTGCTCCTTTTCAGCATGACACTGTTTTGGTAAGGAACATTTTTATTCTATTAAAGTTAAAGGCCAGAATAATGCCTTATTTAAACAATTTTGTGTGTAAACAGAGTAGAAATGCAGTTTGGGACAAACTAAGTTGTCCCGGTCCTACGAGTAAGGGAGTAAAGGGGTGTGGGGAGGGTATAGTGATAGTAAGGAAGGTAAGGATTGCAGTTGGTTAGGATAGTGGGTTTGTGGTGGTGAAAAGGTTAAGGAGAGAGGGAGATGTAAAAGGAAGTGAGGTAGGAATAGGTGGGACTTCTGACAGTACTAAGGGTTTGGGATTAGCGAAAGTAGGCACATTTGGCATGAGTTGGTGGAGTGATAACTAGCTTACGTCCAGACAACCTGTAGGTATCGTGGATGAAGGTAGGCCTTGGATGGTGGGGAGAGAAGGGATTAGGTGGTCTGGGTCAGTTCCCCCTTTGGTGTTTCTAGGGATTAGGTGAAAGGGGGGTTTGGAGTCTGGGAAGATAGTTTGAGCTTACTGATAGGAAAGGGTGATAGAGTAGTGTGTGTGTGTGGGTGAATGGCCTGGGGAGTGGATAAAAAAAAAAAAAAAAAAATATATATATATATATATATATATATATATATATATATATATATATATATAATAATGCAACTTTAGAAGTGGATGGGAATAGTGCTAGGCTTACCTGGGGGGGTGAAGTTTTCCTTGCTCCTGTCATCCGCCGGTCTCCTGGGGATTCGTTGGGCCTTGTTGGTAAGGCATGGGACATCCGTGGGGGGAGGCTGGGCCTATCCTTAGCTCCATCGGGTAGTAGTCCGTCGGTGCCATGCGGTCGGGGTACAGTTCAAAAAAACAGTAAGACGTTCCCTCAGTGGTAGTGGTAGGTAAAGTGGGGTCCCAGTTAGTTTGGGGGGTAGCAGTAGAGCATCCCCTCCTGCTCCCTGGTGGGTTCGTGGGCCTGTGGTATTCGTTCCCGGGATAGATGTTCTCCCGCTGGTCGTGAGTGGTGGTTTTCATTGGGGTATATTGGCGGATCAGATCCCTGGTGGTCCGGCATATTCCCGGCTCCATTTTGTTGGTGGTAGTGGTGGTGTTTGTGGTTCACGCTCCCTGGGGGGTTCGTGGGTCTCCCTGCTCTCCCATTCCCCTTCAGGATGGCGTCGCAGTTGTCCAGGTGTCCCTCGGTCCATAGTAGCTTTTCCCTGGTGGGTTTGTGGGTCCAGCATGTTCCCGATTCCATTTTCGTTGGTGGTAGCGGTGGTTTGTGCTCCCTGGGGGGTTCATGGCTGTCCGGTCGCCCTCTGGTTCCCCTTCAGAATGGCATTGCAGTTGTCCTGTTTCTCCTTATCCCTGGTGGGTTCGTGGGCCGGTGTGTCCGTGTTGCTTCCCCAGTGTTCGCGGCTTGAGTTGGGGGGTCTGTCATCTTCTTCGTCGGTGGTATAGTGGCGGTTTCTCGGTCCGTGCTCCCTGGTAGGTTCGTGGGTGTCGGTCCTTCGGCTGGTCCTTCAGGATGGAGTTGTGGCTGGTCGGGTGTCCCTCTGTCCCAGTTTTAAGTGGTGGTGGTGGTGAGTTGGCTTTTCCGTCCACCCTGGTGGTGTAGTGGGTTGCTACTGCCGGTCTTTCGGCCGTTAGGTCCTAGTGCCAGTTCGCGCTTGCGCACTGAGTGGAACAACCGTTATTTAGATAGAGGATCATGCTGGGAGGAAAGGTAAGTGTATTTAGCCTTGTTTGTATGAATGGTGAGAGGACTGGGTGGCTGAGTGATAGGAAGATAGTTTTTATATATATATATATATATATATATATATATATATATATATAAATTTTTTTTTCTCATAGATACATAGAGGGAGGGATATTGATAGGGGATATGCTAGGGTAGGATGGTGTACTAATGGTAGAAGGTGGCTGACAGGAGGGGTGAAAGGTGATGGTGGGCAGGCAGGGATAAGTTAAGGTGTGGGCAAAGCAATAACAGGGGTTTGGGGGGATTAGGGCAGTCAGGCTTATAGAATAGTGCTAATATTTTGTTTCTCTTTTTCAGATGGCCAAATTACCAGAGCTGAGGCAGAGGTGGCAAGCAATCGTGGCCCAGGCGGAGGAGTTGTTCCAGGAGGCGACGGCATCAGAGGTGGCGCAGGAACCTGAGCAGACCCCAGGTCGGAAGAGGTGACGCACGGTGGTAAGAACCCCACCCGAGGGGTTAGCAGCAGGCATCGCAGCAGGGAATGGCAGTGGAGACTCCAGTTCCCAGCACATCACAGGACGAAGGTGCCGGTAATGGTTTTATTACAACAGCATTGTTGGGGGAGTTAGGGGTTGAGGATGGTGGGGTGAGGAGGGATGATGACTTGGCAGTTGGGGATTTCGGGAGCGGTGTGCAAGGGATAGAGGAGGTGCAGAGGCAGCTAACACAGGGTGCCAGGTAACTGGTTAGAGATGTGACGGGGGGGTGGGGGGTTCCGGGGACAGTTTAGGCTTGGGCTCGGAGGTAGGCTCTGATTTTGGGCTGCGGCCTGGGTTTTGGTTGGCTACCCAGTCCTTGGGGCAGGGGACAGGATCAGTTATTCTGACTCCTCATATTTTGGGTCCGGTTAAAGAGAAAATTTGGAAAGGGAGTATGTGGATTTGTTTGAGCTGATTGATGCGGAAGGGGTCCAATGGCTAGTGGAAGCAGAGTCCTCTAACAGTAAGGACTTGTTAGCAAGAATTTATGATCTGTTCAAGGAAAAGAGGACATCTTGCAGGCTTTATTAGAGAAAGAAAGTAGGGTGGGGCGGTTATTGGGTCCTTTTGATAGTCCGCCTTTTAGTACTTACAGGGTGTCGCCTTTGGGGTTGGTGCCGAAGAAGCAAGAAGAGGAATTCAGAGTGATACATCACTTGTCTTATCCGGAAGGGAATTCAGTAAATGATTTTATTGCAGAAGAGGAGGTTAGGGTGCATTACGCTTCCTTAGATGAGGCAGTAAAAGTGATTAGGGAATTTAGGGAGCCATGGTTGGTTAAGGTCGACATTGAGTCGGCTTTTCGATTGTTGCCTATTAGGAGGGAGGATTGGCCAATATTGGGGATGCGAGTACGAGATAAGTACTACTTTGATAAAGCTATGCCCATGGGTTGTTCAGTGGCATGTGCGACTTTTGAGAAGTTCAGTACAGTATTGCTTTGGATTTGGCAGCAAAAAGCGGGGACGCAAAAGGCAGGGCACTATTTAGATGATTTTCTGTTGGTGGGCGAAGGAAAGGTAGGAGCACAGGAGGGTTTGCGGGAGTTTACAGTTATGTGTGAGGAGTTAGGGGTACCATTGGCCCAGCATAAGATGGAGGGTCTGGCAAGGGCATTAGAATTTCTTGGTTTGACAGTTGATGCAGAGTGGGGATTGTTTTGTTTACCAGAGAATAAAATACAGAGGCTTAGGTCGGTGATACGTTCGGTGTTGGGTAAGGATAAGATTCGGATTCATTCAGTTATGGAGTTGATGGGGCTTTTGAATTTTGCCTGCCGAGCGGTACACCCAGTGCAAGCTTTTTGTAGGTCACTGGCATACTTGCTGAAAGGGGGTAAGAGTAAACACCATTGGGTTAGGGTAACCCAATTGGTGTGGGAGGACTTGGGGTTGTGAAACAGGTTTTTGCAACAATTTAATGGGATATTTTTTGGCAGTCAGACTGGGTGGGGCAGGAGGAACTTCAGTTGTTTACGGACGCAGCTGGGGGTGCTGGCATGGGGGCCTATTTTAAGGGTCGGTGGTTTGCGGCTGAATGGCCTCGGGATTGGGAGGAGGTATGGAAGCGGGACATGGCCTTTCTGGAATTGATGCCTATATGAGCAGCTTTGGTGGTGTGGAAGGAGCAATTGAGGGGCAAACGAGTAGTTTTTCACTCAGACAATATGGCTGTAGTGAGGGTATTGCAAAACAAGACAGCTAAGTCGGAATTGTTATTGTTGGTATTACGTAAACTGGTTTTGCAGAGCCTTCTAATAAATTTTTCTTTTACAGGAGTGCATGTGACTGGTGTAAGGAATGAGATTGCTGATAGCTTGTCCCAATTTCAGCTTTGCAGGTTTTGAGGGTTGGTTCCATGAGTGGATGAGGTGCCAGAAATCCTGCCAGAGGAGGTGTGGAATCTTGGGTCGATGTAGCCAGGCGGTTGGTACGGCATTCCTAGGCTCCTTCTATAAGGAAGGCATATGGTAGGGCTCTTTCTGATTTTAATCAGTTTATTTTGCAGCTGCCAGAGGAGGAAGGGGTATGGTCAGAGGAATTAATACTGCGCTATGTAGCTCATGCTTGGGGGTTAGGCAGGGCTTTGCAGACGGTTAAGGTGGATTTGGCAGCGATTAGTATTTTTGCTAAGGTAGCGAGGTTGCAGGATTTCACTAAGTCTTGGACATTAAGGCGTATGTTAAGGGGATGGGGTAGAATGGTGGTGGAACGTAAAGATACTAGATGGCCAATTATGAGGATTATATTGAAAGTTTTGTTGAAAGGGTTAGGTTTGTTGCAAAAGGGGTCTATGGATTATTTTATGTGGGGTACGTTAAGTACATGGTTATATTTTGGCGCTTTTCGTATTTCGGAGTTGTTAGGCTCATTATATTGGAAGGATATCATTACAGGTGAGGGCAAGGTCACTATTGCATTAAGGAGGAGTAAGACAGTTCAGTTGGGTAGGGGATGTGTGATGGTGCTAAAATCGGACAGGAATCATTGCATTTGTCCAGTAATGTGGGCAAAAGAATTTGTGAGGAGGCAAAAAGGGAGTGTGGATCAGTTCATTTTTTGTTCAGTGGATGGGAAGGTGGTGTCGTGTAGTAGATTCATACTTTTGGTGAGGAAGGTTTTACGTTGTATGGGATTTCCGGCAGAGAGGTTTGCAGCTCATTCATTTAGGATAGGTAGGGCTTCAGATTTAGCTAGAGAGGGTAGTTCTATTGAATTTATTAAAAGGGTGGGGAGGTGGTGTTCAAATGCATTTTTGTCTTATATTAGATAAGTTGTGGTCTGATGATTAATTTTTCTTCTTTTCTTTTAGGGAAGCACATTATCATCTTGGGGCATTCATTCATCCACTGGGCAGAGAAGCGTGCTTTAGTTAGGGATGATGGGGTAAATTTGGGTTTAGCACATTTAGGGTGGTCAGTGTCCTGGCATGGTGTTAGGGGGCTTAGGTGGGATGGGTTGTTACATGAATTTGAGAAGGCTAAACTGAAGGCAGGCTGTCCATGTATATTGGTCATTCATTTAGGGGATAATGACTTGGGCATTGTTCCTAAAAAAACAATTGGTGGACATTATGTTGCGAGATTTGATGAGATCACAGGCATTGTATCCGGGTATGGAAATTGTGTGGTTAGAGTTGGTTCCGCATTTGTGTTGGAGGGCTGCATATAGTCATAAGGTGATTGAAAGGGTTAGAAGATGTGTGAATCAAAGGTTGGCTAGGCAATTAAGGATTTGGGGGATGCATACTATTGACCATAGAGATTTTGGGGATGGAGAGGAGTCTTGGTATCAGATGGATGGAGTGCACCTTAATGATGTGGGCCTGGATCTTTTTAATTTGCATCTGAAACTCTTTTTAGAGGATATGATTGCGGCTAAGGTTTAGGAGGGGGAACAGCCTGGGATCAGGCTGGTGGTGGAGAAGAGGGACAGGATTGTCCTCTTCTGTTTCCCCTCTAAAGAAGGTGTATTGGTTTATGGTTTTGGTATGGTGTGAGGTGAGTAGGTACGCTGCCTGTTTATGTGGGTGAGTAGGTATGCTGCTCCGGTGGAGAAGGTATCAAGGTGAGTTGGTACGCTGCCTTGAGGTAAAGTTCATCCAGGGTGAGTGGTGACTCTGCCCGGAGATCATCGTTGTTGAAGACGTTAATTAAGTTAGTTAGGGGTTGGGAAGGTGGCCTAATGGTTAAGGTGTTTGCCTTACAAACACAAGTTGCAGGGTTTGAGTCTCACAAGGGATAATTGGCTAGGCTTAAAATGACTCGCAAGGGCAGTTAGCCTAGTACTAACCTATGAACCTTAATGTTGGTTTTTGTGTACATAGTTCATTGTATAATACATTTTAATAAAAGTTGTCAAATGTCTTTTTGTGTGTAGTGTAGTTATTTAAGGGGGGATGGGTCAAATGCAGTTTGGGACAAACTAAGTTGTCCCGGTCCCACGAGTAAGGGAGTAAAGGGGTGTGGGGTGGGTATAGTGGTAGTAAGGAAGGTAAGGATTGCAGTTGGTTAGGATAGTGGGTTTGTGGTGGTGAAAGGGTTAAGGAGAGAGGGAGATGTAAAAGGAAGTGAGGTAGGAGTAGGTGTGACTTCTGACAGTACTAAGGGTTTGGGATTGGAGGAAGTAGGCACATTTGGCGTGAGTTGGTGGCCCTCCCACCCTCCTCTTTTATATAGGGATGGTAGAGGTGGGCAATTTGAGGCAGAGAAGAGGGACAGGATTGTCCTCTTCTGTTCCCCCTGTAAAGAAGGTGTATTGGTTTATGGTTTTGGTAGGTACACTGCCTCTTCATGTGGGTGAGTAGGTACGCTGCCCCGGTGGAGAATGTATCAAGGTGAGTTGGTACGCTGCCTTGA
Source organism: Protopterus annectens (assembly GCF_019279795.1). NCBI lineage: Eukaryota > Metazoa > Chordata > Ceratodontiformes > Protopteridae > Protopterus > Protopterus annectens. Next base: position 537,128,768 of record NC_056738.1, on the reverse strand, counting down.
GGTAAAGTTCATTCAGGGTGAGTGGTGACACTGCCCAGAGATCATCGTTGTTAAAGAAGTTAATTCATGTTGGTTTTTGTCTACATAGGTCATTGTATAATACATTTTAATAAAGGTTGTCAAATGTCTTTTTGTGTGTAGTGTAGTTATTTAAGGGGAGACGGGACAATGTATTTATTTTCCAGTCTGGAAAAGGTTCCTATGGATCTTAGAGGGGGCAATCACAGGAGTGTAGTTGAACAAAATGAAACACTTTGGCAGTGACAGTTAAGAGCAGATAAGCCTCCTGGTTTAAATGAGGCAATTACTCTAAAATGCCTTTTAGAAAACAAAAGGTTGAAATGAAAATAAATGAGTCAGTAAAACGTGTATTGCAATATATTTGTTAAGATAGGTGTACTCGTTTTTTATATAGTGTTTTATCAAGTATAGTTTCATATTGTTTAATTAAAAGGTAAATTTTACTGGTCAAGTTTTACTTGATTTACTTGGAGTGATGATTGTTATAAAGGTCTTGCATTGAATGTGTATTTTGTTCTGAGGAAGTCTTTTTCAGATGAAAGAGGAGAAGAAAAATGTTTGACCACTAATCCAGTTGTGGGTTTTTGTTATCAGTATTGGTGGATTTTTCATACACAGTAGTGCAGGTATTCATGTACCACTTTTTTCTTTCTTATCACAGGTAACCGGGGGATTGGTGTCTGTCCCCTACGCAACCTGTTGTCAATGTCTCTTTAGACTGATGATGATTGTGGCCACAGTAAAGCACAGGTGGGGGTGTTGGGGGCTGAATCTATCCCAGAGGTAGGCATCCCTCTTCTGCCTCCATTGTCAATGCACACACTCAGTATGCTCACACATACCCAGCCCCCAGAGGCCACAGATATTGGAGAGTCAGAGGGTGTGGACATTGAAGAGGAAAGTGCAGCAACTATGGCTCCACTGAGTGTAGAGACTGACCATAGCCAAAGAACTGGCAGGGTCCCACACAGGCAGATTTTCAGAGGTGCTTGTAGAAGTCCTACTGTTCATCCACCACCTGCTACAGGTGTCACATCATGGGTCACTCAGTGCATATTTTGGGCCATCATCGAGGCACTGGCACATTCTGAATGGAACAACAGACATATGCTTAAGATTATAGATGCAGCATAGTCTGACATCTGTGACTGCCTCCATTGCATTAGGGACACCCTGGATCAGTTGACTGATGCAGTGGACAGAAGGTGGACTGACACAGTGTCTGTCTTGGACCGCACATTGTCTATGCTGGAACGTGTGTTTGGAATTGAGTGTCGGACTTGTGGACATAGGTCAGCAACCCCATCTGCTGAGAGTCCATGTGGCCATGCACAATCATGCTCCTGAAATGACAGTACATCCAGTGTTACAGAGGGGAGTTTGCTGTCCACACCATAATGTGGCAGGCCAGGGGCTTGTGGTTCTGGGCTTTCCCATGGGGGATATGGTGCCAGCAGACAGCAGTCACCGTCAGGTACTAGCACCGCTTCTGACCTTGAGCATAGAGGTGCCAGTGTAACTCCTGGCAGAGCCATTTCCTGTGTTTGGGGCTGGAGATGGTGAACTGTCAACTCAACCATGTATGGTCCAAAGCTTTCCAACACACACACATGTAGGGCTAGCACTGAGCTTGACTGTGTACATGCACACACTTACACATCCTGTCAAATGCAGGTCATCTACAGACACACACAGCACCTTTCCATGGTCCATCTTACCAGCTTTCCTTCCTAACTCACACACATGCTGTCAACCATTTGGGTCAGAGCTCAATGATAAACATTATGAACTGTTAAGGTTGGGGTTTAATTTTGTACTGACCAAAAAAGACGATATTACTAAGGGTTCGTATCATGTTATCGAAAGCCGATAATGTCGAATGCCACAATGTCGAACACTATGCATCGAACGCTAAAAATAGCGAAGCTGCAGAACATCTAATTCTTTCCTAGGGAAAGAATTTAGTTGGTTGTCTGTTTCTGTGGCTTCACTATTTTTAGCATTGTGGTGGAAAGTTACGGGGGTTCAGGTAAGTGTGATTGTGTGGACATTAGGTTTAGGGCGCAGGTTATGTAACTTAGGGTTAGGGTGCTGGTGAGGTGAGTGTGCGATAGTGACAGAGTTTAGGGTTTGGGGCGGGTTAAGTGAGTTAGGGTTAGGGCGCGGGTAAGGTGAGTGTGCGATAGTGACAGACCTTAGGGTTAGGGTCGGGTTAAGGTAAATGGATAGATAGTAGTGTTTGTATAGTTTAGTGTAGGGTTAGATGTATGATTTTAAGTGTAAGTGTGTGGATTGCTGTTTTTTGGTGTGCCTGTGTTGTGTGAATGTGTTTCGGAATAGCGAATTTTTTCCCTGGGAAAACATTTGCTGTTCTGAATGTTCAATATTGTGTGCTTTAGATTATTTAGGTTCGATTAAATGGTGTTCGACGTTACTGGCTTTCGATAACGCTATATAAACACATTACTAACACTTTGTTAGATTAGAAAAAGTATATTCGAAAGTTAAATCTGAGTTATATTTTTAAATATGTGAAATGTACTGAATCTATGTTTGTTAAACCTTTGTGTTATAACCCTACATTACTGCACACTCTAAACGTATTTGAAGCAGCTTGTGATAGTGAGTTGCGAGAAATGTTCAATAGAAATAACAAAAAATACAGAAGACATTATGATAATGTAAATGGTGAATTAAGGAAGGCTATGAAATAATTGGTTAATAATAATGAGATTAGAATAATGAAAAGTGACAAAGGGGGCTCTTTAGTTATTATGGACCAAAAGAGTTACATTACCAGAATGGAAAACATGTTGAACAATACAAATGAATACATAGTGGTTGAAGCAAATGACATTTGTAGATGTTATAAATATGTTTCAAGTTTTTTATATGATAGGTTACTGAACCATGATTTAAATCAAAACACATATAATTTTTGCAACATTAAAAATCCTAAAATAGGTGTTTTATTTGGAATTCCTAAGACTCATAAATGTTTGATGGATGCACCATTTAGACCCATAGTGTCAGTACCCAATTACATAACTGAAGGCATTTCATTATTAGTTGATGCCTTATTAAACCCACAAGTGAAAAGAATGAATTCCTTTTTAAGGGATTCACAGGATTTTTTAGATAATTTTGGAGAATTTAGTAAGGTAGTGACCTTTGATCCCAGTACACGCATCATGCTTACAGTGGATGTAGTTTCTCTCTATACCACTATTCCACACAGTGTTGGTATTGAATATGTTAGAGCCTTTTTGAACAAGTATTCAGACTTTTCAAATGAAACTATTAATTTTTATTGTGAGCTGTTAGAAGTAATACTTGACAACAATTATTTTTTGTTTAATAAAAAATACTATAAACAAGCAAGGGGGTAGCCATGTGGTCTCCAGTGGCACCCTCTTTTTCCAACATTGTGATGGGATGGTGGGAGTATTTAGTTTTGAAACCACTGAAGGAAACATTTCATGTGTTGTACTAGATTCATTGACAATTTAGTTTTTGTTATATTGGGGAGAAAAAATATGGTGAAAACTTTTGTTAATGAGTTGAATGAATTGCCAATTTTTTTTTAATTTGTCTTGGGTGATGTAGGGACTGACATTAATTATTTAGATGTCAATTTAAAGTGGGATTGCACAAATAAAACTTTTATGAATAAAATTTATAGAAAGAAGACCTTTGCAAATAGTTATTTACATGTTTCTAGTCAACATCCTACTTTTATTAAGAACAACATACCGAAAGGGTAGTTTATCAGAGCATGCTGCATGACCAGTGAGGAACACATGTTACTGGAGGAATGTGAGTATATTATAAAGGTATTCACTGAAAGGGGTTATAAAGAAATTGAATTAAGAAAACAATCTTAAAATATTTTTAATAAGAGGTTGACTCACTATTCTCCTATTCTAAAAGTTCCATTTAGTGGTAACTGTAGCACCAATGTAAGAATGGATTAGAGTCATGATAATTTATTTTTTAGTATGCCTATGACGGTAGATGAAGGTATCATTAGAAAAGTTATAGATAAAAATTGGAAAATAATAGCAGGAAATCAGGAGTTACTTAAAACTGTAGGGGAAAGACCTAGATTTGTTTATAGAAATGAAAATAACTTGAAAGCTCTTTTACAAAAAGATGATGGTACTGTCCGTTCAGATGTGCTTTTTACAAACAAACCATTAGGAATGTTGAAATGTGGAGAATGTAATATGTGTAGGTTTATTTTAGAAGGTCCATATATAGAATTACACCATTTGACACGTACCATCAAAATACCAGGACATTTTTGCTGTAAGAGTAAGGGAGTGGTTTACATTGCAGTATGTGGTAGTTCTCAAGAATTTTATGTAGAGATGACAACAAGGTGTTTGTACACCAGAATACATGAACACATGTATAGTATTAAAAAGAAGGATAAAAAGAACTCCTTATTCAAGCACACTTTGACTTGTACTGGATATAAAAAAATTGTTTTCAGTTCTTGAACAAGGAAAGGTTAGTTTAAGAGGGGGAGATTTCAAGAATTATTTGGAGCAAAGAGAGGCCAAATGGCAAATTAAGTTAAATTCAGATAAAAAAAAAAAACAGGTTTAAATGACTTAGTAAATATAAAGTGTTTTTAAAGAATCTTGGTGTATGTAAATAAGTGAATTTTTAAACATAGTGTATTTTAGGAGTAAATTGATAAATTAACACCTTTTAATCATGTTTAATTATGTCTGCTGTTAGAGTATTTAAATGTTGTGGTTAATTGAATTTTTATTATTTCTGAGGAAGTCTTACTGACAAAAGCATTGAATAAAGAAGTTTTATGCTAAGAAGTTTTAGGCTAAAGGAATTTTTGCGGGGGTTTGAGTGTGGCACAGTAGTTTTACATTAACCTCTTATGTAACATCAGCGCTACATGCTTGCAGGAGATATTTGTCTAGTAGACTTGCACAGACCCTTGAAACAGAGCCCTGCCTATGGCACACAGTGCACTTCAGCACATGCCATCTGTATGATTGGCTGGTAGACCATCATCTCAACACAGGGCATCTGCCTGTATCCCTCTTGGACTGTGGCAATATGTGCTGATTCTATAAGTATGGGTTTAAAAGATGTTTATTACTGTGAGGACCGTATGGCCATTATGCTAGTGAAGATCAAGCATCCTTATTGTTCCATAACATGATGTAAAATGCTCTAACTGGCTTGCACACAAAAATTACTACATTGAAGTTAGCACCACTTCCATTCACTGTATACAGGACATGCCAAGGCACACACTAAGTGCAAGTTGGCTGTATGTAGATGAGAACACTTTTCTATGTGATGGTGAACACTACAGATCACAGTGCGTGAAACCCGCAACATATCTCATGTCTGCTAGTACTATCACTTCAGAACAGTTATGCTTGATGACATCAGCAGTCCTTGTTGTGGTCAGTCCTTTGGGGACACATCAAACACTAAAAATAAAATACTGCAAAACCCTACCTATTTCTAAGATACCAAGGTAATCATAATTATGCCATCTGGACATACACAAGCACCAAGTAGCATGGATTGAGATTAGAACCCCTACCTCTCTAGTCTTACACATTATATATCACAGTATTTAGCACATGTGCCACTGCTTTTGTTTGAAAATAGACTGTCAGCTGGTAATCTTAAGGTGGATGACATCATCAGGCCTTGTAGAAGAGGGCAGCAGCAAATTACAAGGCCATAAAGTGCATAACCATTGCAGGTGGATAGCCAATAAGGGCATGCCAGTTGTTCTGCAGGGGGATCCGCACACACACACACACACACACACACACACACACACACACACACACACACACACACACACACACACACACACACACACACACACACACACACACACACAAACACAAAGTAGCTCGCAGTGGGATTAGAACCCTTACCTATCTAGTCTTATTCACTATAGATCACAGTACTTATCACACCTGCCACAGGTTGAGTTGGTTGTATATGTGATTGCAGGCAGAGTACTTCTGCATTACACAAACTAGGCTTGTGTTGAACAGCATCTGTGGCCTGCAGAGTGATATTGCTTCATACTGTTATCTACATTTAGTATCCTAGCAGTGGGATAACTGTTATTATCCTAGCTTTGTGTGTACAGTTACCAGTATGCCATATGCGGCTGCTTGCAGTTCGATAGGCAAACCTGTGAGCAGTAAAATGTGCCCTGTCCATGCGTGCATTGAAAACATTATACATTACACCACCTGCTCACCTGCATCTCTCTATGTGGTGACATCTAGCAGGTACAGGGGCCTGTAAGTAAGTGGATTATGTACTGTTGCACCCTTAGTTTGGATCCTTTGAGTAACAGTATGGATGTGCGATAGTGCAGATCTACTCACTATTATTTGGGTGTGTAGTACAATACAGACATCCGCACATATTTATGTAATTAACAGAGATGTATATATAAATGTAGCTGTGTGTGTGTGTGTGTGTGTGTGTGTGTGTGTGTGTGTGTGTGTGTGTGTGTGTATGTATATGTGTCATGTAGATATATGGGAGAGTCTGTGTATCATTGTGATATATATAGTTATGTATATCAGTATATATCTATTTGACACTACATAGCAATAGATATAATATGTGTGTGAGAGAGAAATAGTGACAGACGGATATGTATATGTATATGTCTGTATGTATAGACATATCTATACACAACAGGTCATTCTGATGATGGGATAACAGAATTGCACTCATTTTAACTAAGTATTTGGGCATGCCCAGTGTGAGTGTCAGTACTTATAAAGTGACTGCAGGCCACAACTACCTGTACTCCAGTCCGGGATTTTGTGCGTTACAGACCATGCCTCTAAACTGTCCAGAATTTTGTGATATATCCAGAGTTTTGGCTCATAGTTTTGGTCTGTTCTTCATAAAGTTTGTGGTTTTCTTGCAAATTACTTGGATGAACGAAGGATTAAAGTCACTAATTAGTGACATACATTTGAGTTTCTGACTTCAAATCCTTCAGAAAAATGTCAGTTGAAACAAGCCCTGTTATTCTAGCAACTATTTAAGTTTATGAAACAGTATTTAAAATATGCCCCAATTTGTGGGCCTTTGTTCCCCCATTTTGTCAGGCTTTGTCCAAATTTCTTGCACTAAGTGGTTGAAAGGTACGTTACAGACATAGACATATGTCCCTGTTTCTGCAGTACTGCACTTCACTCAAAATGTACATGGCATTTCCCAGCTGTTACTGTACTTAATATGTGATTGAGGTTCATGATGTTACACCACACACAGAATGACAGTATGTGAAAACACAGACATAATAAAACCTCACATGCAAAAATTATGAATACTTCCAGATTAGAGCCATCAACACCATCACTCATGCTAACTTCCATAATCCACTGAGCTACTCAGGCTGCCAGACAGACAGGAGTCATTTGTCACACATTCAACAGCATAAATATGTACATTGTTATTTCTGCTTTATATGGGACAACAATGTGTGTTAGAATACTATTTTACAGCCCTGAAATTGCCTGGTCTGCTGATATACCATTGCTGACTTACTGTGAAAGCAGTTATATGGGAACACTGCTGTGTTGGGGTGGGGGAACAACAGCACATGATCTGATGGAATAGACAGTAGTCCAAATATCATGTGACCCCCACTGTTTAACATCTCCCTTGACTGATGTAGTGAATATTCCAACCATGAGGTCTACTGATTATTAGGGGACACATGCTATTTAAATGGGTATCTGTTGTCCCATGTGGATGTTACAGCTATCCAAATAGCCCAATATATTTCCTTGCATAACTGCAGTAGATCCATACATACAATACCATATTATATTAATCCTGACAAGTAGAGTGTAGGTTAGGGACTTACCTTGCTAATGCAGCAGTTGACAGAACTGTAGTTCAGGGATGACTCTGTGTGATGCAAGCAGTACACAGCCAATACATGGATAGGTACAGGTTGTGTGGGTTGCCTGGCATCAACAATTTTACTATATGTATGTGAGTACGAGGAAGGTGTCAGTCCCTAGGATCCTAGGTTGTCAGTGAATGTGCTATGTGTTGTCTCTTAGCCAAAGCCAGGGTGTACTGGGCATGCCTACATCTGCCTACAGGGAGATCATCAGGGGGTTCGTCTTCTGAGTCCTCCTGTGATTGTGGCTGTGGTGAACTAGGCACTGCTGGGGAGCTGTGTATCCCATCCCTTTGCTGATCCTGCTACAACTGTTTCTGCAGGATCATATTGTGTAGCATAACACATGCTGTGAATATCGGGTCTATGTCATATAATCAAACTTCCAAAATTTCAAACACCTTATGTTCGAATTTGGAAGTTCGAAATATGACAACAATGAAACCCCAGAACAGCAAATTTTTTTCCCAGGGAAAAAATTTGCTCTTCCAAAAAACACACACACAACACAAGCACACCAAACACCTAATAAACCTACACTACACCTTACATACACAACTATCTATGCACTAACCTTAACCCAAGCCCTAACCCTAAGGTCTGTCACTATCGCACACTTACCTTACCCGCGCCCTAACCCTAAAGTCCGTCACTATCGCACACTTACCTTACCTGTGCCCTAATCCTAAAGTCCGTCACTGTCGCACATTTACTTTACCCGCGCCCTAACCCTAAAGTCCGTCACTATCACACACTTACCTTACCTGCACCCTAACCCTAAAGCCGTCACTATCACACAATTACCTTACCCATCCCCTAACCCTAATGTCCGTCACTTGTCACTTTCGCACACTTACCTTACCCGCACCCTAACCCCAACATCTGTCATACTCATACACTTACCTTAACCCGATCCGAAACATTCGCACCACAGTACAGAAAATGTTGAAACCGTGGAAGCAGTCAACTGAATTCTTTCCCTAGGAAAGAATTCAAATTTCTGCGGCTTTGACATTTCTATTTTCCAAACTTCTCTGTTCGATCTTCCAAGACTTGACATTTAAGATGGTCGATTAAATAACAGGAACCTTGAATATCTGTGCACATGTGGCTGGTGTGTACTGCAGGGCTCCACCAGATACATTGAGGGACTGGAACTATGCCTTCAGAAGCCCAAAGTTACTCTCTGTGATGTTCTTAGTTTTTGTGTGTGCCTCATTATGTAGTTCTTCCGTGGGTGTGTGTGCATTTCTGATGGGTGTCATCATCCATGGTTCCAGTGCATAGCCACCATCCCCCAGTAAATGGCCATGTGGGATATCTCCCCTAGCAAACATCTGGTACAGCTGTGATGCATGCCAGATATGGGAGTCGTGATAACTGCCAGGGTTGCCAGCACACACATTCATGATAATTCTCTGGGCATTGCACAGGACCTTGCAGTTGATGGAGTGGTACCCCTTGAGATTGATATATATTCTACCCTCCTCACCAGGTGGTGACTAGATGTGTACATGAGTGCAATCTATGGCACCCAGTGGCTCATGGTAGTGTGCTGTATGGTAGAAGTGTTGCATATTGCTTGCCCTTGCCTCAGTGGTGAGGGGAAAAGACATGTGCTCAATGGCATGTGGTAGCATGGCATCCAGGAACTGGTGGAGTACCCTAGATGATGATGCCTGTGAGACCCCCATCATGTCCCCAGTTAGTCTTTGGAAGGTACCTGTC